>NC_060138.1:630994106-631302856 GCF_021461385.2 Schistocerca piceifrons | reverse complement strand
CCGGCTGGTCCATTATTTCCTCGAGAGCTGCCATTTCTACGTGGCTGCACCGCGCCCCGGCCGAATCGTGTCATTTGGGATTTGGGAACGGCCGACGAGATTCCTCGATAACGCATCTCTGCGCCCCCCCCCCCCCCCAGGTGAAATATCGGCCACGTATGCCTCAGTGTACGCCGTTGTCAGTGTTCAACGATGAAACGACATTACCCGAAGAAACCTGTATTGGTAACGGCTAAACCTGTTCATAGCGCTCGATCGCGGTTACAGATTCCCAATGTAATGGATTCTATGGTCAAACAAAACTTAATTTTTAGTATTTCATATAATTAATATTAATTTTTATTAATAAATATTAATAAAGGCTCTCAACTTAGAAGGCGAATATGCTACTGTTTAAATTGCGACTGAAAAGTGGGCAAAGAACATATTCGCTCTCTTTTACCGTGAAACTCACCTCAAACTTCTCTAACTGTAACTAACTCATGCGCACTAGTCTGCCGCTCTGAAGTCGCTCGTTCCCATCCACTCGCACTTGCCCATTCTCACTCACCCATTCAGCCCAGTTCATTGTGTTTATGTCTTTGTGCTTCTCTAACTGTCACTGTCTCCTGTCTCACACCCATATTCTCCTTCCTTCTATCCTCCTAATACTGTCTCTCCTTTCTGTCATTGTCTCCCACTCGCTCTCTCTTATTGCTACTATCTAACTGTTTCCTTCCCACTGCTGCTGCCTCTTCTCACTGTCACTATCTGTCTCCTCCTCGTTTTCATTGCCACGGACTCTGTCTCTCACTATCTCTGGCTCTCACCCACTTCCACTTTCTCATTCTATTTATTCCTCTCCCACTGGCACGTCTCCTTCACTCTTTTCCCAGAACTTTTCTGTCACTGTCAGCTATGAAGAAGGAGTTGTGTAACATACACGGAAGTTGTTGGCCGTGTTTCTACATCTGAAACGCGAATCTACTCAGATTTTGCGCCATTCGCATAAGTAGCGCCATTATGAGGATGCAAATTAGATTTTCTTTAAATAGGTGCTGTAACGATCGTTATCGTTAGTTACAACTTCCTCCTGATGTTTCGCTGCCAAGTGCGGGAAACATATTCCGAGGTGAATGACCGAAATGTCAGGAGGAAGAATTTCTACTGTTCGACTACGACCTCTTAGCCCGGAAGTTATAATTAGCGAAGACACCGGCCGAGAAAGCCTACACGCTATTATTATAGTTGCTTACCTTTGAGATTGGACGTGATGAGTTGATGTTAGTCAAAAATGCCTTTAAGACGAGAAAGACGCCATTATCAACAGCTCACTGAGTTTGAACGAGGTCGTGTAATAGGGCTAGGAGAGGCTGGGGGTTCCTTCTGAGATACTGCAGAAAGATTTGGCAGGAATGTAGCCACTGTACATGATTAATGGCAGGGACACGAGAATGTTCGGTCGCAAGAGGACCGGATTCCGAACGGCCACGTGGCACTACCGAGAGGGAAGACCATCGTGTTCGGTGTATGGCTCTGGCGCATCGTACTCCATCTGAAGCAGCAATTTGAGCAGCAGTTGGGACCTCAGTGACACAAGCAACTGTTACAAATCGGTTACTTCAAGGACAGCTCCAAGCCAGACGCCCTGTAGCCTGAATTTCGCTGACCCCAAACCAGCGTCATTTGCGACTTCAATGGTGTCAAGCGAGAATTCATTGTAGGGTAGAGCGGAGGTCTGTTGTTTTTCTCATGAAATTTGAATTTGTCTTGGTGCCTCCAGGGATAGCCATGTTTTGGTTAGAAGTAGCCCAGTTCAGGGCCTACAACCAACCTGCCTGTGTATACACACATTGAACCTACACCTGGAGTTTCAGCTTGCTCAGTCTACTGGACCAAGCCGGGTAGCCGCGGGGTCTAGGGCGTCTTGTTACGGTCCGCGCGGCTCCTTCCTTCGGAGGTTCGAGTCCTCCCTCGAGAATGGGTGTGTGTGTCGTCCTTAGCGTCATAATCAAGTTAGATTAAATAGTGTGTAAGCACAGGGACCGATGACCTCAGCAGTTTGGTCCCATAAGATCTTACCACAAATTTCCAATTTTTCTCCAGTCTATTGGGCACAGGACTTACTGCACGACTATGTGCCGTACAATGATATACTTTTACAGGTACATACCCCATATTGTAGTACTGAAGAACATCCAAAATTTGTGTGTATGTAAAATACGATCTGAGATGTAATATTAGTTTTCTGGTATTTCATTTTCACTCAAGTGAAGTATCAAAATTTTACTAACCCATGAGGTT
Source organism: Schistocerca piceifrons (assembly GCF_021461385.2). NCBI lineage: Eukaryota > Metazoa > Arthropoda > Insecta > Orthoptera > Acrididae > Schistocerca > Schistocerca piceifrons. The sequence goes on along the minus strand of NC_060138.1, from coordinate 631,300,573 downwards.
CTTTTCATATGTTTGACATACCCTGTTGTGGCATCGAAAAGAAGGAAACTACCCTGTTGTGGCATCGAAAAGAAGGAAACCAGCGGAAAAATGTGCCTATCAGTGCACAAAAAAGGTGAATATGCTCGTGTTTAAAAGACTCTGATTGAAAAGTGAGGTACCAGCTTCTTCATTCTACCTTCCTCACAACCTTTAAAAACCTTCCCAAAAATGTTGGCGTGGGAACATAACTGCGCTTTTTTATGCTGAAAGAGAAGAAGACAGTAGCAGTGGGAAAGAAATGGAAGAATAATAAATTCTGGAAGACGGTAGACACTGGCTGTGGTGTAGAAAGAGTGAAGGAGATACTGGCAGTGTGAGAGAAAGAGAGGGAGACAATGGCAGCAAAGTTGACAGTGACAGAACGGCGCTGGGAAATGAGTGAATGAGGCAGTGCCAGTGAAAGAGGAATAAAGAGAAGGAGACAGTGGAAGTGGGTGAGAGCCCGAGAGAGTGAGAGACAGAGTCTCTGGCAATGACAGTGAGGAAGAGAGAGATAACGCCAGTGAAACAGCGGCAGTGAGAAGGAATGAACATGTGGTAGCAGTAAGAGAGAGCAAGAGGGAGAAACAATGAGAGGAGATAGTAGTAGTGTCGTGACTAGAAGAAACTACACTTTCGTCCAGCCATAGGTGTGGGATCTTTGATTGCTCTGGGAGAAGACCCATCAAAGTAGAATATCTGAAATATAGTTCAGTTTATTACATAAATGAATAAAAGATTTACTTAAGTTTAACACACTTCTTTGTCACAGGATTGCTTGATAATTTACAACTATCATTGCTTATGAAAATATCTCTTGATGCACAGATTAACTAACTGTTATCTAGCAGTACAAAATTACACATTTACGAAAATACATTTCATCAGAAACTTCAAGTGCCACTTTCCTACACGATGATGTTGACTGCTGCACTGAGGACACGAAGTGGTCAGAGCTATTATTGACCTCAGTGTGATGCTCCTGCGGTGCTGGGACAGAGGAGTCGTCTTCAGTAGTGCCTCCCATAAGTCGTTGCAGATTGTGGCGAGACCTTGCTAATATCTGTGGTACCGATATGTGTTGTCGACTTGGTGTGGCATAGCATCTCCGGACGATATGAAAAGTACTAGGACAGAACGAAGTAGACTGACTGTGAGGTGCGAGACAGTGACAGAGAGACACAAAGAGATAATGAGTTGGTCTGAATGAGTGCATGACATAGGGCAAGTGGGAGTGGATGGGTACGAGTGACTTACAGCGATGGACTAGGGGGTGTGAACGTTATTTGATTTTGTATTTATAACCCCGTATTCACCTGATCAGAAGTCTTGTTCCACCTGCCACCGTATTTGACTATTTCCTACTACATCTAGTTTTAACCTGTCCATTTCCCTTTTTAAATTTTCTAACCTACCTTTCCGATTAAGGGATCTGGCATGCCACGCTCTGATCTGTAGAACGGCAGTTTTCTTTCTCCTGAGAATGACGTCCCCCTGAGTAGTCCCCACCCACGGATCCGAATGGGAGACTATTTTACCTCCGGAATATTTTACCCAAGAGCACGCCATCATCATTTAACCATACAGTAAAGCTGCATGCCCATGGGAAAAATTACGGCTGTAGTTTACCCTTGCTTTCAGCTGTTCGCAGTAGCAGCACAGCAAGGCCGTTTTGGTTAATGTTACTCATACAAGGCCACATCAGTCAATCATCTAGATTGTTGCCTCTACAACTACTAAAAAGGCTGCTGCCCCTCTTCAGGAACGACACGTTTGTCTGGCCTCTCAACATATACCCTTCCGTTGTGGTTGCACCTACGGCACGGCTATCTGTATCGCTGAGACACGCAAGCCTCCTCACCAACCGCAAGGTCCGTGGTTCATGGAGGGAGGAACTTATATAGGCAAATGGAATTCGTTATTGGTGCAACGTAGACAGAGGATTTTCTATCTTTCTGAAGTCAATCTGTGTGCGCCGTTACTAGTCAATCAACAAGGAAAATTACTAAGGCCAACGATGGAAAAACTTTTTTGCTCAAAATAACTTATTCCTAAGTTTTTCAGAGTGATAAATCCAAATATGATACTTAAACTGTATCACCCACCTATTCTTCATATTTTACAGTTAAATTTATTAAATGAAGCGATTTTTTAAAGAATTTAACAGCTTTTATATTGTTAAAATAATTTTAAAAGGATGTTTAATGAATGTAGATGACGTTGGTAGCACTGCTGAAAAACATTTGCCGGCAAGAAAAGGTCGATTCTATTTTCGTGTTAACAGATGGTGTTTTGTTTACTGACAACCTAACCTCACTTTCCCGTTTCCTGTACATGTGCTCAGTACACTGTCTAATCGTGGTTGTAAAAACTCTGCTGACTGTTTTTGTTGTATTTGTGGTGAATTTGTGATTTAAAAACACCAAAGAAACATTACAGACTTTGTGAAAAAGGTTTATCTATCATACTTTGGATCTAAACTTGGTGATGAAGATAAATCTTGGGCGCCGCATAAGGTATGTTATGTCTGTGTTGAAGATCTGAGAAAACGGTCCAAAAAGGAGAAAAAAGCCTTTACATTTGCTGTTCCTATGATATGGAGGGAACTAAGAAATCATTCCGATGATTGCTACTTTTGCAGTGTTGATATTACTGGTCCTAATTCGAAAAACAAGAAGGTAATAAGCTACCCTAACCTTCCGTCCGCCATTCTACCAGTAGGGCAAGGTGTAGATATGCCGGTTCCTGAACCACCAGATGATTTAAATTCTATTCCAACACAAGTATTTTCTGACGTACAATCTGATTTAGATGAACCAGATGATGATGAATTACGTTGTAATACAGAAGGTCTAGAGCCCAAACTGTTTAATCAGACCGAGCTTAACGATTCGGTTAGGGATCTGGGCGTAACGAAAGAAAAAGCTGAATTGCCTGGCTCTAGATTAAAAGAAAAGAATTTATTGGCAGTTGAAACCAGCATATACATGTATAGCAAGAGAGAGCAGCAATCTTCCAAGTTTTTTTTTTTTCAACAAGAAGGTGATTTAGTGTACTGCTCAGACTTTCCCGGTCTGATGAATGAGTTTGGTATTGAATACAAAAAGGAAGACTGGAGGCTATTTATTGATTCATCCAAAACTAGTGATGCAAAAACGCTACCAAGGCCGCTGGAACAACAAAATGATGGGGTACTACTGTTGGTCACTTCACCGAGAAGTTCAGCAAGCGACTCATCGTAGAAAAAGCTACGCAAGAAGCTTCAAAGAAAAAAGAGAAAGAAAATACAAACCAATTCCAGCTGACAAGTGCAACCTCTATTAACACTTATCATTGTTTCAAGTGGCTTACTGTAAATACAAACCATGCTTATGTTGTAACAAAGCGTTTCATTAATTTTCCCTTTTACCGTATAGCATAGGATATTTATACTACATAAAAAAAGCATATTGTTCGAAAACTATGGGTGATACAAAAAACTAAGGCTAGATTTGGATTCAGCTCATAAAAATCTATAAATATCAGCTGTCAAAGTAAAAAAGAAAGTACTCCGTCATCAGGCCACAAGTGGCCCATCGGGACCATCCGCCCGCCTTGTTATCCTCAGATAAGGATGCGGATAGGAGGGGCGTGTGGTCAGCACACCGCTGTCCCGGTCGTTATGATGGTTTTCTTTGACCGGAGCCGCTACTATTCGGTCGAGTAGCTCCTCAATTGGCATCACGAGGCTGAGCGCACCCCGAAAAATAGCAACTGCGCATGGCGGCCTGGATGGTCACCCATTCAAGTGCCGGTCACGCCCGACAGCGCTTAACTTCGGTGATCTGACGGTGACCGGTGTATCCGCTGCGGCAAGGCCGTTGCCAAAGTAAAAAAAAAGGTCTTTCAAAAAATTTTTTTTCGTTGGCCTGTGTTATCTGAGGGTGTTGGGGAGTATTCAGCGGGAATTCTGTACGCCATGGTACGGATTCGAGAGTTGGGGCCCTTAGCTTGAGCACTGCACGAGGCTAAGGCGTAACTTCAATAGACTGTCGTTTACACCCTTCGATTCAGTTGTTTCCGGGCTAGGATGCCTCGACTCAAATTTATCCTTCTACATTATCCCTGAAAGTTTGTACCATCGTCAGGAAATAACCTTGTATAATGGACTATATTTGCTAGAGAACTGGACCACCAAAATGATCATGATCGACAATGCTGGAAGTTCACACATATGTCGAGATATGGGAACACTTAGTTCATCCAGGAACATTGTCGATACGAGGTTTGCTAAAAACGTAATGAACTGACAACATAGCGAGCAATCTAGCAACGCTCTGTTGTTCTACTTGGGGTAACTGATGTGTTAATTCCTTTTAGTTGCTCAGTCCGAGTTTCACCTTCGTACAGCCGTCAGGCGAATTTTGAGAGCGCCATCAGTGAAGTTGTGTTTTTGTTGCGTGTTACGAAAATGGAACATCGGAATTTAGAGCAACTTCATACCGTCAAGTTTTGCATTAAACTTGGGGAATCCGCGCGTGTGACCTTTGAAAAGTGGTAACAGTCGTATGGGGAACATTCCTTATCAAGATCACAAATTTTTCGTTGGCACAAATCATCTTTGGATGGTCGAGAACACGTTGAAGATGAACCTAGCCCAGCGAGATCTTCAACTTCAAAGGCCGACCAAAACATCAAATGTGTGCGTGCTCCTGTGAGATCAGACCGACGTGTAACAATAAGGATGACGGGTGACCTGTTAAACGTAACCCTTCTCTCCTTACATAAAATTTTAACCGAAGATTTGCACATGCGAACGGTTTTTGCCAAAATGGTGCCGAAAAGCCTCATAGCTGTGCAGAAGGACAATCGAAGAAACGCGTACGTTGATCTTCTTGGGAGGACTGCCAATGAAAGCGAATGGTTCGGTAGTGTAATCACAAGTAATGAGTCTTGGATTTTCGAGTACGATCCCGAGACAAAGCGACAAACTGAGGAGAGGCTCACTGAGACATCTCCTCCATCAAAAATGCTCGAATGAGCTTTTTCAACCGTAGGGGCATCGTGCATAAAGAATTTATTCCTCCAGTTCAAAGCATTCTTGTTGTTCCACAATCCCCCTATTCACCTGATCTGAGTTCTTGTGGCGTTTTTCTTTTCCCGAAATTGAGAAATGTCTTAAAAGGACGTCATTTTGGGAATTTGGAGAACATTCAAACGAATGGGACTGGCACGTTAAAAGTCCTACCAGTTGAAGCCTTTCAGCACCGCTACCAAGAATGGGAACATCAAATCCGCCGGTGTATAGCTGCTGAAGGGATTTGCTTTGAAGGGGACAATATTATTATTTGAAAAAAAATGAAATAAAATCTTTGGTAGATAAGAAATCAGTCCCTTTTCTCACACACCCGGTATTATAGTTCTGGCTGTCCAGATGTTATGGTGTTGGGAGGCATAGCGTTGCGTGGGGGTACCCACCTCCCAGTCTTTGAACACTCAACGTTTTAAATGGATGGAATACTCCATCCGTTCAAAAAGCTCCGAAGATGATTTTATCCCAGGTGTATAAGCGACGTCACCGCAGTAACTAGCTTGGAAGCTTGAACTAATATCTGTAAACAATAGATGTGCGTTAGATCAGTGAGACGCGAGCTGGCAGTCTTTAGTACTGGACGCGCGACCGTAATATGTCAATGTTGTTGTGTAAGAATTGCATTAGAGCAACATCTCCAAAGTGTTAAAGAAATTCTCCGGAATGTTCTGAAGAAGACAAAAGTGTGCTCAATGTTTGTTCCATAGACCCTGACTCTCGAGCAAAAAACGACGCTCGAACGCCTGCCGCTACTTGATCCAAAAGAAAATCACTGACAATTTTTTTCTGGAGAAAATCGTACCCACCTACCACAAAACTACAAAGTGCAGAATGGGTCTCTGAGGGTTTGCTAAGACCGAATAAGGTGCAATCGGAGCGGATTCTTTATAATCATTTTCCGACAGCTCTGTACGTTACACTGAAGTTGGGAGGGGAGAGGTTGGGGAGGGGGAGAGACTATGTAGAACACCTGAAGCTTTAAAACATCTTAACTTTTCTCTCTTTTTTTTAGTAATCCAGTCTAGAAACATTTTGGATTGACGCGGTATGTAGCAAAGATCTGTGCAGGCAGAAATTAAGATTCTACCAAATAATTTGCAGTTATAAGATTCTGAAGAAGGTTGGGTTATCCCTACTGAAACCTAGGCAAATTTCTAGGTAAACGGTGCAACTGAGGCTGTTCATTATTAAAATTAATATTTATACAGTTGCTGACAGGGCCGTGAAATGTTGAAGATATTTTGCCTACTTCAGACGAGTAACAATGAGTCTAATTCAATAGACAACCACTTTTACAACAGTTTAGTTATAATGACCACTCCACAAGTGCGCTAAAACCTGTCTGAACCGACAGCAAAAGTTTGTGTACAAAAAGAGCACTTTTTACGACACTTTAGAATTCCACAAGTACACCATACATGCGTATGAAGTTTTAATATGCGTTAGTCCACAGAAGTCGTGGCTGCAAGTTAATATTTCGATATCTATTTTGAAGGCATGATGCGCTTTTTATCTTTTGTCGCATCTCTTCCTATTCTATCTCTTGCAGCGGCTTTGCACGTAAGCATCCTTGTAATTACGCCTAACAAGTTTTGTCCATGTTTTATTTGTGGATCGCTGTTGTTACCTTTTGTCACTAATGATATAGAAAGTTTCTCACTGTGTTTAAAGTTGGAAGAAGACCAGTTTGGTGACGTGTCGATTTGCACGCTAACCATGCGCTATTACGGCAGATTTGTACACTACAGAAAAGTCGAACCTTTGTTATCTAAATTTATTATACCAAGTCTGATTTATATTACGCAGCGTAATACAATATCATTTGTTGCAGTGTCTTTAATACACACACGGTCCGCTGTCACCAAATTTACTTACTCACCAACAACGATTCGGAACCTGACGACCTGCAAAGCAGGTACTTTCGCGATAGAAGTTTAATATTACTTGGTTCAGTTATGATTTTCACATTTAATTCCTGCGGTGGTCACTGTTACTCATCCAGACTTCCTAACAGTTAAGTTTCGGAAGAATGCTACAGCAGAAATTTTCTCAGTTCTTAAAAAAATTTAAAAACATTTTAGCTTCTCTGTTTCTCTCATCGTTTTATCTGGTGAGTTACATGATGAAAACAGCAGCGCACGACAAAAGACATCGTTTGTCCTCACGGGATTTCATCACGGCTAACGATAGCGTCTCTGTGTTTTGAGTGAGAGAGGAAAACTAATTCCCTAAAAGAAAAACCCCAACGAATGCTACAGAAACACGCTTCCGAAGACCCGGTAGCAGAGTTTACTGAGTCTTCAACGCAGCGTATTATGTGCGTTATCGCGAAAGAATTATTGTCAAAATGAGACGTGGTTTTAGAAGCAACGAAAAGTTACACAGTTTTGAGACAATAGAAACTTCACTAATTAATGTCTCAAAAGAACTTTTTTTTGCTCAGCAATGAATCGAGAAAGAAAAGCAACAGCAGTTGGAATTAATGCTCCAGAATGAGAAGAACACTTATAGACAGTAATGAAGGTACAGCCTTTCTCCTGCGCAGTGACAGGCCGTTTACTTTTCTTTGCTATGTCCAACTTCTGCACAGTTTGACTTTATCTTAACATATTATCCATTTATGGAGTGGGAAAAGAAGTGGATTTTGTGAGGAAGCCATTATTATATCAAGGTACATCATGCTGTGGTCTTCAGTCCAGAGACTGTTTTGGTGCAGCTCTCAGGTACATCATACTGTACTCAATTTAGCAAATTTCCATTGTCGCCCTTAATAACATACTAGTCACCCTCATTATTATGTGCGTAATGTCACAAATTTCTCTCCTTAGACACAACTACCGGTTTTGAAAAAATACATTCACGACCTCCAAAATGTTGAAGCTTGTAGCAACTAGTATACAGTTAACATTTTTGCTGCTCCAAATTGAATAAAAAATTCAACCAGAGGTTCTCCTTACAAGTAGAAACTTTGCGCTCACATCGTTTAAGGCTATGAATGAACGATACAAAAATGTGTTCTATTGAGATGTGTTATTTGTTTTGCAACTCTTAGTGAGTGCCTCATAAGTCGATCACCAGGTGATTCATTTATAAATAGAGAAGCAAAACACTTGACATTCTTAGTGATTGAATCCAATGTTTCTTTTCTTCATTCACTGTACGAATCCACGATGTGATTTTCTCAAGTTCTAAGATAGTAAGCACATGCTGTATTACTTTTAAATACGATTGAAGGATAAAATGCTACTATGGAATCTTGATGAACAACATTTAGATGAGAGTATTTTGTTTGCTTAGCGCAGAAGATATTCAACAAACGACTGAAGGGAAGTGGGACTGACAACCAATTACTGTTAGACCAAAGTAATGTACAATCCAAAGCTGAAAGAAATGCAGTGAATATGAACAATAACGTTATTCAGCCAACAGACGAATTCATGTATGTTGGGTTAACGGCAAACAACGAGCGGACATACATTTTTTTATATATGCTTGGCGATAAAAGATGACTTTATGTTTATTTAAAAGACTTGATGCCTTATTCAAAAGAAAACTTGCAGTGTGCCTGGTAATGGAAGTATGTACTCAGCTAGTACCAATCCTATTACCAGTCCTATCCTATAGCAGTAAAATACGGGATTAAATATGCAAAATTATACGAAACTTCCTTTGTCCAACGACCAGTACAAAGGTACAGCCTTTCTCCTGCGCAGCGATATGGGCCTGTAATTCAGTGCATTACTCCTACTTCCCTTTTTTTGGGTATCAGTGTGACTTGAGCAATTTTCCAGTCTCTAGGTACGGAACTTTCTGTGAGCGAGCGGTTGTATATAATTGCTAAATATGAAGCTATTTGCATCTGCACACTCTGAAAGGAACCTGACTGGTATACAATATGGACCGGAGGCCTTGCCTTTATTTGATTTAAGCTGCTATGCTACACCGAGGATATTTACTTCTATGTTTCTTATCTTGGCAGCTGTTCTTGATTGGAATTCAGCAATATTTACTTCGTCTTCTTTGGTGAAGGAGTTTTGGAAAACCGTGTTTAATAACTCTGCTTTAGTGTCACTGTCATCAGTGACTTCACCGTTGTTATCGCGCAGTGAAGGTATTGATTGCGTCTTGCTTTATGTATGACCAGAATCTCTTTGGATTTTCTGCCAGATTCCGAAGCAGAGTTTCGTGGTGGAAATTATTATAAGCATTTCGCACTGAAGTACGCGCTATACCTCGAACTTCTGCGAAACTTTGCCAATCTTGGGGATTTTGCGTTCTTTTAAATTTGGTATGTCTTTTTCGTTAGTTCTCCAACAGCGATCTGACCCATTTTGTGTACCATGGGGGATCAGTACCATCACTTATTAATTTATGTGGTATATATCCCTCAATTTCCGTCGATACTGTCTCTCTGAAATCATTCCACATCTTTTCTACGCTTACGTGATCGGAAGAAACTGAGACTGTAACACCCACAACCATGCGTTAAGAGCATTTTTATCAGTTTTTTTTTTAAACAGATGTGCTTTGCGTTTCTTTTTGATGGTTGTGGGTGTTACTGTATTCAGCCTCGCAGCAACTGCCTTATTTTCGCTAATCCCTGTATTCATCATGATACTCCCTGTCAGTCCAGGATTACTTATGACTAAGAGGTCAGGTATGCTTTCGCAAACATTTACGCTTCGAGAGGGCTCATGAACTAATTGTTCAAAACAATTTTCTGAGAAAGCATTCAGTACAATTTCGGATGACGTTTTATGCCTGCCGTCGGCTCTAAACGTATAATTTTTCCAGCATGTCACCACCGACTATAACTGTATGAATGGAGTACCTATTTGAAATGAGACTCTGATTTTCTTTGTACTGTTCAGCAAATATATCTTCTGAGTCGAGGGGTCGGTAAAACGATCCAATTAATTGTTTAGTCCGATTGTCAAGTATAACCTCTACCCGTACTATTTCGCAGGAATTATCTACTTCAATTTCACAACAAGGTAAACAACTTCTGACAGCAATAAGTACTCAACCACCAACTGTATTTAATCTATCCTTTGTGAACACTGTTAGGTCGTTTGAAAAAATTTCGGCTGAACTTATAACCGGCTGTAGCCAGCTTTCTGTACCTATGACTATTTGAGCTTCAGTGCTTTCTATTAGCGCTTGGAGCTCTGCTACGATAATTTACAACTACAATACCGATCGTTTCTACAACTACCTTACCGTGTTTTACCTGCCCCCTTTTAGACGGACGCCATTTGCGTGGTTTCCTTAGACCCTCTAACCTAAAACACCACCCAGTCCACGCCACACAGCCTCCGCTACCCGTGTAGCCGCCTCCTGTGTGTAGTGGACTCCTGACCTATTAAGCGGGACGCGGAAACCCACCACCCGATGGCGCAAGTCAAGGAAATTGCAGCCTACACGGTCACAGAACCGCCTGAGCCTCTGATTCAGACCCTCCACTTGGCTCTGCACCAAAGGACCACAGTCGGTTCTATCCACGATTCTGCAGATGGTGAGCTCCGCCTTAATCTCGTAAGCAAGAATGGCAGTCTTTACCATTAGCCGCCTGAAACCAGAGAGAACCTCTTCCGATACAAAGCGACACACGTCATTGGTACCGACATGAGCTACCACCTGCAGTTGGCTGCATCCTGTACTCTTCATGGCATCCGGAAGCACCCTTTCCACACCCGGAATGACTCCCTCCGGTATGCACATGGAGTACACACTGGCTTCCTTCTCCTCCTTGGCATCCATGGTCCTAAGGGGCCCTCTAACGCGCCTAACGTTGGATCTCCCAACTAGAAGAGTAACAGAGACCAGCAGGGAATCATTCTAGCTGTAAATGGGAAAATGCACTGGCATAAGGGACTTTATTACAGACCGGCGCCTGAGAACGAATATTTCTGAAGTGGGAATCTGGTCGACTGTTAGTCGTGAGCATCTATGAAAAGTGGCTGTAGAAAGTTAAAACCACGGGCAGCCGACAAGCTGTTCGTCATCCACGCCTCATCACACGATATTGTGGTCGGAATCTTGCGCGCTCTGTAAAGTAGGATACGCGGCGCTCTGTGGCAGAATTGACGACCGAGTCCGGTATTGGTGCGGACACCAATTGTTTCGGAGCACACGATTCAGTGCACATTGTAGAAGTTAGGGTCCAACAGAAGGGACATACGGATCCTACGTTCAATGCTCATCCAACGACATCGACAACTATGATTGCAGTGAGCACGAGATCACTGAAATTGGACAGTGAATCCATGGAAATGTGTCACCTGGTCGGATGAATCACAGTTATTGTTACACTAGGATGATGGTCCTGTGCTGATGTGCCGTCATCGAGGCGAACGGCTGCTTGAAAATACGCACAGCGCCATGGACGCAGGCCCGTAAGGGAGGTACTGTTCTACGGGAAACGTTCACCAAGGCTCTCGTGGGTCCTGTGGTTGTATTCAAAGGCGTCGTTCACAGCTGTGGGTTTCGTGAACACAACTGCACCGCAGCGACTGCATCTTGGATAACTGTCCTTGTGACAAAGCCAGAATCGTGTTACAGTCCTTTCAGGAGCGTGATAATGAACTCTCGTTGATGCCTTGACCACCAAATTCGCCTAATCTGAACCCGATGGAACACATCTCCGACGCTTCCGCAAACAATCGGCCCTTAATTTGGGGGAATGGCGTGATCTATGCTTAGATATGGAGAAATTTTGTGTCATATACCTCCAACAACGTATTAAGGGCTTGTCGAATCCATGCTACGCAGAATCGCTGCTGTGTTGCGTTGCAGAGGTGGACAACTGTAATATTTCTGGCTTTGGAGCCATCATATTCAGCTACTGGAAGCTCTTCTTAGGGCAATTGAGAAGGTAGCACTGGGAAGATGAGGTAATGTGGTTTGAGGTACCGATTACAGATGGTTTGTTCGGCACGGGTATCGTGAGAAAGACCGCCTAAATTATGGCCCTTCTCGGCGGTTGGCTGCTGCGTTCGGACATAGCGCGCCAATATGATAATCTTCTGTTATTAATATTAGAGAAGCATCTCTGAGCAGCAGGTTATGATCCTATTATTTCACAAATATTAATAACCAGCAGAGTAATAAACAACTGCTAAACGAAAAGGCTGACGAAGCACTTCGGTGTTCTTTGGATCGCGCTTAACTTGGATGTCGGACGAAGTGGTTCGGCTGTAAGATCAGAGCTTGTTCGGCAGTCTCGGAGGATAGTCATGTTATCTGCCTTAGACGGTATTGGTTAAGAACTTTCTCAGCAATCTCTGTTTGTTTGGATGTGTAATTGAGAACAATTCGATTGTGATTGCACAAATGTGCAGTTCAGCGTTGTGATTATTTTTTATTAAGGTGTGGAGATTGTAAATGTTTTGTGATTCATGAAGTGCGATATAATTGTGCAGTTTTTCGTAATCTGCTAATAAAAAGCTTCATCCCGTGTAAATATACTGATTGAAAATTTCACTATTTATATAATATGAGTTCGTCGCTAAGAGTTTATTACAGCATCAAGATAACGGATACACGACTTACGAGCTGTTTTCTGCGCAGAGGACAAGAACTATAGAAGACTGCAGGTTGGTGAACATTAGTTAGAACTTACGCATTCGATTCAGAGCGGTGGAAGCAAATAGGCACTTCGCGAGGTACTGTAATCTTAGTACAAATGAGATGAGTGGCACCTTATATGTAGTAACACAGAGGAGGTATGAAGCAGAGAAATTTTCGAGGGAAGGGGTCTATCATACTCACGCATTTATCTCCCTCTCTCTCGCTCTCCCTCTCTTTTTCAACTTTCCCTACAAGATGCTATTACTGTTTTGGTTCATCCGTCTAGTTCAGTCTGCGCCATTTAATAATTAAATTATGATCTCTTCTGCGATACTTTCGGCACAGTGATGGTATTTCATCTGTTTCTAGACTAGGTCTAGGAGCTGATCCTATGCTTCATTCCGGCGCTATACCCTTAAGTTTTATTTTTTATATTTATTTTTGTTCTTTTTTTATGTATTGGCTTTGGGGACGTGCCGACACAGCCATCTCTATAGAGGAATGACGATACGAACGTAAGAATAACACGACACTCAGCCCCCTTAGTTGAGAGTTTGTTTCCGTTCCGTCGTTGTCTCTCTTCTCCACCTCCCGTGGCTGAGGTTCATCATGCGTCTCCCTTCGTTCACCGTAATTCAGAGAGACTGATGAACGGGTAGACGACGCTTAGTTGTGACACACAGCACGGTGAGCCGTCAGTCAGCCTACAGCAGACTGCAGCGCGCAGGTAGCACGCGGTTCCCAGGGCAGGGACCGCTATGTCGCAGACAGCATCCGGCTGCACTCGAGAACGTTTCGCGGCGACACCTTAACGGATTCTGCGTCACAGACCCGCTACCTGTTCTCTGCAAACACAGCCATGCGAACCTGTCTGCCCGTCGTTTCGCAGGCGCTCCAGTCCTCGTACTAGACTCTCGAGTTCACGACAGGTCGTCAATAGAAATCAGGGGAAGGTCTCCAAACACATCTCCAAGTGTAGTCGTTATTATTAGGATCACACCTTTCGTGTCTGCTTTCTTGCGCTTCATATCCAACAATAAAAACACTGAAGCTGTTACGTATTTGTCAGTAATGAAAGCAGCATTTAAGAGCAGACATTTTATAAGCCGCTTTTCTTCTTTCTACTCCAAATGCGAAAATGACCTGCATAGTGACGAATGACCATCGCAATATAACGGTCGTGACATAGTCTTAAAGTGAAACCCTTAACCCTCTGCCAAGCACAATCGCATAAATTACAGGGTAGTCATATAGATTACGTCCATGCTCGAAGAGGTGTGTGACATGATTTAATCGGTAGTTATCTTGTCTGTTTCTTAACAACTGGTTGAGCAGGGATAATCTATGTTTTTCTTTCAGTTTCCACTTCAATTGGACACTAAATAAGCGAAAATCCATTTATTTATTGAAAAAAGCTGTACCGTAATAATCGATCTTTCAGCTTTATGCCATATTTGCTATGAAAAAAGCCATCCATCGAATTAAATGCACTTTTTGTGTGATGTAAGAAAGCACATTATAGAAAGAGTACACTATTATCAAATGACGAATTATTGATCTAGTGTGAGAAATTTAAGTCCGCATCTCGTGGTCGTGCGGTAGCGTTCTCGCTTCCCACGCCCGGGTTCCCGGGTTCGATTCCCGGCGGGGTCAGGGATTTTCTCTGCCTCGTGATGGCTGGGTGTTGTGTGATGTCCTTAGGTTAGTTAGGTTTAAGTAGTTCTAAGTTCTAGGGGACTGATGACCATAGATGTTAAGTCCCATAGTGCTCAGAGCCATTTGAACCATTTTTTTGAGAAATTTAAAGTTTGGTCTAGGTATTTTTATCACAGAAGTATTTTTAAAATGTCACCTCTTTTTTACTTAATATAGTTTTGATGTAGGGAGAGCAGAAACTATTTTCCATTAGTTATTACAATTTGGAACCATTAAATAGATTTAAAGGGATGACATTGCGCATTGATATGATCGTCTGCAGCTTTACGTTACATGCAACGTACCCCACATATTCTAAACCTGTTCCTTCGAGTAATTAACTTCGAACTGTGTTTTGAAAGTGTATACATTTTTGTTGTTTTTTACCCGAAAGGTTATCATGTTTGGTCAACTCAAGTGTCAAACTGTTTTGATCACATCACCAACATTCCCTCTAATATATTTTCGCTTCACGCCAGATATTGACAAGCAAAGTCGATGCCCCAATAGTTTCCTACAGGCTGTAGCCGAGCTCCACCGACAAAAATGCGGTGGTTGTGCACAGCTGTTTTTTATTTTGGTACAATAAACCCTTCGACTCTAATGGCTCGTTACAGACTAATAACTTAATGATGACTTATTCGGTTTGTTATCCCAGTTACCTTTGTTCCTCAGCAAATTATTTCACAGCAGAGAAGAAGCCCGTAAAATCCAATCACGAAAGCGTACAACACAAAACACACAGTAATGTTACAATCAAAAGACGAAACAAGTAAATTGTTGTGTAGAAAACTGAACATGGGGTATCCACAACTGTGGTAATTAACTGGAAACAAATTACCAGTTGCTGTTTTACTGTCCAACACTACGACTAGTTTCAGCCACCAGACCATTTTTTAGCCTAAGGACGCGGAGGTTCACAGATCCAGACAAGTGTTAGACAATAAAGTTACAACTGGTATGTTCATCTGTTTCCGGCTTGCAACACGCACTCTTTTACCATAGTTTGTTGGATTTATTCTTTCTCCGTACAGCATATTACGTAACAAATAAATATTTCCTTACAGATGTCCAAAATGTCGACCGCCATGATCACGGTAGGCTGTGAACGACGCACGGTCGACAGTCTTATACGTTCAAGAATCCCAGAGGACCGGCATACTACCCTGGCGGCTGCAAGAATCCTGACATCCAGGTCCATGTGAGTATCGAACAGGAGTGTTGCCAATTAAGTCCTCTACATGCTCCACAAGAAGAAGTCGTTAATGGTAAAGGCGAACGAAATCGTAAATTTGAAATTAGCATTAACTGTGAAAAACATTACTTGAAGTGTGGCCACGTATAAGTTACGTCGCAGTTAGTCGGAGAGGAGGGAATGAAGCTGCTAATTCGATGCATTGACGAAAGAGGAGGAGGGGCATCGTTAAAACGTGACGTCATGAAATGTTCATAAAGATTTGTTATTGTATCTAACGCTCCACGTTTCAAATAACAATCCGCGTCTCTTCTATTTAAAGTGTAATAAGCGAAATAATCAAGCTTTTCAACCGAATATTTTCCTTTAAATCGCATAAGAAAGACTGTCTGGCAAAGAAGACACGCTATTCCTAAAGCGGTATTTATTTTTATACAAAAAATAAAATCCAATACTGAAAATGTAACTTCACAAATCAATTAAGCTTTGCTACATTTACATAAAACTCATCGTGACTACAGACATCGGAGATGAAGTTCTTGGTTCGCGATACGTAAAAAACGCAAAAATTAAGAAAGAGAGAGAAATGTCTACGATTAAAATAGCACTACTAGAGCAAGGCAGAGCGTTTGGACTCAAATGGTTTGGACACACGTTAAGGATTGAGCCAAAGAGGACAACTGGAGTAAATCTGGAGAGAGATGTTCAAGGTACTCGACGGATAGGAAGACCAAGACCACGCTGAATGGGGATTGTAAAGATGAGCATTCCAGTAAGAGAAGAAACATTCGACGATGTCATCAACAATAGGATTTATCTTGAAAGGAAGATACGGAGGAAGCTTGTAAGCTTGTACTACAGCGCCCGAGAAACTGAAGCTGTTATGATGTTGACCAAAATTTCGTTTTTTTTTATATTAAAGTAAATGATAACTTTGCATCTGGCTTAATTCTAAATATTTTTACTTTATTTTCCAAAAACATGTAGTGACACAAGTTTGTCGCAAAATGTTCTCTGAAAAAGTCTGTCATTCAAACTTTTTAGTAATTCCGCAGACAATCTTTACGTTTCAGACGGCGGGTGTCGAGAATAACGTAATAACGTAATACACCGTCGTTGCTCTGTGAGTTGGATATCTTTATACCAGTGCAAAGATGGCACGATTCAGAATCCGAGTTTTTAAAAGGAAGTAACCTCCAAGATAACCTCCAAGAAGATAGGTAAGTAACAGAATAATGATAGATTCTTGTGATAATACTATTAGGAGTGGTGAGGTTGTGTGTGAGGAGACATCAAACCCGACACCGAGAGCAAAGAAACTTCATGGATCTAAGGACCAGTATTCCGATTCAAATCAGTTTCTTCACACTCTCTTTGTGATCCTGTATACTAGCATGAAGACATTTCTTCAGTAACTCACTTTCAGTAAACTGACTTTATAACGCCCCTGACGGCTCTGGATAGACTGTAGTTATCTGATGATCCTTGATACATATAGGTTTTGTACGTATCCGTCCCACTGGATATTGTATATATTAGGGTGTATAGATTTGTAGACAAGGGTATATTGTACTGTTTGTACTATGCATAACATGATTTTTCATATTAGGTTAGAGAGTAGATTATAATAAAAGGACAACTGAAACGTTACAAAGACTAAGTAGGATCAGTGAAATATGTGGATATATGTGGACGGACGAGGACTCAAGGGTTAGGTAGGTGGTGTGCACGTGGTTTCCAGAAATACTGGATCCAAATTTCATAGGGTGCAATTTTCAAACGTCCCAAAGAATAGGACCTCTGCATATCTCACTATAATGCTCTTCAAAGAGTCCCCTTAGATGATGATGATGATGATGATGATGATAGCGCCGCCGACTGAGACGGCTCCACCCAGTCGTATGAATTTCTCAGAGACAGGAGCCCTGTAGCGAAACTGTAGCCCTGGAAGAGGAGGAGTCTGGGAAGCAGGAAGTGAGGTGTGTGTCCGGTGGCCGGACACGGCGGGCCATTGTGGCAGGCAGTAACGAGCAGGGTGCAGGGCGCAGCGGCGCAAACGACGCCCTGGAGGGCCCGCCGCCGACTTCGATTGGGCGGCCTCGGGGCGCGCCGCCCGTAGTAAACGCGCCGCAGCATCCACGCTTCCGACACGCGCCGACAACCGCACGTGTCGGCCCGTCTCCACTTGCTAACACCATACTTCACCACTGTACATGCGTCTTTTATTAGCTGCGACCCTTGTTGTGGGTCTGTAACTCTCTGGAGCGAGATGCTGCTGCATTATTAAGGCTCGTAAAACTGTTCTCTGTCTGAACGTAAGTATCCAGACACTAATACTGTGTGTGGCCACAGTTCGTCTCTATTTCACCTTGAACTCTGCTGGGGACACTTTCAATGAAGTGTTCGAATGTCTGTGGAGGAATCCCAGACATTTATTCCTCAAGATCTGAAAGTAGAGAAGTCAGCGAAGCCAAACCAAGTCTAGACTGGGGCCAGTTCTACATAACGCCTGTGCACATATCATTGCCTCACAGATGCTGTTTACGAAAGGGCGTATTGCCGCGCTGATACAGCCCCCGTCTCCAAAGCGTGCCTGTACTGTATGCGGTGTACTATGCTGCAAAATGTGCTCACACCATTCTGCATTTAGTGTTTTCTTAGTGCAATAAGGGGAAAACAAACTAACCACGAAGAACACCCCCGTACGATAACACCACCTCCTCAGTACTTCATTGTTCGCATCACGCAATATACTAGGTAACGTTCTCCAGTCGCCAAATCCAAAACCTTCCATCGGGTTGGCAATAGGTATAGCGCGAATCAACACTCCACTTCGTCGCCAACTCTCTAGTGGTATCGTTCTTTACACCACATCAAGAATCGCTCAGCATTGACCACAGAAACGTATGGCTTCTGATGAGCTGGTGCGTCATTGTAATCCATTCTTTGTAACTCTGTACTCACATCCATTGTACTAGCTGGGCTGCTGGCAGCACTTTGAAGCTCACGAGTGATTCCTTCCGCTGATTTCGTGCTACTTTTACAAGCACCCTCCACAACGCTGGACGGTCCCTGTCCGTCAACGCAAGAGGTCTGCCTGGCCTTGGTTTTTCCTTCACGTTTCCACTTAACAATCGCGCCACCAACAGTCGAGTTGGGCAGCTCAGAAGGGCTGAAATGTCCCTGATGGATTTGTTACTCATCTGACACCCAATGAGCAGTCCACTTCGGAAGTCAACGAGCTCTCTTGACCCACCCATTCTGGCTCAAATGGCTCTGAGCACTATGGGACTCAACTGCTGCGGTCATCAGTCCCCTAGAACTTAGAACTACTTAAACCTAACTAACCTAAGGACATCACATGCACCCATGCCCGAGGCAGGATTCAAACCTGCGACCGTAGCAACAGCGCGGCTCCGGACTGGAGCGCCTAGAACCGCACGGCCACCGCGGCCGGCCACCCATTCAGCTGTTGCTGCTTCTCTGCTGACCACACCGTATTCCCCGCTCCTTTCATACTGGCGGATCCGCCCCTCGTAATATCTAGTGACCGATTCCACATTACACAGGGGTCTCAGTATACGTTTGATCAGCTAGCGTATAAATTAATTCGTCTCCTGACTTACAAGGGGAGGCCACCAATTGTGAAATTCAGATTCGATTCATACTGCGCATAATAAAAGCTCATGGCCGGAGGTGTAATGTGGCAAAGCACCAAGATGCACTTCTCAGCCGTTGTCGAGAAAATCGACAGTTAAAAGAAACCGTTGCGGTGAAATACTCTCTACGATTACTGATTTTTCTACAGCGTCATAGCGCAGCGGTAAGCGCTGGGGTTCGTAATCCGAAGGTCGCCGGATCGAATCTCGCACCATGCAATATTTTTTATTATTAGTTTTTTGCAATTCATATATATATATATATATATATATATATATATATATATATAAACTATTAATGAATTGCTTATGCATGTTGGTGAAGGCGGATCGCTCTCCAATTGTACCGCCTCCATTTTTCCCTTTGTATTAACAGGGTGTACCAAAGCTATCCCGTCCGCACTGATTTTCGACGATGTTATAAGTTGCGCTAGGGACCGCATCTACCTTCTTTCGAAGTTAGCAGGCAACTACGCTGTTATGGAGCGGCTCGTTTCGGCCCATTCAACATCTGTCTTTCAAGTGTAACGAGCGAGTAACGGAGTTTATATTTCATACCTGCCACAGCAAGTTTGTGTTCGTAGGGTCTCTATTCTAATTCGAACGTTTGACTTACGCTATACGTATTCGTTTCTACGTCTTCCGTTAACTGTACGTGGTTAACATTATGAAGACAATTAATAACATTTGTGAAATACAACTTTGTTTGCGGAAAACATAATGATGTTCGAAGTCGCCAGTTTTTCCACGACAAACGACTTTCAACAACTTATTATATGCATAATTGTTGCAACTGATTGCCGGGAATTTTATATATATATATATATATATATATATATATATATATATATATGAATTACAAAAAACAAATACTAAAAAAAAAAGGTTGCATGGAGCGAGATTCGATCCAGCGACCTTCGGATTACGAACCCGAGCGCTTACCGCTGCAACACCACGCTGTAGAAAATTGCTAATCGTAGAGAGTATTTCACCGCAACGGTTTCTTTTAACTGTCGATTTTCTCGACAACGGCTGAGAAGTGCATCTTGGTGCTTTGCCACATTACACCTCCGGCCATGAGCTTTTATTATGCGCAGTATGAGTCGAATCTGAATTTCACAATTGGCGGCCTCCCCTTGTTAGGAGTTTCACTGACTTCCCGGAGGCGATGGATAGAGTTACTCACTGTCGCCGAATGAATGGGGATGCAATTATACGCGCACGAACTCTCCAATGTAAGAGTACGTGGCTCCAGTTTTAGAAAATACTGTATTGGCAGCTGTTACAGATTGCAGGCATTTGCGTTTCTGCTTTCCAGAGTAAACTACACTTTCGCGTCTCTACGCTGGATAGTACTTGTTTTACGTCTCTATTTTTTCTCTTTCCTTATTCTTTATTCACAGCATTTCAACCTTGTTATATTTATCACTTATCCAGAGTGTTTTCTGTCAATAATATGTTTACCTGTTCCAATCAGCTGTCTTTATTTTAGCTTTCTGTACTCGTATATACACTCCTGGAAATTGAAATAAGAACACCGTGAATTCATTGTCCCAGGAAGGGGAAACTTTATTGACACATTCCTGGGGTCAGATACATCACATGATCACACTGACAGAACCACAGGCACATAGACACAGGCAACAGAGCATGCACAATGTCGGCACTAGTACAGTGTATATCCACCTTTCGCAGCAATGCAGGCTGCTATTCTCCCATGGAGACGATCGTAGAGATGCTGGATGTAGTCCTGTGGAACGGCTTGCCATGCCATTTCCACCTGGCGCCTCAGTTGGACCAGCGTTCGTGCTGGACGTGCAGACCGCGTGAGACGACGCTTCATCCAGTCCCAAACATGCTCAATGGGGGACAGATCCGGAGATCTTGCTGGCCAGGGTAGTTGACTTACACCTTCTAGAGCACGTTGGGTGGCACGGGATACATGCGGACGTGCATTGTCCTGTTGGAACAGCAAGTTCCCTTGCCGGTCTAGGAATGGTAGAACGATGGGTTCGATGACGGTTTGGATGTACCGTGCACTATTCAGTGTCCCCTCGACGATCACCAGTGGTGTACGGCCAGTGTAGGAGATCGCTCCCCACACCATGATGCCGGGTGTTGGCCCTGTGTGCCTCGGTCGTATGCAGTCCTGATTGTGGCGCTCACCTGCACGGCGCCAAACACGCATACGACCATCATTGGCACCAAGGCAGAAGCGACTCTCATCGCTGAAGACGACACGTCTCCATTCGTCCCTCCATTCACGCCTGTCGCGACACCACTGGAGGCGGGCTGCACGATGTTGGGGCGTGAGCGGAAGACGGCCTAACGGTGTGCGGGACCGTAGCCCAGCTTCATGGAGACGGTTGCGAATGGTCCTCGCCGATACCCCAGGAGCAACAGTGTCCCTAATTTGCTGGGAAGTGGCGGTGCGGTCCCCTACGGCACTGCGTAGGATCCTACGGTCTTGGCGTGCATCCGTGCGTCGCTGCGGTCCGGTCCCAGGTCGACGGGCACGTGCACCTTCCGCCGACCACTGGCGACAACATCGATGTACTGTGGAGACCTCACGCCCCACGTGTTGAGCAATTCGGCGGTACGTCCACCCGGCCTCCCGCATGCCCACTATACGCCCTCGCTCAAAGTCCGTCAACTGCACATACGGTTCACGTCCACGCTGTCGCGGCATGCTACCAGTGTTAAAGACTGCGATGGAGCTCCGTATGCCACGGCAAACAGGCTGACACTGACGGCGGCGGTGCACAAATGCTGCGCAACTAGCGCCATTCGACGGCCAACACCGCGGTTCCTGGTGTGTCCGCTGTGCCGTGCGTGTGATCATTGCTTGTACAGCCCTCTCGCAGTGTCCGGAGCAAGTATGGTGGGTCTGACACACCGGTGTCAATGTGTTCTTTTTTCCATTTCCAGGAGTGTATAATTTGTTATCGTTCTCAGTGTTACATAACATTCGTTGACAGTCCAGACAATCGATTATGGAATATACCGAGCTAATAAAATGGCGTACACAGAGAAAATATTCCGCCTTCCCACTTAACGTGGTTATTGGTGAATAAGGCCTTTCTGATAAACTGACAGAGCTATGAAGCACGTTGGGAAGAAGTCACGACGAAAAACTGTATTGCCTTCCAGATACGTACTACTGTCTGACATAAACTTTTCGTTCACTATAACACCCACTCTATTTTAGACGTCTTCTATTTCCTCCGCATTAGAAGGTCACCCAAGAAGATCGGAGAGTATTTTGATTCTCGTGGATTGGTTTGGCAGATCCAGGATCTTTATGCTAATGTTTCGAACTGTAGAAGAAGTATGGTGTACTTGAGTAAATATGATAAATTTAATGAGCTTACAAAAGAAATGACTTGTTGTAATCTGCCTCTTTTGAATAACCATTTCAGGTACATTCAGTTCACATTGAGATGTTACTCTTTAAGGGAGCCACGTCACCTAGCGGTAGTTGTTATCTAATAACAATATTAACTTTTTAAGTGGGTTAAATAGCAGTGGCAATGACCTGTTAAAATGGTAACGAATACATAAATTTAAATTTGATTTTACTCGTGAATTGTTGGCTACTACAGGATCGCCGGCCGGAGTGGCCGTGCGGTTCTAGGCGCTACAGTCTGGAACCGAGCTACCGCTCCGGTCGCAGGTTCGAATCCTGCCTCGGGCATGGATGAGTGTGATGTCCTTAAGTTAGTTAGGTTTAATTAGTTCTAAGCTATAGGCGACTGATGACCTCAGAAGTTGAGTCGCATAGTGCTCAGAGTCATTTGAACAATTTAGTTAGAAGGCTACCGTCCAGGCATCACATCGTTGTTATACTGAAACGTAGCAGGGTTTTAGAACATCTACTGTATTCGAACATTATGAAATACCTCGAAGAAAACCATTTATGGTCCCGGCGGAGGTTCGAGCCCTCCCTCGGGCATGGGTGTGTGTGTTTGTCCTTAGGATAATTTAGGTTAAGTAGTGTGTAAGCTTAGGGACTGAAGACCTTAGCAGTTAAGTCCCATAAGATTCCACACACATTTGAACATTTTGAAAACGATTTATTGACACGTAGTCAGCACAGATTCAGAAAATATCGTTCTTGTGAAACACAACTAGCTCTTTATACTCATGAAGTAATAAGTGCTATCGGCATGGGATGTCAAATTGATTCCATATTTTTAGATTTCCAGGAGGCTTTCGACACCGTTCCTCACAAGCGTCTTCTAACAAAACTGCGTGCCTACGGAGTATCGCCTCAGTTGTGCGACTGGATTCGTGATATGCTGTCAGAAAGGTCACACAGTTCGTAGTAATAGACGGAAAGTCATCGAGTAAAACAGAAGTAATACCCGGCGTTCCCCAAGGAAGTGTTATAGGCCATTTATTGTTCCTGATCTATATTAACGACGTAGGAGACAATCTGGGTAGCCGTCTTACACTGTTTGCAGACGATGCTGTCATTTACCGTCTTGAAAAGTCATCAGATGATCAAAACGACTTGCAAGAGTATTTGGATAAGGTATCTGTATGGTGAGAAAAGTGGCAGTTGACCCTGAATAAAGAAAAGTGTGATGTTATTCACATGAGTACTAAAAGAAGTCAGCTAAATTTCGATTACGCGATAAGTCACACAAATCCGAGGGCTGTAAATTCAACTAAATACTTAGGGATTACAATTACAAATAACCTAAATTAGAACGATCACATAGATAATATTGTGGGTAGAGCAAACCAAAGACTGCGATTCATTGTCAGAACACTTAGAAGGTGCAACAGGTCTACCAAAGAGACTGCTTACACTACGCTTGTCCGCCCTATTCTGGAGTATTGCTGTGCGGTGTGGGATCCGCATCAGGTGGGACTGACGGATGACATCGAAAAAGTACAAAGAAGGGCAGCTCGTTTTGTATTATCGCGAAATAGGGGAGATAGTGTCACAGACATGATACGTGAATTGGAGTGGCAATCATTAAAACAAAGGCGTTATTCGTTGCGACGCGATCTTCTCATGAAATTTCAATCACTAGTTTTCTCCTCCGATTGCGAAAACATTCTGTTGGCACCCACCTACATAGGGAGAAATGATCATCACGATAAAATAAGAGAAATCAGGTCTCGCACAGAAAAATTTAAGTGTTCATTTTTCCCGCGTGGCGTTCGGGAGTGCAATGGTAGAGAGCATGAAGGTGGCTCATTGAACCCTCTGCCAGGCGCTTTATTGTGAATAGCAGACTAATCACGTAGATGTAGATGTAGAAACGTCAGAGCAGTGGTGAGGTTTGGTCTTATACAGAGGTGGTCATGGTATTTTAATCTTCACCTCGAAAAAAGTGAAGCAACTGATGTTTTGTTTGCTCGCAGATACATGTATGCAGTCCTGATACACATTCTCCTGACCCGTACTGTAGTGAACCGCTTGGGGAGCCAAACCAACAAGTCGCAATCCATCTCTACATTATAAATGGACTGCGCCGTTTCACATTGGCGGTCTAACAACAGTTTTATTCGTTCTAGCCTGTCTTGTCGTTGCTGCTCAAGACGTTCGTACCACTGAAGCGAATGCGAATCATTCGAGGAATGTGCAGTAAAGTCGCACAAGTCTGAAGTACGTACAATCCTTGGATGGGCATCTCAGAAGCGCATTTTCGGCGATCTGCCACTTCAGTAAAGGTTTCTCGTATGAAAGATAAACAATGGGAGTCTGTCTGCGGTTTTTTTTTTTGTTTTTTGTTTTTTTTTTTTTTTTTTTTTTGTTCACTGGCATGTAGTAATATTTACTTTACGCTAACGTCTCTCACTTCCCCAGACCGTGGTTGTAGGTACGGGTCTGCTTCTGTAGATCTGTATTGTATACTAATCAGCTCTGCACATAATTACTTACCGTACAGGGTGGCTATGATCAAACTTTCGGTACTTGAGCCAGTGTAGAAGGAAAACTATATGACGTGTAGCTTCCCAGCTTTAGTAATGTTCAGACTGAGCGCTGCAGGATTTGAGTTCACAGTAATGTTAATGTTATGACTTGCCGTTAGGCTCCGGTACTGGTACGGCGACGCAGGAATGAAACAGAAGCATCCGCCTACATTATAGTTGCAGACAGCGAACATGAGGTTGGACAAGATGAGCAGGGCGTCACTCGTAAAGCTGTTTTATCACAACGACAGCAACAGTGCTGCTACTCTTCGCGAGTATCGACGCATTAAAGAAATACGGAGAGATCCTCTTTACGCACTGGGATTGAAGAACATAATGGGGAAATTAGAATCAGCTGGTGATTTGGGAACTGCGTGGCGACGAACATCACCAGATTTGAACCCGTGTGATTTCCGGCTGTGGATTTACATAAAAAATATTGTTTCGAGCAGCACTAGAGCAACCTCTGGTGCGGTTCCAGATGCAGTTGGTCATCACATTGAGTGACGTTTGTAACCTGGAACGTAAGCATGGTACGCAATTAACACATATTGTCCTTTCATGTGGAAACTAAAGAGTGTGTTCTTTCAATGGTCCATTTTCTTCTGCTCGTCCTTATAAACGTTTCCACAAAGTTTCACTGTCCTACGATAACTCGTTTTTCACGGGAGCGCTATCAAGTAGCAAAAATGGTTCAAATGGGTCTGAGCACTATGGGACTTAACATCTGAGGTCATCAGTCCCCGAGAACTTTAGAACTACTTAAACCTAACTAACCTAAGGACATCACACACATCCATGCCCGAGGCAGGATTCGAACCTGCGACCGTAGCGGTCGCGCGGTTCCAGACTGTAGCACCTAGAACCGCTCGGCCACTCTGGCCGGCGTGGTTTTAGAGATATACTTTTAAAAAATCTAATGAAAATTGTAGTTTTCACACTACGTGAGTAAGGAACACAAGTATCGAGTTGGAAAGATCACCTTCACATGGAGGGCTGGAAATATCCAGTTGCAAATCAAGGAACAATCATTCAAAGTCCTACCATTCTGTGTAAACTGTTTCTGTACATACAGAAGCAGGAAGCAGGAAAAATTATTGGCCTTGGTTAAATATTATATATATCATAGTAACAATTTCGTTTGGTACTACATTTCCGAATATTATGTTTCGATAGAGATGCGAATAACGATGAGATAACTATTTTTTTCATCTACGACAAGAAAATTCGCAGTGCTACTGCGAACTGAATGCTTGTAAATCCTATCAGCTTCATTACAAGCTCAAATTTATGGAACAGTGATGCCTAAAGCGACTGAAATGCTGCAGCTGTCTTTCTTCAACAGAATCTATCGTTAACGGCTACGTCAGCGCACGTAACGTGCAGTAACGACGACTCAGCGGGAGACCCTGGTGTCCTGCTACTGTTTACATACTTCGTCGCCAGCTGGCAGCACGAACGCGGCTAGGTGCGTGCGCACGCATGGCATTGTTCCCCCACCACCACAGCCCGCGCCCAATGGATGGGCGCCGCTGAGGGAAAGGACGGGCCAATGGGAGAGCGCGAAAGACGTCGGCACAATTAGCAGAGCGGCGGACATGTCTTGGCAGGAGCAATTAAACAGGCGTCCGCGCAGCAGCTGGCCAAAAACAGCCAACTGCTGCACGCGCAGAGTATTTGGACAGTGTCTGCTGGCGTTTACACGCCGACCTGCGCTCCCGATGCTGCTCGTCGTCAGCGCCTTCTTCATTCACAGCTCAAAGTAATGCGGTTCCCAGTTTCATGATTTTTTGAAATGTTTATTAGGCTGCTCGTATCTCGAGAACGAGGTTCTAGCTTATATTATCCGACACAGTAATCAGATGTTTAATATACCAATGTAACAGCACATATAAGTGCTACAGATTTTCATACACCACTAATAACATGCGAAAGATCTGCCGATATGACTGTGGCTCCAGTGGCCCACTACTTAAATCCAAAAACGATGCACAGCACGTATATTGAGATGAAGCCTCTTTCGACGAAATAGCTAATAACAAGCTGACTTCGATTAACAAAATTTGGGAGACGATACAATAAACATGGTTTCCTGTTGAAATAAAATTCATATTTCTCTCCGTAACACTACAGTGCTAAATTGATCATGTTTTGAAAAAGAAATTGCGAAAAATAGTGCATGATTTGTAGTCATAACAACATCAATACAATCAAAACCGTTTAATATACGTGATGCGTTTCTTTTTTTGCATCGTGTTTCTCCCATCTTCGACCATTTTGCGAGATATGCAAACTGTACTAAGCCCCTCGGGATGATGGAGGATCCTAAAGTAATGTACTGAGAAAAGGAACTAATAATCATAAATGAAGATTTAATGTTTTCTTACAATAAAGTAAACAAAGCAACCAGGCAACATTAACAACTCTATACCGTAACACCATTACCTCTATCAAACCGACTGGTCCACCACCAGACAGCTGTTCACATTTAAAATTACGTACAATTTATGCTGTACATATGCTGTTCCTTGGGATGGCGGTGCCCTACAGCAAAATAGAATGTAAGATAAATTGACTGTTTTACTGTAACTGGACCTAGGAAACAACTTTTCAAGGTAAGAAATGAATTACTTCTGTGTTAGATAACGGCGTCACTTGTTCTTAATGAAAAGCATTATTAACAACGGTTGGTTGCTGTTTTCACTTTATTGCAAAAATGAACTTGAATTTTCTCACAATCACGGTCTCGCCATGCCAATTTCGACAAAATAGGATTTAGTCTTTTCAGTAAGAAAAAAGAACTTAGCCCTTATGTCAATAACTTAACGCTCATAGCATCTGTTCATAGCGTCAGTCGGCAGTCTCAATAAATGCGTTACAAAGACGCATAAAATTTCGTCACACTCATAAACACCGCTGTTGCCTGTTGCACAATGTCCTGCTTACATCGTACCATCCAGTTTCTTACATCCACGACATCACGTACCTTAGGCAAAAAATCCCCCGTGGACACATCACAGACGATTTACTATTATTTTTCAAGGCAAACGATTCAAAATCGATGCAGACGTATTAGCAGTTTACATACACATGCCTCACACACATTACTTATTCGAAATCTCGTACCGCCTGAAATGATCATTTCTGATCACTGGTCCGCAGCTCGTGGTCGTGCGGTAGCGTTCTCGCTTCCCGCGCCCGGGATCCCGGGTTCGATTCCCGGCGGGGTCAGGGATTTTCTCTGCCTCGTGATGACTGGGTGTTGTGTGATGTCCCTAGGTTAGTTAGGTTTAAGTAGTTCTAAGTTCTAGGGGACTGATGACTATAGATGTAAGTCCCATACTGCTCAGAGCCATTTGAACCATTTCATTCTGATCACTGGTTTCCCGTCCAAGGATTCTCAGTTTAGGATTCTCTTCCTTATCATTTCGCGTCAAAAGGTTTAGAATACCCTGCATTCTGCAATCTTTTAGAGAAAGTATCAGTAACAATTACCGCAAATTCCGCCCTGCTTATAGAAATTACTTTCTTAAGTAGATAGCGCAATTGTCTTAGCTGAAGAATTCATGCTTAATCTCTAAGGTTAAATTCATTTTATGTGTTGTAACGCTATTTTCAAATTAATGCAATTTAACTTCTGATGAGAATTTCATTTCTAGAAGATGTTCTACTGTAGTTTCTTGAGAACTGTTTAAGTTTATTAAAATCTGACTGAACATTTCTGGCGTACATTTGTAACGATTGACTCCAATTTATATTAAACTATTTGTCAAAAGATTTCGGAAATCAGCGATACACTTTAACTTTTAAATGCTGTAGTGCTTTGCCTCTGTCACGACAACACTTTTACTGAAGACATATTCTTTGGGGGGGGGGGGGGGGGGAGGAAGTATGCGATGCAAATCAAGATGACACAGGTAAGTCCGTGTCAGATCGTCTAGCGCAGTTATTGACTTGATAAGATTCGTGGAGTCATTTTAAAGTCAGTAAGTAACGGAAACTGAAACTATGTCGCAAAAAAGTCTTAACTGTTTAGAACTCTAAACTATTTTACAGGTCTTAGCTAAATCTCCTCTGTTAGAAACGTTAAATGATGCGATACAACTCTCCTCTGTCAGGTCATATAATTTCAGATTATCCTTCTGGTAAGACATAAAATTTAGAATTAACTTCCGAAATTCTGAAGAAATTATTACCGGTGACGAAAAATAAAGGAGAAACAAATAAAACGTATCATCGGTACCAGTATTTGTGTTTCTGAGCCTTGGCTTCTCTAGCAGTTGCTCAACACCGAGAACAAAAAGGTCACCAAGAAAGATAGTATTTGTCATTGGTCACCAGTAACCTACTTCAAAGACAGATGATAACATCTGGCAAACAATTGTTTATTGACGACAAAGACCTACTATGGTTTACTGGTAGCACTCGGAGAATGTTGTGAAAGCAAAGATTACTAAACTCTCGCTACAAAAGAGGCGACAGGAAACTTATAAGAAAAAGCTTAATAGCAACTCGTGCATCCAAAAGAACGGTTGTAAGTGGGGGCTATAATAATTTGCACATACAGATCTAGCAGAAAATTATGGGAAGTTCTGATGATGAGAGCATTTAGTCAATGAACAGATCCAAGCCTACCAGTGAATCTCTGGCGGATCCGTCTCTTGTTGAAACCGAAGACAGAAAACAGAAACCTGAAGTTATTAAATTCGGCATTTAGATATATATTTACGTATGAGAATATTAGCGTACCTATCTTTGACCGCCGACCAGACTCACAAATGAGAGACGTCAACAGAAGCACCCTAATACTGAAAAACAATTAAGACTCAAAGCGAAAAAGGTACCAAGCCGTGCAGAAAACAAAACGAACTTTAGGTTTTACACTGAACACGCTGTAGAATTTTCCCCTTTCTTTCCTCAAATTTATAAAAAATCTGCTGTGAACCGAATAGTACCGCGTGACTGATGAAGAGTGCACGTCACTCCTGTATACAAAACTGGCAAAGGAACGGTCGCAGATAATCATAGTTTAAAATCTTTGACGTTCATCTTTCGCATGATCCTACAGCATACTCCATACATTACGACGTTCCTAAACGAACACTTCTCTCAGAGAAACGGCACAGATGTAGGGCGAATCTCTTGTGTAAAACACTGCTTGTTTTATTTGTATACAGTATCTTGTAAACAATAGACGCAAGCGAACTGGAAGATTATGTAGTTCTGGATTTTCGAAAGAGAATCGACACTGTACCACATAGTCGACAAATAATCAAGATATCATCAGACAGAGTATCTTCAAAGATACGCGTTTATTTCCATGTTTTATAACCAAATAGAATCCAGTAGTTTAGTGGACGATGGGTGTTCAACAGAAACGAAAGTACGGGAGACGTGAATAACAACTAGCCAGCCAATGCTCCTACAGGTTAATTGAATTCTTCTGCTCCAGGATTTTCACAATCCGGGTTAGGAGTATTTACATCTAGACAGAAATGAATTAAAGACATTAGCTGCCAGTTAACATTGATGTAAATCAATGAGAAAATTTGTGCCAGACTGGGATTCGAACTCAGGTCTCCTGCTTACAAGGCAGAGGCTGACCACTGCACCATCCGGACACAGTGGTCATCGCAACTGATCGAAATACCCTAGCACGCCTCCCGTCAGTCCCAAATTCTCAGCTTATCCGCTCAGTACTGATTTAGTGCCCTGCGACATTTCGCCGATTTCTGTAGGAGTTCGAGCTTGGTGTGGATATTCTCTGAATGGACGACTGACCCGTCCTCTCCTTAATCAGGTGTGTATATGTCGTGCCTGTTCTTCCAGACATGTCCAAAAGAACAGACACCATTTTGAACCTGCATTCACTGTGAATCAAGACACAGAGGAATTAAAGACATTACCGGCCAACGTGCATTGATTTAAATCAACAGGGAAAGTCGAAAATTTATGCCGGACAGGGCTCCAAACCCGGGTCTTCTGTTTAGTAGGCGGACGCGCTGACTATAGGCTACAGTCGCGACACTCCGCCTCGTTTTTGTTACCCCCAGCGATAGCAGCGTCCAAACGGCCAGCAAGTGACACTTCTGAATACGATATCGGATGTGTGAGAATACTAACGGTTATATTGATTTGTAACATTGTTTTTACAATAGGTTGTATATGTGTGCCATAAAAATCGACAATAACTGAAAAATTACACAGTATTTGGGATTATTTAGTTTCCTAATGACTTTGGGAGACACGAAACGGTACATTACAGACAGTTTATATATGATTCTCTTGTAACGTACTGACGTTTACAGAATAATGTACACTATTGGCCATTAAAATTGCTACACCACGAAGATGATGTGCTACAGACGCGAAATTTAACCGACAGGAACAAGATGCTGTGATATGCAAATGATTAGCTTTTCAGAGCATTCACACAAGGTTGGCGCCGGCGCCGACTCCTACAACGTGCTCACATGAGGAAAGTTTCCAACCGATTTCTCATACACAAACAGTAGTTGACCGGCGTTGCCTGGTGAAACGTCGTTGTGATGCCTCGTGTAAGGAGGAGAAATGCGTACCATCACGTTTCCGACTTTGATATAGGTCGGATTGTAGCCTACCGCGATTGCGGTTTATCGTATCGCGACATTGCTGCTCGTGTTGATCGAGATCCAATGACTGTTAGCAGAATATGGAATCGGTGGGTTCAGGAGGGTAATACGGAACGCCGTGCTGGATCCCAACGGCCTCGTATCAATAGCAGTCGAGATGACAGGCATCTTATCCGCATGGCTGTAACGGATCGTGTAGCCAGTCTTGATCCCTGAGTCAACAGACGGTGACGTTTACAAGACAACAGCCATCTGCACGAACGGTTCGACGACGATTGCAGCAGCATGGACTTTCAGCTCGGAGACCATGGCTGCGGTTACCCTTGACGCTGCAACACAGACAGGATCGCCTGCGATGGTGTACTCAACGACGAACCTGGGTGCACGAATGGCAAAACGTAATTTTTTCAGATGAATCCAGGTTCTGTTGACAGCATCATGATGGTCGCAACTGTGTTTCACGACATCGCGGTGAACGTACATTGGAAGCGTGTATTCGTCATCGCCATACTGGCGTATCACCCGGCGTGATGGTATGGGGTGCCATTGGTTACACGTCTCGGTCATCTCTTGTTCGCATTGGCGGCGCTTTGAACAGTGGACGTTACATTTCATATGTGTTGCGACCCGTGTCTCTACCATTCATTCGATCACTGTGAAACCCTACATTTCAGCAGGATAATGCACGACCGCATGTTGCAGGTCCTGTACGGGCTTTTCTGGATACAGAAAATGTTCGACTGCTGCCATGGCCAGCACATTCTCCAGATCTCTCACCAACTGAAAACGTCTGGTCAATGGTGGCCGAGCAACTGGCTCGTCACAATACGCCAGTCACTACTCTTGATGAACTGTGGTATCGTGGTATTGTGTAAAACAAAACTGAACTAGATTAAATTCAGTGGCAGATCGGCAGCTACTTCTTCTGCAAGCGTCGCCCGATAGGTCCACTGGAGGAACAGGTGGCTAGCGTACTGCTCTCTTGGTCGTCAGTGTTGACTTTCGAAATCACAGGCGCTACTTTCCTTCAGGTATCTTAGTTGCCCGTATTAAGTTTAACTAGCCTTTTCCAGTCATCCTATCAAAGAAATTAATCCTTGGTGCAGCCGATGTATGACACAGGTCTCACGAAATAGATGGCTGACTTTGGATGGAACAGCTATTTTCCAATCGATCTGAAACAACTGTCGTCTGTGTCAGGTGTATTCATTTGTTCACTTCATGGGACAATTAAATATTAGTTCTAAAAGTATCAGATACTATCCTGTAGAATCCCAGTAAAAAATGTTTTCGTGGTGTTGTTGGTAAAAGAGGCAAGGAAGACGATACACGATACGATGAAAGTTTCTTAGTCTTATAAGTTCTACTAAGGTCGTGGTCCATAAGCCAAGCGTGTGTAATGCTTGTTTCTTTCTCAAAATAAGAGATCAGTTGTCCTTTTACTTGACCGCTGCACGCAAGGACAACGTCGACACAGCAATGCATAACTTGCTAGCAGAACCGCTTATATTTATTTATTAATGGTTCGCCTAACGAAGTTGCAGGACAACTTCAGGATCAAGAAATAGATGTTAAGTCCGCCTTTAAAAGAATTTTATTTACTTTTAAACTTCAGAAGGGTTAATCAAACACTATCAAGAAAACATGATTAATTGAATTCTGAATTACGTTGACAAGAAATGATGCTAAGTCTGTGACAGGTTCCAAATGAAGGGGAGGCCGTGTTGAGTTTGAAGCTCCAAGATATCCTCATTCTGCAGTTTTTGGATACGAGATTATCGAAACGAAATACAAATTCGTATTAAATCAGCGGCACAAGTTGCATACCAGAAATTTAAGAGAAGTGATCTGCTCAGATAACAGATCGCGCTACCGCGGATAGAGAAAACTTACACCTCCTCGGAAAAGTGTGCGAAGCAGCCACAAATGACTGTCAGCTCCCATCCCCTCAGACGCTCCATCCCCAAATCTCTCCCCAACTCATCGGTCGTTCCTCCCTGAATCTCTCCCTGACCCCTCGGCGATGTTCGTCCCCGAATCTCTCTTGTCTCCTTCGCCATTCATCACCGAATCCCCTAAGGGTTCCTCCCTCCCGCCCAAATTCCAACCTTTCAAAGACTCAACATAGAGGGCTCGACTCCAAGCTATTGCCAATGTGATGGGCGAGAAATGAAACAAAATTTACGTAGAATTCAAGAAAGAACAGCAAACTTCCCACATTTTGCTTATAAGACCCACATTTTACTGTCGCGAGATTGGCACTGGACTGAAACAGAGTCACTTTGATTGGTCGGCTCGTGTGTACCATGTACTCAGTGGCACAATGCAATCTTATGGGGTAAATAAATTTTTTTGAAGACAATGCAAACGATGCCCTCATGATAACCGTGCATCGCCCTGGATAGCACAGAAAAGCTAAAATATCGTGCTCATTTTATCTCTAAGAGCCAGCCGCTGTGGGCGAGCGGTTCTAGGCGCTTCAGTCCGGAATTGCGCTGCTGCTACGGACGCAGGTTCGAATCCTGCCTCGGGCATGGATGTGTGTGATGTCCTTAGATTAGTTAGGTTTAAGTAGTTGTACGTCTAGCGGACTTATGACCTCAGATGTTGAGTCCCATAGTGCTTAGAGCCATTTGAACCATTTTATCTCTAAGAGGTGGAAATGTGAGCGCAGGAATCACTCTCAAGCCCGTAGACCGGCATTGGCCGTGTTCGCAGAATGGCAGCGAAGCGAGCCACCGTCTGGCTTCCACAAAAGTCTCTCAGTACACTAGGGAGCCGAAGTTGACATAATGAGATTCACAGACTACCCTCTGCCAACAAAGCAGACCCGAGACTGTACCAGGGCCCTCCTGAACCGCTAGGAAGGTGCGTGGCTCCCTCTTCAAGTACACATTTCCAGTGGGAGCAACTGTGACTGAAAAATAGTGTCGAAGAATGAATTGATATCGAGTAGTGGTATGTGACAGTAATGTCACAATATAAAACACAATTAATCTTGAAGAGCCCCTCCATCTCCTCCTCATTGGTGTAGTGACGTCACACGATTTCTCACTCATAGCCACGGCCACAGTTCATGTACTACTGGCGACGGACAGCGAGCAACACACATTATGTGTCGCATTGCACAGCTAATTAATAAGAAAACATTTATAGGTGGAGTTTATACCCGTAGCATTCCGCCTATAAATGCTTCCAGAGCAATACACCATGCACTACGCGTCCCAAAGAGTGTGTGGATACTGAGAGCAACCACGGCTGCCCTTTCGTGCTTTGCTCTGGAAGCTCTGAAGGAAGACAAAAGAACCGTCTGGGTCCTGGAGGTATATTTTCAGCATCTGTCCCCAATTAATATGACTTCGAGCTGTTCTTTGCCATATAGACTGAAGAGCCAAAGAAACTGATACACCTGCGTAATTTCGTGTAGAGCCCCGACGAGCACGCATAAGTGCCGCACAACGACGTGGCATGGACTTGACTAATGTCTGAAGTAGTGCTGAAGGGAATCGTCACCAAGAATCCTGCAGGGCTGTCCATAAATCCATAAGAGTACAACGGGGTGGAGATCTCTTCAGAACAGCACGTTGCAAGCCATCCCAGATATGCTCAATAATGTTCATGTCTGGGGAGTTTGGTGGCCAGCGGAAGTGGTTAAACTCTGTAGAGTGTTCTGGAGCCACTCTGTAGCAATTCTGGAGATGTGGGGTGTACCATTGTCCTGCTGGAATTGCCCAACTCATTCGGAATGCACAATGGACATGAATGGATGCAGATGATCAGACAGGATGCTTACGTACGTGTGACATGTCAGAGTCGTATCTAGACATATGAGGGTCCCGTATCACTCCAACTTCACACGCGCGATACCCTTACAGAGCCTCCATCAGCTTGAGCAATCCCCTGCTGACATGCAGGGTCCATGGGTTCATGAGGTTGTCTCCATAGCCGTACACGTCCATCTACTCGATACAATTTTAAGCGAGACTCGTCCGACTAGGCAACATATTCCATATTACTCCATCTGCACACGCCCCCCACACCATCACAGAGCCTCCTCCATACCGGTACACATCCATCCGCTCGATACAATTGGAAACAAGACTCGTCCGATCAAGCAACACGTTTTCAGTCATCAACATTCCATTGTCGGTGTTTAGGGGCCCAGGTGACGCGTTGAGCCTTGTGGCATGCAGTCATCAAGGGTACACGAATGGGTTGGTTGGTTGGTTGGTCTGGGGAAGGAGACCAGACAGCGTGGTCATCGGTCTCATCGGATTAGGGAAAGAAGTCGGCCGTGCCCTTTCAGAGGAACCATCCCGGCTACACGAATGGGTCTTCGGCTCCGAAAGCCCATATCGGTGATGGTTCTTTGAATGGTTCGCATGCTGACTCTTGTTGATGGCCCAGCATTGAAATATGCAGCAATTTGCGGAAGTGTTGTACTTCATTGTAGCAGCAGTAATAGCTCTAAAAACTGTGCCAGACGCTTGTTGTCTTATAGAGGCGTTGCAGACTGCAGCGCTGTATTCTGCCTGTTTACATATCTCTGTATTTGAATATGCATGCCTATACTAGTTTCTTTGGCGCTTCACTGCATATAATAACTGATCACAAGTATCTGGGCACCCATATGTAATCCTTAATCGACTTTTAGAGCTCACGAGAGGCAGATCCACTAGTTTAAAAGGAGGGAAGGAGTATTGTGCTGCCAGTAGAGGAACGGTAACAGCAGAATAGGTCGGTGAGAAGGCCTCAGTGATCTCGAACGTGGATGTTTTCAGAGTAACAAATCCATCAGTAACATTTTTATCATTCTAGAGGTAGTCCACTGTTGGTGATGTGATCGTCAAGTGGGAACGTGAAGAACGACCTAATTTAAACCAAGTGCAGCCTGAACTTGTGTACTGTTGTAAGGGACCATCGAGCATTCCAGAGGGTGGCTGTAAAAGATCGCATGAAATCAGCGGAAGGGAACACTCGTGAAATCCAAACGGTCCAGCTAGTAGAATGACTGAGCACAGGGAGTTAAGGGCCACAATGGTCGAGCAGCTCCTCGTAAGCCACACATTACTGTAGTTAATTATAAGCGACGGTTGAGGTGCTTTGAAGAGCTATGCCGCTGAACTGTGGATTCTAGAAAAGAGTGATGGGGAGTGATGCGTCACGCTATACCCTGTAGCAATCCGATGGAACGGTTTGGTCTTTTGAAAAAAGTATCCGCCATTTGACTGTAAATTACTATTTATTAATTTCCCACAAAATAAATTAATTGTAATTTAGAAAGATGGACCCGTGGTCTAGGGGTAGCGTCTTTGATTCATAATCAAAACGTCTTCGGTCACGGGTTCGATCCCCGCCACTGCCTAAATTTTGATAAATAATCAGCATTGGCGGCCGAAGACTTCCGGCATAAAAAGTCAGCCTCATTCTGCCAACGGCCTTATCAAAGAGGGCGGAGGAGCGGATAGAGGTTAAGGGCACTCTCTTGTAGTAGGGGTGGGAAATTGCCCCTAAAGGCGGAACAATCAGCAATGATCAACGACATGAGGATGCAGAAGGCAATGGAAACCACTGCATTAAAGACACGTGACGTGTATCCACAGGACATGTGGCCTGTAATTGAAGAAGTATCATGATGATCTCTCCATTGGCAAAAGATTCCGGAATAGTCCCCCATTCGGATCTCCGGGAGGGGACTACCAAGGGGGAGGTTACCATGAGAAAAAGATTGAATAATCAACGAAAGGATAACGTTCTACGAGTCGGGGCGTGGAATGTCAGAAGCTTGAACGTGGTAGGGAAACTAGAAAATTTGAAAAGGAAAATGCAAGGGCTCAATCTAGATATAGTAGGGGTCAGTGAAGTGGAAGGAAGACAAGGATTTCTGGTCAGATGAGTATCGGGTAATATCAACAGCAGCAGAAAATGGTATAACAGGTGTAGGATTCGTTATGAATAGGAAGGTAGGGCAGAGGGTGTGTTACTGTGAACAGTTCAGTGACCGGGTTGTTCTAATCAGAATCGACAGCAGACCAACACCGACAACGATAGTTCAGGTATACATGCCGACGTCGCAAGCTGAAGATGAACAGATAGAGAAAGTGTATGAGGATATTGAAAAGGTAATGCAGTATTTAAAGGGGGACGAAAATCAAATAGTCATGGGCGACTGGAATGCAGTTGTAGGAGAAGGAGTAGAAGAAAAGGTTATAGGAGAATATGGGCTTGGGACAAGGAATGAAAGAGGAGAAAGACTAATTGAGTTCTGTAACAAGGTTCAGCTAGTAATAGCGAATACCCTGTTCAAGAATCACAAGAGGAGGAGGTATACTTGGAAAAGGCCGGGAGATACGGGAAGATTTCAATTAGATTACATCATGGTCAGACAGAGATTCCGAAATCAGATACTGGATTGTAAGGCGTACTCAGGAGCAGATATAGACTCAGATCACAATATAGTAGTGATGAAGAGTAGGCTGAAGTTCAAGACATTAGCCAGGAAGAATCAATACGCAAAGAAGTGGGATACGGAAGTACTAAGGAATGACGAGATACGTTTGAAGTTCTCTAACGCTATAGATACAGCAATAAGGAATAGCACAGTAGGCAGTACAGTTGAAGAGTAATGGACATCTCTAAAAAGGGCCATCACAGAAGTTGGGAAGGAAAACATAGGTACAAAGAAGGTAGCTGCGAAGAAACCATGGGTAACAGAAGAAATACTTCAGTTGATTGATGAAAGGAGGAAGTACAAACATGTTCCGGGAAAATCAGGAATACCGAAATACAAGTCGCTGAGGAATGAAATAAATAGGAAGTGCAGGGAAGCTAAAACGAAATGGCTGCAGGAAAAATGTGAAAACATCGAAAAAGATAGGATTGTCGGAAGGACAGACTTAGCATACAGTAAAGTCAAAACAACCTTTGGTGACATTAAAAGCAACGGTGGAACATTAAGAGTGCAACGGGAATTCCACTGCTAAATGCTGAGGAGAGAGCAGATAGGTGGAAAGAATACATTGAAAGCCTCTATGAGGGTGAAGATTTGTCTGATGTGATAGAAGAAGAAACAGGAGTCGATTTAGAAGAGATAGGGGATCCAGTATTAGAATTGGAATTTAAAAGAGCTTTGGAGGACTTACGGTCAAATAAGGCAGAAGGGATAGATAACATTCCATCAGAATTTCTAAAATCGTTGGGGGAAGTGGCAACAAAACGACTATTCACGTTGGTGTGTAGAATATATGAGTCTGGCGACATACCATCTGACTTTCGGAAAAGCATCATCCACACAATTCCGAAGACAGCAAGAGCTGACAAGTGCGAGAATTATCGCACAATCAGCTTAACAGCTAATGCATCGAAGCTGCTTACAAGAATAATATACAGAAGAATGGAAAAGAAAACTGAGAATGCGCTAGGTGACGATCAGTTTGGCTTTAGGAAAAGTAAAGGGACGAGAGAGGCAATTCTGACGTTACGGCTAATAATGGAAGCAAGACTAAAGAAAAATAGGATTTGTCGACCTGGAAAAAGCGTTCGACAATATAAAATGGTGCAAGCTGTTCGAGATTCTGAAAAAAGTAGGGGTAAGCTATTGGGAGAGACGGGTCATATACAATATGTACAACAACCAAGAGGGAATAATAAGGGTGGACGATCAAGAACGAAGTGCTCGTATTAAGAAGGGTGTAAGACAAGGCTGTAGCCTTTCGCCCCTACTCTTCAATCTGTACATCGAGGGAGCAATGATGGAAATAAAAGTAAAGTTCAGGAGTGGAATTAAAATACAAGGTGAAAGGATATCTATGATACGATTCGCCGATGACATTGCTATCCTGAGTGAAAGTGAAGAAGAATTAAATGATCTGCTGAACGGAATGAACAGTCTAATAAGTACACAGTATGGTTTGAGAGTAAATCGGAGAAAGACGAAGGTAATGAGAAGTAGTAGAAATGAGAACAGCGAGAAACTTAACATCAGGATTGATGGTCACGAAGTCAATGAAGTTAAGGAATTCTGCTACCTAGGCAGTAAAATAACCAATGACGGACGGAGCAAGGAGGACATCAAAAGCAGACTCGCTATGGCAAAAAAGGCATTTCTGGCGAAGAGAAGTCTACTAATATCAAATACCGGCCTTAATTTGAGGAAGAAATTTCTGAGGATGTACGTCTGGAGTACACCATTGTATGGTAGTGAAACATGGACTGTGGGAAAACCGGAACAGAAGAGAATAGAAGCATTTGAGATGTGGTGCTATAGACGAATGCTGAAAATTAGGTGGACTGATAAGGTAAGGAATGAGGAGGTTCTACGCAGAATCGGAGAGGAAGGGAATATGTGGAAAACACTGATAAGGAGAAGGGACAGGATGATAGGACATCTGCTAAGACATGAGGGAATGACTTCCATGGCACTAGAGGGAGCTGCAGAGGGCAAAAACAGTAGAGGAAGTCAGAGATTGGAATACGTCAAGCAAATAATTTAATTGAGGACGTAGGTTGTAAGTGCCACTCTGAGATGAAGAGGTTATCACAGGAACGGAATTCGTGGCAGGCCGCATCAAACCAGTCAGCAGACTGACGACCAAAAAAAAAAAAAAAAAAAAGAAAGGGCGGAAATTTCTTTCAAAAAATTTTACATGACTGTGGTTCATCACGAAGGAAAACTCGTTGGAACAGTTTGGGTGTGGAAGACGGCTGGAGAACGAACGTTACCAGCCGTCGTGTGCGATGGCAACAGTGAAGTGCGGAGAAGATGGTGTACAGTATAGGGCATCTTTTTGTGGTTAGGGTATGATTTTGTTATTCAGCTTAAGAAAACGTTAAGTGTGAAAGGGTATGGACATATTTTATTTTATTTTTACTACATACAGTAGGGGAACAGTTATCAGAAGACGACCGTACCAGCACGACAAAGTACCCTCTCATAAAGAAACATCTGAGCGGCAGTGGTCTGTGGACAGAAACATTCCTTTTATAGATTCTCCTTCCCCGTTTCCCGACTGAACACCTATGGATGAGTTAGAACAAAGATTTTGCTCCAGAGCCCTGCGCCCAATATCACTACCTACTCTGGTTTCAACCCCTGGAGAAGGATGGACTGCCATTCCTTCACAGACATTTAGACAAATGGGTCAAATGGTTCTAAGCACTATGGGACTTAACATCTGAGGTCACCAGTCCCCTAGACTTAGAACTACTTAAACCTAACTAACCTAAGGACATAACACACAGCCATGCCCGAGCCAGGATTCGAACCTGCGGCTGTAGCAGAGCGGTTCCGGACTGAAGCGCCTAGAACCGCTCGGCCACAGCGGCCGGCACATTTAGACACCTTAATGAAAAATACCCCCAACAGAATTCAAGCTATCAAAAAAGTGGATGGTGGACACAACCCATATTAATGTCCACTAATAGGTCCGATTGTGCATGAATTTATGAGGCTCTGCACTAAAATGGTCCTAACATCTTCTTAGTAATGCTGTTCAGTTAGTCTATTTATGAAAAGTTGTAGGCACTGCCACCAGGCTGCGTGTTGTATATTCACATCCAAAGTGACCTACAAGTAAATAATCAGCTGATACTTTCCATCAACATGTCACTGAACTTGTAAGTGCCTTACTGCACGTAACACGTAAAGGTTCTGCAGCAAGACTATCACGAAACACCTCATAAATTGTTGAGACTAAAACGTCACACACCTGTCGATTTAATCAAACTCCTATACAGACTACGTCCATCCTGAACTAATATGTCTAATCATCTGTTAGATAATATCTGTTTCTAAGATTGATTGACTGAGATCACAGATATGGATGACAAGCACATTTAAATCACATACAAAATAAATACATATAAGCGATACACATAAACAGATAAAATACTATTTAGAAAAAGCTCATGCAGCAGTAAATAATTCTGGAAGTGTGAGTAGGCAATGCAGATTTGTTATACGGAAAAGTCCGTTCACCAAGATAGTTAATTTGATGCGTATTGGCTTATGAATGTTAGCAATGTAGATCTGTTAGATTTCCGAACGTCCTTGGTTGGAAACTTTAATTACAAAGCAGAGCAGTCACCAAACAAATAAATAATTCCTATCCGGCCACTGTGGCCGAGCGGTTCTAGGCACTTCAGTCCGGAACCGCGCTGCTGCTACGGTCGCAGGTTCGAATCCTGCCTCGGGCATGGATGTGTGTGATGTCCTTAGGTTATTTAGGTTTAAGTAGTTCTACGTCTAGGAGACTGATGACCTCAGATGTTAAGCCCCATAGTGCCTAGAGCCATTAAATAATTCCTGATTGGAATAAAGTTAATGTCAGCACTAACGAATGAGTGATGATCTGGCTTTAAATAATGTGACTGTAACGAGTTTTGATTTCAAGTCGTAGTTGACTGATTGTAAAAGCCTCAGCGTGACGGTCATATCAACACATTTCTTTATGGGACAACTTCGTAAAGTCCTGGAGTTTGAAAAAGCTTTTTACAGCACAGAACGTAAATTCAATATGAAGTGTTACTGTACTCTGTAGCAGGGTAAACTGAAAACTGACTTGAATTTACTAATGCACTTTAACAATGTTTATCAATGGGAATTCGCACTGATGATTCGCAGCAATGTAATGTCGGTTGACAATCGGCAATGTGATTGTAGAGATGTGCGTGGTACAACTTCCTACCTGGGACGTCTGCTGTGCGACATCTGGTGTCGATGCTCCGTTGTCTCGTTGCTCACTGACCCATCGAAATACTCCGGCATACACTTTCGCTGTTTCAGATGAACGGGACAGGTCGATCCAGAATTAAATTGTTTAGGAACTCGGCCATCACATTAATTTCAGATACAGTGCTGAGCATACGACACCTGATCATATACAATACAGTGTCTGAAATGATGACAGTCCGACTCACTCGCAGTGTCCAGCTTTACTCGTAATTGCAACATAATTCAGTATCGCTCCTCAACTGTCTGTTTTCAGCTCACTCCACAGATATTAATTTTTCTGACGAGCCAAGCTCCTCGAATTACAGCGATATTACAGGATACATGGGAACAACATTACACCATAAATAACAATACTGATTCTACATAATACATAGCGTTGCACATGTACATATAAAGTCATTGCCGCACGGAGTAGCCGCGTGTTTAGGGGCGCCATATCACGAATTGCGACTCCTCCCTCGGGTATGTGTGTATGTGGGCATGTGTGTGTGTGTCGTTCGTAGCATAAGTTAGTTTAAATAGTGTGTAAGTCTAGGGACCAATGATCTCAGCAGTTTGGTCCCTTAGGAATTCACACACATTTGAACAACTGAAAAAATCATTATAATCCAAGATAAGTAACGTTAACACAGAAAATAAAATAAAAATGCATACAGGTTTCATTAATGTTTAACAGAACGACAACGATCAGTAGTAGTAGGTATACCACATAATAACATAAGCCAAGTAAGCCCTATAATTATTTTACATTTTATATTCCCATATTTGGATGTTGAACACGCCCATTTTGTTTCGGATGGAAGCTGAATGTTCTTTGATTTGCAGCGACACTCTCGGAAATTGTGTAACGCTGAGCTCTTTACTTTTATTTTGCTTTCGCCCTATCCCAGTGGTTTCCAACCTCTCTGAGACCTTACCCCTGATTGCACTCAGATATCAGCTAGTACCCCCACCCCTCCTCTGCCCCCACAGTCATCAAAATAAGCACTTAAGTAAACTAAAAAATAAAAAAGAACTTTCTTTGCACACTTTTATTTTTAGAACAACGAAATGTAAATGATATGTAGTTTTTGTAGGTGTTTTATTAAACCACGAACTCATGACTCAAAGAGACAATTGAGACAATTAGTACAGATTATTTCCGACAGCCATATTTTATAAAATGATGAAGAAATTCTCATTGAATCGCGAGTGGTCCCTACAACTCCTCTGAAAAGAAAGCTGTCTATCCACATCGAGGGCAAACACCTGTCATAAAACATGCTTCCTCTGCATCACTCATATCTCTAATGAAATTTACTTCACCACCACCCTGTAACCTCATTCAAAATCAACCAAGTTACGATGTGTGTACCTGACATTTTATTTGCAAGTCAGTCGATTGCTCGACTCCTTATTTCTGAAATGTCAGAAATTGAAAGACTTCTGGTTGTCAATACTTTGCGTCTTGCCACTATTACTGATAACAATAGAAATAATATGTATTAGATACACCAAAGTTGTAGCCATTACGCAGTGGCTGTTGTGTTGAACTCCCCAGTTGTTCGTTTGTTGTTACTAGGTAATCTATTGAAGGTACTACGTAGAACTTGGAGAAGGCGTTTTCATGAAATATTTAAGCATATCTGCACCAGAAAGTGAACTACACCTGTTAGTAAAGACTAACCGTTATGCTTCCAAGTGTCCACAGTTCATCACCTGGTCTGCTGCCCAGGGGAAAACAAGCGTTAATGGCTCGCACTTGTCACAAGTACCTTGCGATACTTTCCAACCATAAAACATTCGACTTGTAATAGCTACAATTATTAATCTGCAAATTTAGTATATACTGATGTGATGTTCGCTACACCATCCTCAGTGACTAGTAGAAGTATCTACACTTATACTCGTTACACCATGTTTGTATTTCAATTTTACTGTCATGGATGCATGGTATGAAGTATGTACTAGTGGGTGGACTATGTGAGGAAGATTTTCATACATTCGTTTAACAAGCTGTAACCTGCACCATTACGCGTTAATGCAAGTATTTGAAAAAAATAATTATTCGTAATTTATGTAATCACGTTACAGTCTTACAAAATAGTGATATAATAATATCTTTTTAAAAAAATTTAGTTTCCCGATCGAAATA
The DNA here is from genome assembly GCF_021461385.2 of Schistocerca piceifrons. Classification (NCBI taxonomy): domain Eukaryota; kingdom Metazoa; phylum Arthropoda; class Insecta; order Orthoptera; family Acrididae; genus Schistocerca; species Schistocerca piceifrons. Next base: position 631,255,958 of record NC_060138.1, on the reverse strand, counting down.
CATTCGAGCCATTTTGTTTTCACCGTTCACATAATTTCATTTTACCCCTCAGGGGTAATTACCGCCAGGTTGGGGACCATTACCCTAGTCGAGTCGATGGAGTGGGTCGTTTAGTCCATGAGAGAATAAGAGACCGCCCTCATCTCTGTCAAGTTGTCAAAGTAACTACTAGAGTGTAATGCCGGGTCACCGATTCGTACATAAATCGCTTCTTCTCCTGTTAGCAGTTTCTTTCCCAGCAAGAGAAACAGACAATCGGTAATATGAAACTTCCTGGCAGATTAAAACTGTGTGCCGGACCGAGACTCGAACTCGGGACCTTTGCCTTTCGCGGGCGAGTGCTCTACCAACTGAGCTACCCAAGCACGACTAACGCCCCTTCCGCACAGCTTTACTTCTGCCAGTATCTCGTCTCCTACCTTCATACCTTCCTGGTAACTGACGCAATGTTTTTTTGTAGCTCCTTACGTTATGAAATTATCATGTGGAACTTCTGTTTTTACTTGTAATTTAATATTATCGTCGTTTTTCATCAGTGCACAAAGTTCAGACATAAAATGTCTGTTCTTTAGCATAGCTTTAGTGAATGGTGGAATTCAGTTTGTTCACAGACAATATGCAGGACCCATAAAATCGGTTGTCTGAATATATTTTGTAACTGTCGGAGTACTTGTAAGCGCACAAAAAACAAATGGCTATTTACGATTTTATTTTATATTATTTTATTTGTCGCGGTGAATGTTTTGGTTTTAATTTACTGCGCGCCATACAAAAAGCAAACAGCAGCACATGAAAAATTGGCAGAAGCGGGGCCCGCACGCTGCCGGCTGACTGCCACCTGCGAGAACACAGCGATCGCTGGTCGCCGCGTTAGCCGCGTCCCGCCGCCCCTATCAGGGGCAGTAGCAATTATCACCTCGAGAAAATAAAACTGCGCCCGTGAAACTATGTGAGGGGTTAGTTCTTCGCTGCAGATTCACCCTTCAGTGCGACATACACAGCCTTACAAAAATGTGAAGCACACGGAAGACGTGGTCGGATATTAATGTAACTTGGTGTACGCACACACCAGCGACTGGAAAGTACATGATTAGAGTTGCAATTCTCTATGGTAGGTAGAACGGCCACCAGAGTTCATTACTGTCGTTCGTGTTCAGTTTTGAAACCAGGCCTAGTAGAGTATAGGGCCTATATGGTGTATTAATAGCATCAAGTCTTGGGCGATCACTGTGAAGGAGACGGAGACGCCACATACTCCTGTGAGGTAGCATTATCAGTAGCTGATACAGTTTGAAAATAGTCTCGATTTGCCCGACTGGTCGAATGGTGAAATATTCAGATTTGTGGGGCATCGGAAGGTGACAGTGGTCCGATGACGGACTGTATGGGAAGGTGATCGCAGGCACATTCGTCGTCAAGGTTCCGGTCAACCGCGTCTAACCTCCACAAGGGAGGATCGTCCTACTGTGACCACAGCACGCCTAACCCATTCACATCTACGACTGCCATCCGAAGTAGTGGATTCCCTGCAACATTCCGTGTTATCCCATATCACTGGTAGGAGACTAGAAGCAGCTGCAATAGGTAATTACCGTCCCGTGAGTAGGCTGCCGTTTACACCACAACGCAGACAAGCGACAGCATTTGGAGTGGTGCCGTGGCCGGGAAGCACGGACTGCCGAAGAATGGCGTCGCATTGTGTTTAGCAATGAACCACGCTTCCGTATCGCCCCGGACGACACCGTCACCGAGTATGCCGCGATCTGGAGAGGTCCCATTCTTCCAGTGTTTCGGAGGGGAACAGCAGTCTTACTCCTGGCGTTATGGTGTGGGGAGCCATCGGGTATGACTTCGCTTCAGGTCACAACTGTGGGTCATGGACCATCTGCGTCCTCATGTGTTACCGCTCACGCGACGTTACTCTACTGCCATTTTTCAATAGCAGAATGCTCCTCCACCGATGTCAAGTGTCCCTATAAACCTTCGGGTGATGTAGAGGCACTCCCGTGGCGAGCAAATTCTACAGATCTTCCCCGACAGAACATGTGCGGTGCCAGCAAGCTCGGACATCAACCCTGACACAGTGCCAGTATCCGGGCTGTCAAAACCGAGTTACAGCAGTTGTAGGGTAGCTCGCCCCAGAGGAAGGTAGAACATTGTTGTGACACCCTTCCCAAAAGAATCAGTGCATGCATACAGACGAGAGGGGATGCAATGTCGCAATGATAACTCGGCTCATGCTGCCAGGTTCTTTATACACTGAAGAGACAAAGAAACTGGTATACCTGCCTAATATAGTGTAGGGTCCCTGCTAGCACGTAGAAGTACCGCAACACTACGTAGCATGAACTCGACTAATGTCTGAAGTAGTGCTGGAGGGAACTGGCACCATGAATCCTGCAGGGCTGTTCATAAAACCGCAAGAGTGCGAGGGGTGGAGATCTCTTCTGAACAGCATGTTGCAAGGCATCACAGATATCCCCAATAATGTCCATACCTGGGAAGTTTGGTGACCAGCGGAAGTCTTTAAACTCAGAAGAATGCTGCTGGAGCCACTGTGTAGCAATTCTGGCCGTGTAGAGTGTCGCATTGTCCTGCTGAAATTGCCCAAGTCTGTCGGAATACACAATGGACATGAATGGATGCAGGTGATCAGACAGAATGCTTACGTATGAATCACCTATCACATATCAGGGGTCCCGTACCACTCCAACTGCACACGCCCCACACCATTACAGAGCGTCCACCAGCTTGAACAGTCGCCTACTGACATGCAGGGTCCATGGATTCATGACGTTGTCTCCATACCCGTACACGTTCATCCGCTCGATACACATTGAATCGAGTCTCGTCCGACCTGGCAACGTGGTTCCAGTCATCAACAGCGCAATGTCGGTGTTGAATGGCCGAGGCTAGGCGTAAAGCTTTGTGTCGTGCAGTCATCCAGGTTACACGAGCGGGCCTGCGGCTCCGAAAGCCCATATCAATGATGTTTCATTGAATGGCTCGCAGGCTGACACTTGTTGATGGCATAGCATTGAAATATGCAGCAGTTTGCGGAAGGGTTGTACTTATGTCACATTGAACAATCCTCTTCAGTCGTCGGTGGTCCCGTTCTTGCAGGATCTTTTTCCGGCCGCAGCGATGTCGGAGATTTGGTGTTTTAACGGATTCCTGATACGAAATGGTCGTCAGGGAAAATCCCCACTCATCGGTATCTCGGAGATACTGTGTCCCATCGCTCGTGCGCCGACACTAACACCACGTTCAAACTCACTTAAATCTTGATAACCTGTCATTGTAGCAGCAGTAACCGATCTAACAACTGCGCCAGACGCTTGTTGTCTGATGTAGGCGTTTGCCGACCGCATTGCCATGTTATACTTGTTTACATATCTATGTATTTAAAGCCGGCCAGGGTGGCCGAACGGTTCTAGGCGCTACAGTCTGGAAACGCGCGATCGCTAGGGTCGCAGGTTCCAATCCAACCTCGATCATGGATGTGTGTGATGTTCTTAGGTTAGTTAGGTTTAAGTAGTTTTAAGTTCTAGGGGACTGATGACCTTAGAAGTTAAGTCCCATAGTGCTCAGAGCCATTTTTATGTATTTAAATACGTATGCCTATAGCAGTTTCTTTGGCGCTATTTGAGACGATTTTGTAACCACTGCAGTAACGTAACACACTGTCTCAACCCATGAGGCTCCTGCTTCTCTGCTTGGTGCTTCACTTTTCTGCCAGGCAGTGTATTTTTCACAACTTTGAATGACTTGGTGGAGATTTGTTTTACAGAAGTTTGCATGTTGGCTTTTCAGCAAGCATTCCACCTCGGCGTCATTCTTAAAATATCTGCCTAGCAATGGTTTCTTCATCCGAGAAAAGAAGAAATCACTGAGTGCTACGTCAGCAGAATGCGGAAATGAGGCAAAATTTGATAGCCCAAGATAGCAAAAAATGGTTCAAATGGCTCTGAGCACTATGGGACTCAACTGCTGAGGTCATTAGTCCCCTAGAACTTAGAACTAGTTAAACCTAACTAACCTAAGGACATCACACACATCCATGCCCGAGGCAGGATTCGAACCTGCGACCGTAGCAGCAGCGCAATTCCGGACTGAAGCGCCTAGAACGGCTCGCCCACAGCGGCTGGCTCTTAGAGATAAAATGAGCACGATATTTTAGCTTTTCTGTGCTATCCAGGGCGACGCACGGTTATCATGAGGGCATCGTTTGCATTTTCTTCAAAAAAATTTATTTACCCCATAAGATTGCATTGTGCCACTGAGTACACGGTACACACGAGCCGACCAATCAAAGTGACTCTGTTTCAGTCCAGTGCCAATCTCGCGACAGTAAAATGTGGGTCTTATAAGCAAAATGTGGGAAGTTTGCTGTTCTTTCTTGAATTCTTCGTAAATTTTGTTTCATTTCTCGCCCATCACATTGGCAATAGCTTGGAGTCGAGCCCTCTATGTTGAGTCTTTGAAAGGTTGGAATTTGGGCGGGAGGGAGGAACCCTTAGGGGATTCGGTGATGAATGGCGAAGGAGACAAGAGAGATTCGGGGACGAACATCGCCGAGGGGTCAGGGAGAGATTCAGGGAGGAACGAACGATGAGTTGGGGAGAGATTTGGGGATGGAGCGTCTGAGGGGATGGGAGCTGACAGTCATTTGTGGCTGCTTCGCACACTTTTCCGAGGAGGTGTAAGTTTTCTCTATCCGCGGTAGCGCGATCTGTTATCTGAGCAGATCACTTCTCTTAAATTTCTGGTATGCAACTTGCGCCGCTGATTTAATACGAATTTGTATTTCGTTTCGATAATCTCGTATCCAAAAACTGCAGAATGAGGATATCTTGGAGCTTCAAACTCAACACGGCCTCCCCTTCATTTGGAACCTGTCACAGACTTAGCATCATTTCTTGTCAACGTAATTCAGAATTCAATTAATCATGTTTTCTTGATAGTGTTTGATTAACCCTTCTGAAGTTTAAAAGTAAATAAAATTCTTTTAAAGGCGGACTTAACATCTATTTCTTGATCCTGAAGTTGTCCTGCAACTTCGTTAGGCGAACCATTAATAAATAAATATAAGCGGTTCTGCTAGCAAGTTATGCATTGCTGTGTCGACGTTGTCCTTGCGTGCAGCGGTCAAGTAAAAGGACAACTGATCTCTTATTTTGAGAAAGAAACAAGCATTACACACGCTTGGCTTATGGACCACGACCTTACAGAAGTTTGCATGTTAGCTTTTCAGCAAGCATTCCACCTCGGCGTCGTTCTTAAAATATCTGCTTAGCAATGGTTTCTTCATCCGAGAAAAGAAGAAATCACTGAGTGCTACGTCAGCAGAATGCGGAAATGAGGCAAAATTTGATAGCCCAAGATAGCAAAAAATGGTTCAAATGGCTCTGAGCACTATGAGACTCAACTGCTGAGGTCATTAGTCCCCTAGAACTTAGAACTAGTTAAACCTAACTAACCTAAGGACATCACAAACATCCATGCCCGAGGCAGGATTCGAACCTGCGACCGTAGCGGTCTTGCGGTTCCAGACTGCAGCGCCTTTAACCGCACGGCCACTTCGGCCGGCCCCAAGATAGCAGGATGCGTGGTTGTGATCCGTGCAGAATGAGTTGTGGTGTAAATTCATCCTCTTCAACAGCTTCCTGCGACGCTTTGTTTTGACAGTCTCCCATAAGCTAGTCAGGATACTTCAGTAGTATGCTCCTGTGGCCGTTTGCCCACTACGAGTATAATCTGTTAGGACCACACCATGGCCACTCCTAAAAAATGCTCCGCATCACCTAGACCGATGAATGGTTGGCATTCTTCAGCAATGGTTCATTCGCAAGTGTACTCTTTTGTCTCATGGTCATAGGAACATATCCAATACTCCTCCACGACGACGAAGCATCAAAAGAAACTGCAACATTTCTGCCGCTACCTTGCTTCTTCATGCTTTTTCAGAGGGTGTGAGCAGTCGCAGAATGCAGCAGGCGGCAGTATTTCTCATGTTCACAATGTTGTCCAAGGAGCTGAGAACTGATCCATGTACGCCACTTCTCTTGAGATTCCCAGTTCTTCGAACAACTAACAGATTGTTAATTAAAACTCAGTAGCTATCCATTTTCATAAAGAATCCGAAATCCGACCACTGTACTAGAAAATATACAACGTTAAAAATTCATATACTTTCTCCAGCTAGTTCATAGCTACTTCCGCCAATAATATCAACAACAACCAAAACTGGAATACAGCTCAAAGCCAACAAAGAAAGAATGACGCAAAACATATAACTCAAAACACCACAGAAATGAACATCATTTGTTGGCTTTGATTGGACCTCACCAAGTCAGTTTAGTTTATTGAACACCACTTCCAGCTAGCTAATTCTTTCGCATTCTGCTATAAGGTCTCGTCCTTGCTAACATTTCCAAGCTCACTCGACACACAAGCCTAGAAAAAGCAAAGAGAACGAAACAGAATTCCCTGCACGAACAACGGAACGCACTTCCCACTTCACTCAGCTTTCCGTACTGGAAGAATTCCTCCGTGGATCACTAAATCGTCGAACCAGACACCAGTAATACTCCCCTCCAGGATGCCCCCGCTTCAGTGCCCAGGACACCTCCCGATCGTCTCCTGAGCAGCGAGCTCCAAATTGCTCAGCGAAATTTGTCTCAATATCAAGAACTTTCGGCCTATCAGACTCAGTAGCTGAACGCAGGCAGTTTCATTGTCCATTTCCCGTTAGTACTAATGACACTCTACTGTAAAATGCTGTTTGCTCCAAAGACATTTACCGAACGAGGTGGTGCAGTGGTTAGCACACTGGTCTAGCATTTGGAAGGACGACGATTCAAATCCGCGGCCGGCCATCCGTGATTTCCCTAAATCGCTTCAGGAAAAGGTTGGCATGGTTGCTTTGAAAGGGCATGGCCGACTTCGTTCCCCATCCATCCCTAACCCGATGGGGCCGATGACCTACCTGGTTGGTCACCTCCCCAAATCAACCAAGCACTCAAAGACTTTTCAAAAGTTACTTCCAATAGCTGCTGGGATGCAAATCAAAAGCCTTTAAGGAAGCCCTAAGCCATACAGGCTCCGGTCAAAACCCGTTTAGTAGGATTAGGGAAAGACTGGTCAGCCGCCTAAGGCTGGAGAACACCACCACCTAGGATATAGGAAACTGTAAAGTACAACATCCGCAGGACGAGCACAGACGATCAACCAGAAAACGAGGTGTTACAGGCGATGTGAAATATAAATGGCGGATGATTTATTTATATACTGTTAACCAAGTAGTTTGGACACACAGTATATTTCATAAATTGTTCTAGGTATCGTAACGGTTACTGCAAAATGATATTACCGAAGAAGATAAGTATTCGCTGTATTGGTAAAACTTCTAACTTTTTATTTCCAAGATACTGAAAAAACTATGTATTCTTCCTCTTTTATAGTGACGATGTACTTTCACAACAGCATTCAAAATCTCTTGCAAAAAATACGGCAGTCTACAAAATTTGCAATTTCCAATAAAAATATTTTCGCAAAAATAGCTACGTAATTTTCGAAATAAAAGTAGTAAGTCAGGTAGGAAGAAGAAATCTCTCTTCCGTTGGAGGCGTAATCATCACTGAACAGAGTTCGTTCCAGTTATGAAAAAGATGCACTCATCTACATTCACTCCCACTTATGTACTCCGCTAGTCACCACACGGTGAGTGGCAGACGGTAACTTGTATCACTTGTGTACTCCGCAAGTCACCGCATTGTGCATGGCAGATGGTAACCTGTACCATTTATTTATGTGCTCCACAAGTCACCGCATGGTGCGTGGCAGACGGTAACTTGTATCACCTGTGTACTCCGCAAGTCACTGCACAGAGTGCGGCAGACGGTAACCTGTACCACTTATGTACTCCACAAGTCACCGCATTGCGTGTGACAGGTGGTAACCTGCACCACTTATTTATGTACTCCACAAGCCACTGCATGATGCATGGCAGACGGTCACTAGTATCACTTGTGTACTCCGCAATCCACCGCGCAGTGCATGGCAGACGGTAACCTGAACCACTTATGTACTCCACAAGTCGCCGCATTGTGCGTGGCAGATGGTAACCTGTACCACTTATTTATGTACTCCACAAGTCACCGCACGTTGGGTGGCAGACGGTAACTTGTAGCACTTGTGTAATCTGCAAGTCACGGCGTGGTGCATGGCAGACGGTAACCTGTACCACTTATGTACTCCGCAGGGTACCGGATTGTGCGTGGCAGATGGTAACCTGTATCACTTATATATGTACTCCACAAGTCACCGCACGGTGCGTGACAGACGGTACTTGTACCACTTAAGTACTCCGAAAGTCACCGCATGGTGCATGGCAGAAGGTAACCTCTACCTCGTATGTACTCCGTAAGTCACCACATTGTGTGTGGCAGATGGTAACCTGTACCACTTATTTATGTACTCCACAAGGCACCGCACGGTACGTGGAAGACGGTAACTTGTATCACTTGTGTACTCCACAAGACACCGCATTGTGCGTGGCAGACGGTAACCTGTACCACTTATGTACTCCGCAAGTCACCGGAATGTGCGTGGCAGACGGTAACCTGTAAAACTTATTTATGTATTCCAGAAGTCACTGAACTGTGCGTGGCAGACAGTAACTTGTATCACTTGTGTACTCCGCAAGTAACCGCATTATGTGTGTCAGACGGTAACCATTACCACTTATTTATGTACTAAACAAGTCACCGTACAGTGGGCGGCTGACAGTAACTTGTACCACTTGTGTACTTCACAAGTCATTGCGTGGTGCGTGATAGACGATAACCTGTACCACTTAAGTAGTCCGCAGGTCACCAGATTGAGCGTGGCAGATGGTAACCTGTATCACTTATTTATGTACTCCACAAGTCACCAAATGGTGCGTCGCAAACAGTAATTTGTATCACTTGTGTACTTTGCAAGTTACCGCATGGTGCGAGGCAGACGGTAACCTGTACCACTTATGTACTCCGCAAATCGCCGCATTGTGTGTGGCAGACGGTAACCTGTATCACTTATTTATGTACTCCACAAGTCACCACACTGTGCATGGCAGACATAACTTGTAATACTTGTGTATTCCGCAATCCACTGCGTGGTGCATGGCAGACGGTAACGTGTCCCACTAATGTACTCAACAAGCCACCGCATTGTGCATGGCAGATGGTAACCTGTACCACTTATTTATATACTCCACAAGTCACTGCACGGTGCGTGGCAGATGGAAACATTTATCGCTTGTGTACTTCGCAAGTCACCGCATCGTGTGTGGCAGGCGGTAACCTGTACCACTTATGTACTCTGCAAGTCACTGGATTGCGTGTGGCAGACGATAACCTGTACCACATATTTATTTACTCCACAAGTCACCCCACAGTGCGTGGCAGACGGTAACTTGTATCTCTTGTGTACTCTGAAATCCACAGTGCGGTGCGTAGCAGACGGTAACCTGTATCACTTATGTACTCCATAAGTCACAGAATTGTGCGTGGCAGATGGTAACCTGCACCACTTATTTATGCACTCCACAAGTCACCGCACGGTGCTTGGCAGACCGTAACTTGTATCACTTGTGTACTCTGCAAGTCACTGCATGGCGCATGGCAGACGGTAACCTGTACCACTTATTTATGTACTCCAGAAGTCACTGCACTGTGAATGGCAGACAGTAACTTGTATCACTTGTCTACTCCGCAAGTCACCGCATTGTGCGTGGCAGACGGTAACCTGTACCACTTATTTACGTACTCCAGAAGTCACTGCACAGTGTGTGGCTGACGGTAACTTGTATCTCTTGTGTACTCCACAATCCACAGCACGGTGCGTAGCATACAGTAACCTGTACCGCCTATGTACTCCACAAGTCACCGAATTGTGCATGGCAGATGGTAAACTGTGCCACTTATTTATGTACTCCACAAGTCACCGCATGGTGCGTGGTAGACGGTAACTTGTATCACTTGCGTACTCCGCAAGTCACAGCATGGTGCGTGGCAGACGGTACTTGTATCACTAGTGTACTCCGCAAGTCACTGCATGGTGCATGGCAGACAGTGACCTGTACCACTTATTTATGTACTCCACAAGTCAACGCATGGTGCGTGGCAGACAGTAACTTGTATCACTTGTGTACTCCGCAAGTCACTGCATGGTGTGTGGCAGACGGTAACCTCTACCAATTATGTACTCCGCAAGTCACCGCATTGGACTTGTCAGACGGTAATCTGTATCACTTATCAGATGGATAGAGCGTCTGCCATGTAGCAGGAGATCCCGGGTTTGATTCCCGGTCGGGGCAGACATTTTCAGCTGTCGTCAAATACATATATCAATAACACCTGTCGGCAGCTGAGGTTGTCAGTTAGTCATCAATTACTCCAGTGGAAAGCTGCACGGTCATCAACAGTAACTGTTCTTTTGAGAACAAGTTACTGTCTTCGTATACACTTATTTATGTACTCCACAAGTCACGGCATGCTTCGTGGCAGACGGTAACTTGTATGACTTGTGTCCTCCGCAAGTTACTGCATGGTATGTGGCAGACAGTAATCTGTACCACCTATTTATGTACTCCACAAGTCACCGCACGGTGTTGGCAGACGGTGCTTGTATCACTTGTGTACTCCGTAACTCACCGCATGGTGCGTGGCAGACAGTATGCTGTACCACTTATTTATGTACTCCACAAGTCACCGCATGGTGCGTGGCAAACGGTGACTTGGATCACTTGTGTAGTCTGCAAGTCTCCACATTGTGCATGGCAGATCATAACCTGTACCACTTATTTATGTAATCCACAAGTCACCGCACGGTGCGTGGCAGATGGTAACTTTTATCACTTGTGTACTCCACAATCCACCACGCGGTGCATAGCAGACGGTAACCTGTACCATTTAAGTAGTCGTTAAGTCACTGAATTGTGTGTGGCAGATGGTAACCTGTACCACTTATTTATGTACTCCACAAGTCACCGCACGGTGCGTGGCAGATGGTAACTTGTATCACTTGTGTACTCCGAAAGGCACTGCATGGTGCGTGGCTGACGGTAACCTGTACCACTTATGTACCCACCAAGTCACCGGATTGTGCGTGGCAGATGGTAACCTGTACCACTTATTTATGTACTCCACAAGTAACTGCACTGTGTGTGGCAGATGGTAATTTGTATCAGTTGTGTACTCTGCAAGTCACTGCATGATGCGTGGCAGATGGTAACCAGTACCACTTACGTACACCACAAGTCACCACATGGTGCGTGGCAGATAGTAACCTGTATGACTTATATACTCTGCAAATCACCGCATTGTGTCTGGCAGATGGTAACCTGTATCACTTATTTATGTACTTCACAAGTCACCACACGGTGTATGGCAGACGGCACTTGTATCACTTGTGCACTCCGCAAGTCACCGCATTATGTGTGGCATGTGGTAATCTGTACCACTTATTTATGTACTACACAAGTCACCGCACAGGGGTGGCTGACAGTAACTTGTATCTTTTGTGTACTTTGCAAGTCACTGCGTGGTGTGTGGCAGACAGTAATCTGTACCACTTATGTACTCCTCAGGTCACCGGATTCTGCGTGGCAGATGGTAACCTGTACTGCGTAAAGTAACCACAGAAATCAATATGATTTGTATGACGAAACGTATCCGTCAGGACAATGCGGTGAAATTTGGCGCTAATGGACTATGGCAACAGACGACCGACGTGACTGCCTTTGCTAATAGCACGACGTCGCCTGCATCGCTTCACCTGCGCTCGTGACCATATCTGTTGGACTCTAGACGACTCGAAAACTGCGGGCTGGTCAGACGAGTCCCGATTTCAGATGGTAAGAGCTCACGGTAGCGATCGAGTGTGGTTCATACCCCATGAAGCCGTGTACCCTGATTGTCAACAAGGTACTGTGCAAGTTAGTAGTGGCTCCATAATGGTATGGGCTGTGTTTATATGGAAAGCACTGGGTCCTCTGGTCCACCTGAATTGACCATCGACTGGAAATGGTTATGTTCGGCTACTTGGAAACCATTTGCAGCCAGTTGACATGAAATTTTTATGGATGACAATGTGCCATGTCACTGGGCCACAACTGTTCGTGATTGGTTTGAATAACATTCTGGACAATTCGAGTGAATGATTCGGCCACACAGATCGCCTGACATGAATCCCATCGAATATTTATGGGACGTAATCGACAGGTCAGTTCGCGCTCAAAATCCTGCACCGGCAACATGTTCACAATTATGGACGGCTATAGAGGCAGCATGGCTCAATATTTCTACAAGGACTTCCAATGACTTGTTGAGTCCATACGTCGATTTGGTGCACTACGCCGGGTAAAAGGATGTCCGACACCATATTAGGAAGAGTCCCACGACTTTTGTAACCTCAGTTTATATTCCTCCGTTCGAGTCCTGATTCCTCGTACCTTCGGGTCTGTACTCGAAAATTATGTTGGCGGCAGTAGAATCGTTTTGTAATGAGCTTCAAATATCGGTTTTCTTAATTTTCTCAATAGTGTTCCTAGAAAAGAATGTCGCCTTCCCTCAAGGGTTTGCCATTTTGAACTCCCGACGCATCTCTGTGATACTTGAGCGTTTTTCGAACCTTTCGGGTAACAAATTTAGTAACTTGCCTCTGAACTGCGTGGTATCTTCCTTTAAACCGATCTGTTGAGGATCCCAAACACTCGAGCAGTACTCGACAATGTATCGCACTGGTGTCCTGTATGCGGCCTCCTTTACATGTGAAACACACTGTCCTAAAATTCTCCTAGTAAACCAAAATCAACCATTCGTCTTCCCCTCACAATCATTACATGCTCGATCCAACCATCCACTCAGATTTGAGTGGATGGTTTGAAAGTTGCTGACAGCTGTCCAGGGAGCACGCATGCCCGTGTGAAATAATCTCCCCGAGACCAGTTACAGTGCTGCTGTGTTTTGTAACAAGAAAGTTACTCGATTTAAGCAGGCCTGAAGATGACTTAATGTTAAGTCGAAACTGGTAGCCTAAAAATAAAACCTTCACTATTGGTACCGTATTATTGGAAATTGACCACCCGTAGTCCCACACTCCAAACAGAGGATGGAGTTACATTAATGGAAATTATTCTGTAAATATATAAGCTCTGTTCTCTGTCACGACAGTCATAAACGACCATCAGCGAAAGGGCGGGGGGGGGGGGGAGGGGACGTGTGGACGGGGGGGGGGGAGGGGGCAGCGCTCGGGAGGGGGAGCGTGGAGGGGGCAGGGGTGGAGGACAAGGAATTTTGCAATGTAAAAATAACGCTCCAGTATATTAGGACGTGTTTTTATAAAACAGGTCTGAAGATGGTCATCATAGACCGTAACCGGTACTCTGATGACAAAAATTTGTGACCATAGAAGTGAAATAAAGGAAGTTTATTCTGTTTTAGGGTCACTGTTCAATTTCGCGACCATGTCGTAGCTTGTGAAAATGAAGTTTTTCTGGAACTCTTCATCCGTTTTCAAAAACTCAAATAACCTTGTAGTTCCTACACGTCCCACATACTGCAATAACGCCGAAGGTATATTGCCGACTCCCGCTGTCTTGTTCGAGCTCAGATCATTCGGTGTCCCTATCGTACAGCTATTCATTGTATTCGTCCGTCATTTTTCTGCATTTAATATACGTTTCCCGTCTGCAACTCGTAGGATAACACCTTTCCATTTTACTCCTAAGGTATGGTTGCTCTTCGCTTATGCCAGTCGATTTTTCCTGACATCATTCGTTCTCAGTATCTTTACATATTCCTCTCATCCATTCTGTCTGTTTGCACTTCCCATTAATTTCATTTCTAAGCAACCTATATGCCTGCCTTCAAGTCTCATTTTTAAGATTTTTATATTTTTTCCATCCATAAGCTCAAGAATTTTCTGTTTTCGTTATACCTGCCGTGAGCTGTGATTTCTTAATTATTTCTTTCTTCACTGTACTGGATTGATCTTCTACTAACGATTTTATTTTTGGCTATTGGTCATTGTGTTGGACAATTTTCACTTCGCCTAGTTCTATCTTACATTTTCAGAATTCTGTTTTATCATATGTTCTATTTTTTATGTTTTTAAATTTTAACCTGCTGTGCATCACTACAATGTTATGGTACGAGTCTATGTCTGCAACTGGTTAAGCATTGCTGTCCAGGACATCATTTCTAAATATTTGATATCTCCCCATGTCTCCTGGAATATTCCTTCTTCCCTTGCGGTATTGGAAGAAGGTGTTCACTACGCCCAACTGAAACCTAAGGCAGAACAGTGAAAAGCCTTTCTTCCGTCTAATTCCTTTCCCTCAGGCCGTATCCCGCAGCAACCCTACCTTCCATTTGGTCCAATACGTTTGTGTTATTGTGTTCTACTCACCTGCCTCTATCAGATTTTCATAAACCTCAATACATTTTACCGATTTCCTTGTACATTCACTCTATTTCCTCATCATCAGCAGGTGAAGTGGGGATGTAAGGCTGTAAAATCGTAATGAACTGCACAATTCATGTTTTTTTTTCTTTTAACCCCAAACATATTTCACCAGAGTTGTGGCATCTTCAGTGTTATTTTTCTTATACTGTTACTGAATTACGTACATACGGATTTTATGTGGATTAGGAACATGCTGACATCAGATTTTGTTGTTATGTATATCATACATGTACTGCACTTTCTTAAATTACGTTTGCCATGTGGCTGCCAACAGAAATCAAACTCAAATTTAAGTTAATACAGCATGTCATCTACAACACGTTGATGTTAGAGCCACGTCTGCATTGAATTTTTGTTTAGAATACAACCGCTAAACTACATATTTCCGTAAATAATGGCGCATGCCTATTTTTTAACGCTTAACATTGCTGTAGTTGATGTTTCATCAACTGTACTTGGTTTTTATTTGCTTACTAAATGTGTTGTTGTTGTTTTTAGGTAAAAATGACCCCTGGACGTCGGTCAAATTTCGTGAGGTTTTGGTTTGGAAAACTGTTTGGTTTGATTTCCTATTTACAGATTGTGCTGCGATTTTTAATAGGGTTTACTTAAGTTTTCGAGTGCTCATCGGTAAATTGTGAATCTTACTATGTTGTTGTGGCGTAGCCACACTTCTCACTACAGGTTTAAATTTCAGATACGCTGCTGCAGTCGTTTGTTTCACTGATTTGTTTTCGATTGGCGGCCTCAAAACTTGAATTTGTTCCTAGGTGCTTCCATCTGCTCGAGATTTATTGTGCGTTGTTCGATAGTTCGTTTAGAATGTTGAATAAAGTTCTTTTGCAGAGTACTGTTTAGTCATTGATGATTTTTTTTACCTGTAGATTGGGTTTTGGATGCGACAGTTTTCTTCTGTTGTTAATAAGTGGCACACATAATTACTGTGTTTTAAGGCCAGGCTCTCTATGCGACTAGAGCGGTGGTTGTTTTCAGTGAGGTGGTCTGAAAATGTGGAGCGTGTGCTGTCGCTTTTTAATGCTCTTTAATGTTCAGAGTACCTTATTCTGAAATCTTTACGTGTCTGTCTCATGTATACTGAATCACAATCTTTGGAGGTTAAAGTTGCTTTGTTGATTTTACGTATGGTAGTATTGGGTTTCTTTAATCTTTAACGTAGTGCATTGTTTGTTCTCTAATCCAAGTATCTCATTTGCTCATAATATTTCCTATTTTGTGGGTTATTTTGTTGTCAAACGTCAGTGAGTGCCAAATCGGATCTTAATCCCACACTCGAACCTTATTTTATTTCCTTTATTGCTTATTCCATGCAAAGATGGAACATGGGGGCAAACGACTGCATTCCTGTCTTCCATCCTTTTTAACTTGTGCATTTCGTTCTTGGTCTCTCATTCTTATTGTTCCTACTTGGTCTCTTCATATACTGTGTATTATCCGTCTTTTCTACACCTTATACTTATGTATTTGAAGAATTTCGAACATCTTGCTCCATTTTCAACTGTCTAATGTTTTTTGAGTCGACAACTCCTACGAACGTGTTTTGATTTTTGCTAATTCATGCTTCGATAATCAATTGCAACGTTAGAGCTGCGGCTCTGCTGCCTTTACCTTTCCAAAGCCAACCTGATCATCATCGTGTAAAAGCTACTAAATTTTCCTTCCCATTTATATCCATATCATACTCGTGAGCAACATGGGTCCATGAGCTGTTAAGCTGTTTGCGCGATAGTTCTCGCGCCTATATATCCTTGCTGTCTTCGGGTTGTGTGGATGATATTTTTTCCGAAAGTCTGATGGTACTTCTCCAGTCTCATAGGTTCTACACACCAAATTGAATAGAAAATGGTAATTATTATAATCAAGTGAATGGATAACCTATGGGCTGTTGAATTGCTAGATTTTTAGCAAACATTTTCATGTCCTCTATAGAGAACAAATTCTTTACTGAACAGCAGCATTAAGCTAACAAGGTAACATACTGCAGTAGAGGCGTTGACAACACCATCATTCTAGTCAATAGAACTGATGATGAAATGAGTGAACTACATGCACCCTCATATACAGTTTACAACTGAAAGAGAAGAAAATGGGGAGGTCTGTTTTCTAGATTTGAATAGGATCTACCATTGATGGAAAACATAAGTTTAATATTATTAGAAAACCAACAACACCAAATGTCGTCATTCATGACACCTCATACCACCCTTTCAAATTTAGGTATGCATTTCTTCATCCTATGATTAATAGGAGTGTTGGATTTTCTCTCAAGAAAGAAAACATTAATGGCGAATTTAACACATTTCAATACGTTGTAGCATAAATTAGGATAGCTCTTCATTTGTTGATGATAGTTATATGAAAAAGATAAAACTAAGAGAAAAGACACAGTTTAAATACCTAATGATTGAAAATATAAAGCAAGAAAAGAAAACTAAGTTTGCAAAGTTACCTTATATTGGGAAACCACCTGCGAAAATTATAGATCTGTCTGCAAATAGTAATATTCGGTCTGTGTTCCAGACAGGCACAAGAATTCAATCTATAACCAGTTACATTGATACCAATTAGCTCGTGATCAGTGTAGTCAAGTGTGTGTAGGGCAGACAGATATACAATTTGAGACAAATTTCCATGAACATTTAAGCCAAAATAACCAGTCAGCAGTGGAAGGACATTTGTAACAGCTTAATAAGGAGAGTGTTAAAATTTTATTTATGGTGGATCAAGGACAGATAATGGATATTTTAGAGGAGACTGAGATCTATACACATATGAAACGCAGTGTTAATAATATCGTGAGTGAACAGACAGGGCATCAAAATCAAAAGTACCTAAGCAACTTTTATAATTGACTAAGCACATATATATTTATATATCTTCATATTTTATTGGAACTTGCTTCATACCTAATTTTGAACTGTGACAGTCAAACATGATAAATATCACTGCTTATATAAATATTTCATTATACGTTGTTGGTGTAATAATGCAGATCAATTAACTTTGTGGAACGTAGTCTCACCTTATGTTTTGGTTTTTATTTCGGTAAGAGGTTGTTTTAAGAATCTATGTATACTCCACTGGCACAAAAGGATATTCCTTTCAGCTCAGCCATCCAATGTAGCATCTACAGTGACATTATTTTTAAAAAAACATTATTATATTTTTTCACTTTGTTGTCATGCCTCAGATAAACTGTTTGATTCATTCATGTTTTAGCAACGTCTGAATGATGTATCACAGTAGGTAGTTTCCTGTGTTGTTAATCTGTTTCTTGTTCTTGCCATAAGTACAGTATATATAGCAACAAAACAACGATGTTCTTGAGCTCTGCGGCGACTACGACCGTTACGAAATACACGAAATGTTTTCACAAACGGTTGCCGTACCTTTTGGCTATCCGAGCACGACCCACGGCCAGACTCAAACTTCCACATGTCATCGACTACGTGCCTACAACCTGTTCTCGTACATCCGTCATGTATATTCCTGTACAGGGGAGACATTTTACTTGACTGTCGCTTGCCACTTACGCCTGTTTGTTTTGGGATTCAGTCAGCGATAGTAAGATACCCCACTGCAGACTGTTACCGAAGATATGTGCGTATGGCAAAAGTTCCCATATATGTGAGTGGTCCGAAGACTTCTTAAGTAATAGAACTCAGCGTATTGTCCTCAATAGCGAGAACTCATCACAGACAAGAGTATTGTCAAGAGCGCTCCACAGAAGTGTGACAGGTCCATTCTTATTCTTTACATGAACAAATGTTCCGACAGGCAGTGTGAGCTGCAATCTGAGGCTGTTTGCTGATGGTGCTGTGGTGTACAGGAGGATGTCGTCGTTGAGTGACTGTGCCATGATGCAAGATAACTTATACAAAATTTCCAATCGATTTAATGAACGACACCTTGCTCTAAATGTAGAGGAATGTAAGTTAATGGAGATGAGTAGGACAAACAATTCTGTGTTGTTAGATGCAACACTAGTAGTGTGTTACTTAACACAGCCATCTAGGCGTAACACTGGAAAGAGATATGGAACGGAACTGGTACGTAGGGACGGTAGCAAATCAGGGGCGGGCTGTTAGATTTGTTGCCAGTACGTTACATTAATATGGTAGTATTACGGAGATGCTGGGAACGCCAGGAGGGAAGACAATGTTCTACTCTCGAAACACTGTCGAGAAAATTTAGAGAACCAACTTTTTAAGTTGACATTTCGCGTAAGGACCACGACGATAAGAGAAACTAGGGATCGTACAGAGGCATACGGACTGTCGTTCCTCCGACGCTCCAGTTGCGAGAGGAAGAGGTAGGGAAATGACCAGTAGTGGTACAAGATACGCTCCGCCATGCACCATACAGTGGCTTGTGGAGTGTGGATGTAGATGTAGATGTATCATATGTCGAGCTGGTAGTGATGATTAAAAATGATCTTTCGTTCTGTGCTATCTGTTTACCATTTTTGACGTTGTATTCGTGACTGAAATGGAGATGTTGGCTTATAAAAAACAGGTTGATAGTGGTTATGGGTTGTCACGCATCTGACTATAATGTCACACTGTAAGTTCTTAATAGAATATGAATTCTGAGTATTGCATTTACGGTTGTTTTTGAATTGATTCATTGTGTCTTATTTTGGTTTTCCGTTGTATGTAAATACCTGAAGGTGGTATGTTTGTGGCTGAAGCTATTTGTTGAAGTGTTTCCTTCCGTGCTTCTAGTTAACTTGCAATGTATTGATAAACTTTAAATTATTCAAAGAAAGAATCCACTTCAACATTGATGAAACGAAATTCCTTTATCTGTAGCTACCTTGAGCCATTTAAATTTTTATTTTATGAAGTTTTCCGATACATTGTTTTTGAATATTTTTAGATCCAAAGAAAAAGTGCTGGCCAGAGTTAGATGTTGGTTGTCGGCATGCTTGGTGACGCGTGACCATGTAAGTAATATTCTCGCATACATAAAATATTTTGTAAAAGATTACCGGACTCTGTAAACAAAATGTAGAGTCACCCTTAAGTAAATGAACAGCGAGCAATATGAGAGGGATAATAAGTTAGTTAGTTACTGAATTAAAAATGGTTTGAGATTAAATACAACTTTGTTATTCACAAAAGTGACGCAATCCAATGAACTTATATCCAACCTAGTCGGCGTGTAGAAAGGGAAGAACAGTTCTCTATTACAAAAACATTCACTTGAAAGGACAGTTGATACAACATCGCTATATTATATTTGCTTTGCTTTAGTAAAATGGCATTACGCGATGCATACTCTGCATCATACGCAGAACACAGAAGTTCACGAATAATATTTTATATGAGTACAATCATATTGTTTGGCATTGCATCAGTGTTTCTAAGTGAGGGAGATTGTGACAAAGAAACACTGTATTGTGTGAAGAATTGATTAATACAGCTGTGTCGTCGGTGTGCTTGGTGACGCGTGACCACGTACGTAAGTTGATATTCTCACGCACATAAAATATTCTATACGGTCTACATCGCAACTGTGAGGCGCTAAATGGACTATCTTATGGCCTCTGCCGTCAGCGATTTTGTTGACGCCGTATACCTTCCTGGTCGGTATTTTGCCTTAATTAAGGAGTACAGTTCATCCTTCCTCAGTGAATCGTCGCAGCCTATTTTCTTACCTCGCAACCATTCTGTTATCCTTAGGTCATATTTAGTATCCATGCTGCCGACCTGCTTGCTGTGGGTGGTATGGTCCAAAAATGTGAGTGGAATCCTAAGGGACCAAACTGCTGAGGTCATCGGTCCCTAGTCTTACACACTACTTAAACTAAATTATGCTCAGAACAACACACACACCCGTGCCTGAGGGAGGACTCGAACCTCTGGCGGGAGGGGCCGCGCAGTCCGTGACATGACGCCTCAAACCGCACGGCCACTCCGCGCGGCGATGGTATGGTGCATTAACGATAACAATCACTGAATTTAGAGGAATGTTTGGAACTACCACATCTGAAAACCACTTTTCAAAAACTGCCGAGCTCATTTGTCCATGGCAACCACCACCGGAACTGGAGGTGTGCTGCCTTGACAAATCCGTTCTTGGACCCTATGCTTTAAAAAATTAATCTCTTTGAGGTGCTATCCCACGCTGTACAACCAATAACACCTGCTTGCCAGTATCTACAGAACAACATATTACTCTGATCAGCCAGAACATTATTACCACCTTCGGCACGGATAACAGCGGCGACGCGTCGTGGCATGGAAGCAATAATGCCCTGGTAGATCGCTGGAGGGAGTTGGCACCACACCTGCATCACATAAGCCACCTAATTCCCGTAAATTCTGGGGAGAGGGGCGATGAGCCCTGGCACCGCGTCCAGTCACATCCCACATGTGTTCGATCGGGTTCACATCAATTCGAACTTGCCACTGTGTTCCTCAAACTACTCCATCACACTCATGGGCTTGTGACATTGCGCATTATCTTGCTGAAAAATGCCACTGCCATCGGGAAACAAGATCGTCTTGAAGGGGTGTATTTGGTTTGCAACCAGTGTACGATACTCCTTGGCCGTTATTATGCCTTGCACGAGCTCCACTGGACCCATGGGTGCCCACCCAAATGTTCCCCAAAGCATAATGGAGCGTCAAAGAGCTGTTCCCTGGAAGACGACGGATTCGAGGCCTTCCATCGCCATGATGAAGATGGTATCAGATCCATCAATTCATGCAAAGCTCTGCCAATGCACCAACGCCCAGTGTTGCTGATGTGGTGTTAACAAGCATGGGTTGTCGGATGCGGAGACCCACCGTTAGGCATATTGGGTGCACTGTGTGTTCAAACACACTTCTACTCTACCCGGCATTAAAATCCGATTTTAGTTCCGCCACAGTTCGCCACCTGTCCTGTTTTACCAATCCTCCCAACCTACGACATCCGACATCTATAATCAGAGGTGGCTGCTCAACCTCGCGACGTCTGGAAGTGGTTTGACTTTGGTTTCGCCGCGTGTTGAAGACACTCATCACGGCACTCTTCGAACACCCGACAGATCGTGCACTTTCAGAAATGCTCGTGCCGAAACTTCGGGCCATCACAATCTGCACTCGGTGAAACTCAAGATAGATCGTGCGCCCTCGCCGTTCTACACACGGACAACACGCTCAGTGGTACTACATGCACCGTGTGTGTGTCCGACTAGCAGTCATTCCTCGCCAGGTGTCACTGCTATCACCTGGACGGGTTTATATCGATAGGAGGTTGGTGGTCATAAGGATCTAGCTGATGAGTGTATAGTTCGTTTGTTGTGTACTCACCGCAAAAAAAAAAAAAAAAAAAAAAAAAAAAAAATTAACTTTAACACTTTTATCAGGGAGGCACGTCCAAATCTCCATCTTTCTTCCTCTTTAGAGCTGGCAAAAGCTTCCGCTTCCGCAATCTTTTTATCTCTGCAGAACTCATTAACTTTATTACGAATGACCAGCGGATTGTACTTATCTGTGGCAGGTATTTCGCGTTTCGTCGGAGATGAAAGAAAAAAAAATGTTTATATGGTAGTTGCACAGCACTAAAAGTATTTCGAAAGCAAGTGTGTAGTGGAACTGTACGCACACTGCAGTTTGACGCCTGGCGAGAGGAATGCAGGGAGCAGATGAATACGAAGACTCTTGTACACTCACTCTCACTCCTCTTGCGATGTGCCAGAACTATGGCACGCCTTCAACGCACACAGTTCTTAATGACAAACATGGCGCAACAATTTCCAGTAAACTATCAAATGTTGGACCGTCAACACGTAAAAACAGCGTTTCTAGTAATGTAACCTCAATTTTCTCTATACTTCTACACGAGTGATTTTTGATGCTCCTTATACCATTTTTCCATCCAATTTTTTCTCCTCTGCTTGAGACAAAGTAGAGCAATTCCCGCAACAGAAGCATCTTGATTATATCGCACAATATTGTACAGTAATATTGAGTGTCCATGGGCCGTTTAATGTTGGCAGTGTTCGGAGACAAATGCCTTCATCTTGTGTTGATTTTCCCCGCTGCTGGCAGCACCAGTAAAAATGGTTAAAATGGCTCTGAGCACTATGGGACTTAACTTCTGAGGTCATCAGTCCCCTAGAACTTAGAACTACTTAAACCTAACTAACCTAAGGACAGCACACACATCCATGCCCGAGGCAGTATTCGAACCTGCGACCGGAGCGGTCGCGTGGTTCCAGACTATAGCGCCTAGAACCGCTCGGCCACCCCGGCCGGCCGCAGCACCAGTAAAAGGATAAATTTGTCGTGGAGCACTTGTACCTATGTTTGTCTGTCCGGCTTCTGAGACTGCGCTTTTTAGAGATATTCATTCCTCTCCAATTTAACTGCCTATTGTGGTTTTCATTATCGCAGTATCTACAGTCTTAGGGAACTTCAAACTCGTGCCATCATTCCTTATTATTTCAGTACTCTTAAGCTAAGGGCTACTAAATAATGATTTAAGTCTATAACCGTTCCTGAATATGCCTTACAATCCAGCATATGATTTCGGAATTTGTGTCTCTCAGTGATGTAATCCTGCTGGAATCTCGTTTCTTCGGGCCTTTTCCCTGTATACCTACTCCTTTTGTGATGATTGATGTACTCGCTATTAGTAGATGGAAATTCTTACTACCAAGTCCATATTCTCCTAAACGTCTCTATACTGTTCCTTCACTTAGTACCACGACCCAGTCCCCCGTGACCTAAATTATCAGCTCCCTCCACATACTACTGAATTACCTGTTCAATATCCTCATATACTGTCTATCTCTTGTGACGTCTACATGTATACTTGAAGTACTGTTTTTGTCTTTGGTTTGCTGTCATTCTGATCACTGAAGTGTTAATAGTAAGTCGTTCTCTGCCCTACCTCTCAAAAAAAAAATAATAATAATAATTTACTCCCGTTATACTATTTTCTGCTGCTGTTGAGGTGTGTGTGTGTGTGTGTGTGTGTGTGTGTGTGTGTGTGTGTGTGTGCGTGTGCGTGTGTGTGTGTGTTTGTGTTGTGTTCCACATCATCTCCTAATCCGATTTCAAGCGAACTTGGTACACATATGCCTTACTGTCAGGCAACAGTCGCTGTGGGAGTAAGAACTACCTTCGTACCAAAGGGGTGGGATGGGGAGAAAAGGAAGCATAACACACGACTCGTGAATTCCAGATTTTATTTATCCAGTGTTTGAGAATGAGAGACATAATTTCATACCGTTATGAAGTTCTTTCTTGCTGACAATCCCCACAAATGATGGAAGGATAAACGTTTATTCCTCGTTACTTTTTCGCTGTTCATGCGGTATTCTTACTGCATGAGGCATAACTTTATAATTTATCTCTTCTTTACTACTAAATGTGTTCATGACACATTTTGCAGACAGTATGCACACATATCACTGAATGCAACTGTGAAATTATATCATTGCATGACACATATCTCTGAAGATATGGCGTCATAAACAATGAGGTGTGTGAAAACTACCGAATCATGCATGACGTTTAAATTTATTATTTGTCTGCTACTAATTCTATTCGCAGTAAATTTCGAAGGCAGTATCCACATATGGCGCCGAATGTACATACAATATTGTATTACTGTACGCAACTAGTTCAGGAGATATGACGTCATAAACATTAAGCACAAGGCCAGACGGTGCGTAATACGGGCAAGGACGCGCAGACATATTTACATCTACATCTACACGATTACTCTGCAGTTCACAGTTAAGTGCCTGGGAGAAGGTTGATCGAACCATCTTCAAGCTACTCCTCTACCGTTCATCTCTCAAACAGTGCACGGGAAAAACATTTAAGTCTTTCCATGCGAGCTCTGATATCCCTTATTTTATTATAATGATAATTTTTTCCTATGTAGGTGGGCGCAACAAAATGTTTTCACACTCTGAGAACAAAGTTGATCGAAATTTCATGAGACCCTGCCCCAACGAAAAATGCCTTTATTTCGATGATTGCCACCCCAATTCGCGTATCATATCCGTGGCATTCTCTCCCCTGTTTCACGACAATAAAAAACCAGCTGCCCTTCCTTGAACTTTTTCGATGTCCTCCTCATTTCAGTCTTACACGGATCCCACACCGCACAATAGCACTCCAGAAGAGGGCGGACCAGCGTGATATACATAGTGTCTTTAGTAGACCTGTTGCGTTTTCTAAGCGTTCTACTAACGAATCGCAGTCTTTGGTTTGCTTTCCCCACAATATTATCTGTTTAATTTATTCATAATTGCAATCTCTAAGTATTTACTTGATAGTAGAGCCTTTAGATTCGTGCGTTTTATCCTGTAACCGAAATTTAGCGGATTTCGTTTAGTACTTATTTGGTTGACTTCACACTTTTCATTATAAATTCCTGGATGACGCCGGGTTTCTCTGCTGGTGATCCTATATTTATCTGACTGGAAACCTTTATCTCATTTTCATTTTATTTCACTTACTCCCATTGTATCCAAACTTAGCTTTTGCATTTTCATATTTTCTAGCTTCCCAATCGTGTCCAAACGCACCCACTCGTAGAGTGCACTCTTCCGTTGATAATTCAGTTCTTTTTTCTGTTAGTCGCGTCCCCGTTGGCAGTCCCCTCTTGGAGATACGAATGGGAGGCACTGATTATAATGTGGCTTTTGGCGTGACAGGACTGCGTTTCTCGCCGGAGTAGCGTCCGGCCGAACTTTCGCGATAGCCATGTGGTCGGGAACGCGCTGGGCTGGCTGGACACGCACGTGCGGTCGATCGATAACAAACGGCGACCGGCGGACGGCACAGGACAACGTTGACACAGCGCGGCGCAGCGCCAGAGCTGGTCGCTGTAGCAATCGATGGGGCGCGTGCAGCCCGTGGCAAAGAGAGAAAAAGCGGGCCGCGTACGCCTCTGACCGCAGCCCGGAGCGGCACTGATTAATGCCAAACCAAACGCGAAATTATCCGCGCCAAAATGCCACTGTTGGGCGTTCCCGTTGCCTTCTCCACATCAGGCCGCTCGCTAGTACAAATTAAATGGTTTTTTATTGGAATTTTTTGTGCTGTGGAGCATTTACGTATACGGAACCCGTCACAGTAGCCGAGCTCGTCAACACGTGTTAATACTTCAGCATCGGTGGTGCAAGAAATTTTCATCCCTGTTCACTGACAAGCGACACGAAGAGCGGAGAGTTGGCAACGTTGTTTTTGACACCAGACTATGTCTCCGTGTTGTCGGAATAACCTTATGCTTCTCCACGCTGTGTCTAGAACTCAAGGGCGTGTACACAGCAGAAGCTCTTCTCCATCCACCGAGTTACTCGAGGGGACTCACAAGCATAATATGGCGCTGCACAACATTCGTCAGCCGTCTACACTATACATACTGGGTGGTCAGAAACTCTCTGAAAAGTTTCCAAGGGTGTTGCAGCGTAGGTTAATTGTTAAGAAGGAAATTCGGTACGTTTCGCCGCTCCCGAGTTAATTAGTATCGAAATTAGCCAGTCATACCGCTGCGGGCGCGAATCCAAGTGGCCCGACAGTCGCCAAACGTCTTCTTCGTTTGGTTTCATAAAACCGAACAAGAGAGCGATACAAAAATTGGACGCTAATAAGGATCGAACTCGAGCCAAAAGCTGAGCCATGCCGTGCTCTATCATCAAACTTGTGAGAACAGCTGACACTAATTGTATCTGACGGGCTGCTTGAATTTACGCTCACAACAACCTGACTGGCTAACTTCAATACAAATTGGTTCGGAAATGGTGCAACGTATCGAACTTTATCTTGACAATTAATTCTCGGCACAATCTTCGCCGCAACACACTTATAAGATCTCCAGACTGTTTCTGAACATCCTGTATATAGAGGCTGAGGCAGACGAGGTGGAGGATTCAACTGCTTCTCAAGCAGAATAGCTCATGACGGAGTAGACCAGGCAAAGAGGCAAAGAGGGGATTCCCCTGCGAAAGAAGTCTACTGATGTCAGACGTAGACTTCCATTTGGCGAAGAAATTTCTGAGAATGTACGTTTGAAAGTGAACAACAGACCGAGGGAAAACTTGGGTGGAAGAGAATCGAGCTTTTGAGAGATAGTTTCATAGAAGGATGTTGAAAATTAGGTGGACCGATAAGATGAAAAGTGAGTTGGTACTCTGCCGAATCTGTGAGGAAAAGTATGTGTCGATAACAGCGACAAGAAGAAGGAAAATGTGACAGGATGTATGTGAAGACATCAGGGAACAGATTCTGTGGTACTAGAGGGAGCCTAAGGGAAGACAGAGACTGTTATGTCCAACAAATAATTCAAGTCGTTAAGTGCAAGTGCTACTCTCAGATGAGAAGGCTGCCACAGGAGACCCGTAGCGAACCTCATCAGACCATTCACAAGATTGATGACACAAAAACAAAGAAGTTGATCCACGATCTGAGCAAAAGACTTCGTCGTGCGATAAATCGACATCTACATCTGTACCCGACAAGCATTTTCTTCATAATTGGTCCTACAAACAACAAATACTGGCTAAATGTCTCCACTGCGCTTTAATTTTATATATACTACTTTAGTTGTTGTTAGTCAATGAGTCTAATCGTTTTCCTCGATCATTTGTCTGTTAATACAAAAATGACAAACACGCATTTAACACATAACTTTGAATACGAAGCTCAATTCTAGTTACAGAGCTCCAGGTAAAGTGAAGCGCCCGGAAGAGGACGCGAAAACGAAACGAAACTTCATGAGTTCAGAGGGTAGTGATGTTATTTCATTGACTAAAATGACAATTTTATTGGGCCATATCTTCTACCTGGTCGTCTAAATAGCCACCTGTACTTGAGGTTCGTGCAAAGAGCTCTAACTGATCCTGAGTAGTGGGAGAATATACCCTTGGCTGTTCGTGAGAGGATCATGACGTTATAGCGCATCACTTCGGTGTGGATGACCCAACCATCTCAATGCTGTATTTCCTGGTCCTATGGGCCCACTTTTCAGAATAACATTTTACCCTCTCTGGCCTGCATATACGCACTGATTCGGTTGCGAATCGTGTCATAAAATGTTGTATCCACTCCTGAGGCAAGTTGGCCCTCAACTGTTCCTCAACTGTTGTAACTGGTCACTGACATCCTCGATACTGGCACTGGGATGGAGTCGACGTCGACCTGATCCAACACGTGTTCTGTCAGGACAGGTCTGGGGCATGGGAGTATCTCAGCATGATGCAGGCAGTTCATAGAGACGTTTGCCATATGTGTACTAGAGCTGTCCTGTTGAGAAATGGCGCCACGATAGTGTCGTATGAGAGGTAGCACATGAGGACGCAGAGTGTCCGTGAGCACCACAAAATTAACACAGCTACGTCTCTTCCAGACGTTGGATAAATGGCCTCTCTTAACAGGTCACTACTGTACTCTCCGACAATGGTCATCCGGAGTAATGCAGAACCGCGATTAATCGCTGAACATCAGCAGTCCATGCTTCCCAGTAACAGCGCTTCTCCAAATGCAGCCGTTTTTGTTGTGATGTTAACGGTAGACTAAGAATGGGATGGTAATTCCCTAGTACAGCTGCTGCTAGCCTTTGGGCAATGGTGCGGGACGACACATGTTGCAGGGCGCCCATCACTTGTTCTCGGATGACAGGCCCAAATATGGAAGGGATTACGATGTGCACGGTGCATAATACGACGAGCAATCCTTGTTGGGTGAGACGTGGTAAACCAGAACCTTGGCGACGGCTATGCCCGATCACACGTTCCCAAGCGATCCAGCATTGGACCACTCTCGCATTCGAATGCCCCACAAATCTGCATATTGCATGATTCGACCAGCCAGACAAATGGAGATACTGTGAAGTCCCTTCAGGTTCCGGCAGGAGCTGATAACGCCTTCTCACACGCGTGCGTGCCATGTCCGTGACCTTCATAATGATCACGCAGCACTTGACGCTGTTCAGGTCCTTATATACCATACCATGCTGGTAACATGAACAACACTAACGCACTCTGGTGGCCGTTCCACCTGCCACAAACAAATGCAACTCTAGCTATTTTCATCCCGCCAATGGTGAGTACGTGCATCAAGTTACATTGACATTTGAGCATGTCTTCTGGGTGCTTCACTTTTTTTTTTATCAGGGTGTGGATATTGAGTGTAACATTAAAAACGTGTATGGTCATGCGTCTGTTGTTTACATAACATACATGAAGCGAAAAAATAAAATTTTAGAAATAATGCAGAGGTATGCTCCAGTCAGAGTTGTCGATCCTGTTTGCACGTTAAACTGTATATTATAATGACAAACTTGAGTGATACAGTTAAACGAGCAGATAGTTCATACTAGTTATAGTATTGATCATGACTGCCTTATAAAAAAAATCGTCAGCACTGGCTGGGTGATGTCTCGGCATTTCTTGTACTATCTTATTTTTGACTTCCTGTATCGTCTACAAACTGTAGACGTATGACCTCTTCCATGTAATTATCATGTTTTTAAAGTTATTATTCAGATAATAATCTGAGGCTTTGAAAGAAGAATCTATCTTTTTTATTTAAAGTTACGTATTTAATTAATGTTTGTCCGTTTTGTACTAATAGGCAGATCCTTGATAATGATCATAATGGCCTTTGGTCAATAGGAAACTAAAGTGCCGCATGAAGTTACAGCCTCAGTGAAAACATGGTCTCATCTATACTCCACAATTTACTTAACGGTGTGTGGTGGAGATACTACGGGTGCCGCCAACCGTCCCTCCACCCCCTACTATACCCATTCAGTTCGATAATTGTGCACAGAAAAACAACTGTCCGTAAACCTCCACACAAGCTCGAATTTGTCTGAGTTTAACCTTTGGTCTTTGCTCCAGCTATATGTAAGAGGAGGTGCACTGAAAAAACTAAATCGCAGCACCAAGCGATAATTAGCGTAGGGCAACGAAATTTCGGGAATTTGCCTAGGTAACATATTCAAGTGATTAACATTGCAAGTTCAGAGGTTAATTTAAGCGCGAGAAAAGCCGTCCCGGATGTGAAGTGCTGGTAATTAATAATCAGTGTAACCGCCAGTGCTCATGCTCTCATACGAATTCGCACCCCTGACGTAACTCTAGATGAAGGTCCAATGCCTCTAGGCCGCAGACATGGTCGTTACAGGCGCTCACCTAGCCTCCTTCTAACTGACGCATGGCAATCATTGGCACCGAGGCAGAACCAGATTTCATCAGAAACACAAGAGATCTCCATTCTGGCCTCCAACGAGCTCTCGCTTGACACCACTGAAGTCACAAACGGCGGTGGTTTGGGGTCAGTGTAATGCACGCTACAGGGCGTCTGGCTCGGAGCTGTCCTTGAAGTAACCGACTTGTAACAGTTCGTTGTGTCACTGCTGCTCAAGTTGCTGCTGCGGACGCAGTACGATGCGCCACTACTACACACCGAACACGGCGGTCTTCCCTCTCAGTAGTGCCATCGGAGTCTTTTTGTACACGTAACTCCCCGTGACCACCGCTGCCAGAAATCAAGTCTTCCTGCAGTATCGCGGAAGGAACATTCAGTTTATCGTACCCTATTATTCGATCTCGTTCACACTCGCTGAGATATTGATAATGTTGTCCCGTCTTATTAAAGGTGTTCTTGCCTAACATGTACAAACTGCGCGTACTGAATAGCCCCTACACGAAAATCTACGTCCACGGATTCTAACAGTCTCATATCATTATCCCCAATCCCTCGTAACCTATAGCGTGCAGGTTTCATTGTCTTGACCCACTAAGTCTCTACTCGCAACTGACACATGTGCCCCTATGTCCAAAAATTTGTACTCTTTACCTCTTACGACACCTATTACTGCACACTCCACCTTTTCATGTGTGTAAATTGTGTCTAATTTTAACGGGAAAACCTTTATGTTGTCTGCAGGTTTTCTCTTGCATTTAACAGCAGCTTAACACCTCCTTGCCCGCCTCTACGCCAATCACCAAATTCTGCTGCTGATAATTTCCACTTCCTGCGTTACTCTGTGGCTGGCTAATCTACTTCCGTAAGTGCCCCTTATGTTCACATCTTTAACATTTGATGTTCCCAGAAAGTACCCAAATGCCCATCTCGTATCCCTGTTCATATGTCCACTACTTCACTAACCTAATTGCAAATTACATGTCCCATACGCACCCTTCTTGACATATCCGACTGCAACTCCTCAGAAAAACAACGAGTGCCCACTGTTCAGCTTACTGACACAAAACAGCGTTTGCTGCATCACTCTGCCCCAACTCATATGTGTGCTCATTACATCTTCTTATGCTGTCTGTGAAAATTTCAATAGTTCCCCGGGCCTCTTTACAATAGCGGTCAACTGCTCCCGAAAGTATTTTGCACTATTCTGTTTTTTTACACATTCGCAAACGTCCTTTCTCCAACTGTTCAAACCTTGCTGCGTTGTTTAATGCCATTGTAAACCTCACGTACATTTTTGTTTCTTCCGCTAACAGTAATTTTGCTCCGCTCAATAATTTGCTATTAGTCCAATCACCCATCTCCACTGTTGTTTGGAGGTCGTCGAAGAATGAGCGCACATGCTCAGATGACTTCCAGGAAAGGGAACAACTAATCCTGAGCCAGCTGGATCCACCTCATACTGCGATACCTGGAGCAGTGCTAGCTGTTCGTCCTTAGCTGTCAGCTGCCCAAGTAGCTCTGTGTTATCCGCTGTTCGATGCGCAACCTTTTTCAACAATATTCGTACTGCTTCCGGCTCCGACACACCTATCGTCTCTGACGCTGCCGTTGTGACACTCTTACTCTCTATTACATACAATAATACAAAAATAAATTACTGCTCCAAAATATCATCACTAACTTAGCCTTTAAGTCGTATCAAGAGCCACCTAGACTCTCTACACTGCCACATCGCGTAGAACTTGCAAAAAAATGTTCAAATGTGTGTGAAATCCTATGGCACTTAACTGCTAAGGTCATCAGTCCCTAAGCTTACACACTACTTAACCTAAAGTATTCTAAGGATAAAAAAACACACCCATGCCCGAGGGAGGACTCGAACCTCCGCCGGGACCAGCCGCACAGTCCGTGACTACAGCGCCAGACCGCTCGGCTAATCCCGCGCGGCTACAACTTGCAGATATCCAATACTGCTCCTACACTTATCCTTAAACTCATATAAGTCGATCGGTTTTCAGGCTTCAACAATGTGACCTTCAAGTCACGATGACAGTCATCTCTCACTTCCATGTCTATTACACCCACCAAATGGTTCATCACTCAGCGCACCACGTTGACCTAAATGGCTGTGGCCCAGACGTTGTGCTGAGTGAAGATAATGCCAAAAATTCTGACAAATTATAGCGCCCTCTCGTGTAGGATGTAGCGGATGCGAGCCATGAAGATGTGAGTGGGTGGTGGAGGTGAGGTGGGAGCTCAGGAGGCTCCAGGGAAAAGCAGCTGCAAATGTAACAAGTTCTTCTATTGACACACCTGCACTACTTGATTCACCAGGTCAGTGGCCGGCTGACAGCCTGCTGGGCTGACAGCCTGCATGCCTCATCATGCTGCCATAACTCTGCCTCCTTGCCGGCAGGCTCATTGTCTAACTTGGCCAAGCGGTCCACACACCAGTGGCACGTTCTCACCAATGGTGTATCTGCAAGGACGTGGCAACGCCCCACAGAGGCAATGCCCCAACGCGGAGATGCCCGTCGTGCAATTGCAGATGCTGGCTGGTGTGCATGGGGTGCTATCTGCTGCCCCACAGGCATCGGTCGACCGTGCTGCTGGAGTTGACCTGGTGTGGCCAGCTAAGCCATGGCACTAAGTCCGGGGAAGGGCATTAGTGCCACCTCTCTAGGCTCTGAGTGTCTCGGCGATGGGAGGGATGACGTACGAACACTGAATTGCGATGATGTAATGGTGGGGATGTTTAATAATCTATCTGCAACCTCTACGACTGTTGTGTTGCGAGCTATGGCCACAAATAACGTAATCAATTGGAAGGTCTTGTAATAGTACGTCCTGCACGTGTTCCAACGTTACAAAGCACACACAGTACTACCACTGCCTTTTACTCTTTGTATAGAATTTGTGCAATTGTTTCTTCAGCAAAATACTGACAATGCTAGCTTCCTGGCACACTTTTCATTCTCAGATGAGCCCTATTTTATGCATGATGCTACCGTAATAGTCGGAATCTGGGGCTATGAGGGCTCATGATTACATTTAGATCTCACAAGCCAAAGTATTCCGTGAACAACCGTGTTGGAACAGTTCGTAATTATCTTCTGTGGCTTGTACTTCTGCCAGTAAACTCAACTGGAGCATATCACCAGGAGGTCCTAGACCCACGTTTATGGAACTGCTGGATCCAGTACCGGCTGCCGTGCACATCGCCCTCTGGCTCCACACTGTAGCTTCAACAGGCAGGGTTGTTCCACCAACAAACTTAACTGTCGAGTTCGGAGGATTTGATACATTCATAGTGACTTTTTATGTGGTCAACCCAAAAATGGTTCAAGTGGCTCTGAGCACTATGGGACTTAACAGCTGACGTCATCAGTCCCCTAGAACTTAAAACTACTTAAACCTAACTAACATAAAGACATCACACACATCCATGCCCGAGGCAGGATTCGAACCTGCGACCGTAGCGGTCGCGCGGTTCCAGACTGAAGCGCCTAGAACCGCTCGGCCACTCTATCCGGCATGGTCAACCCGATTCCCTGGTTTAATACTCCTCGAATTTTTTCCACTAGGGGAGAGGGGGAATCAAGAGTGTGATCTACATTAGCCCAATTGCCAACAGAGCCGAACTCATCGCCCACATTTGTTATCTGTGTCATATCGTGAAACAGAATACTGCTAAAAAAAATGGTTCAAATGGCTCTGAGCACTATGGGACTTAACATCTGACGTCATCAGTCCCCTAGAACATAGAACTACTTAAACCTAACTAACCTAAAGACATCACGCACATCCATGCCCGAGGCAGGATTCGAACCTGCGACCGTAGCAACAGCGGGGTTCCAGACTGAAGCGCCTAGAACCGCTCGGCCACAACGGCCGGCAATACTGCTACACTCCGCAAAGAGAGACAGTCTTGACTCCGGTGGTATCAAGCACATAATGTGACACAGTGTAGACGTTTTCAACGCCTAGTATAAATTTATTTTAACATGCTTTTACTGAGGCAAACTGGTCTACGCATCTTGCAACCAGTTCTTCATATCTTGGATACTAGCATGTGATGGAGCTGATGTCCGAGCTGTTACCTCACTTGTACCGTCGGGGACAGATCTGGAGATCTTTCTGGCCACAACAGAAGTACTTCAACATTACACAGACGGTTCTTACAGACACGTGTCAAGTGTCGACTAGCATTGTGTTGTTGAAATATGGGACAACGATGCAGTCGCCAGAGAGGTAACAGAGGAGGATGCAGGAGCTCCGTGATCTACCACTGTGGCACCGGAGTTCCCTTAATCACCAACATCCATGACCTGAAGTCATACCCGATGGCTCCCCACACCGCTAAACCAGCAATAACACCGCTGTGCCTGACCAAAATATTGGAAGATTGGAGCCTCTTCCCAGGTCGCAACCATACTCGCCGACAGTGGTAATCTGGGGTACTGCAGAACCGCCATTCATCACTGAATAAAGTGCGACGTCATTAGGCAGCAGGCCATGTTTGCCAGTCAAGACATAATTTCAAACACAGGAGTCTACGTTGTGCTATTAACAGCAGCTTACGCATATTACGATAATTCCCTAGAACAGGTGCTACTTTTCTCCGATCAATGGTGTGAGACGACACAGAATATTGCAGGAAGCCCGTTATTTGTTTTCGGATGACAGGCACAAATTTTGATGGTAAACAATACGGCGATCTTCCTTTGTGATGGTGAGACGTGATCGATCAGAACCTTGACGACGAGCTAGCCTGCTCTCAAGTTCCCTTGTAGTCCACCATCGGGCTACTGTCACATTTGAATGAGCCACAAATCTCGATACTGCACGATTCCACCAGCCCGCCAAATGGAGGCCCACAGTGTGACTCCTTTCAAACTGTCAGGTGCTGATAATGCTGTTTCACACGAGTACACGACATCTCCGTATCCGCCACAATGCTCACCCAACATCTGACGCTGATCACGCCCGTTATGTACCCTGCCATACCTGGTAACAACACCAAACACGAACGACGCTAAGGTATTTTGGTGCCCATTCTATCTGTCACAGGTAAATGCAACGCTTATCATTTACATACTCCGCCGATGGTCTGTACCAAGTTACATGACATGGATAATGTATTTTGATTGATTCACTTTTTTTGTCAGGTGCTATATGTTGTTTCACGGTGACAAATTTCAACTCATTGGTAATGGACGAGCAATATACAACAGGCCTGTTCCTGCATTCTAAAGGAAAATGTTGCATACAAGGGCTAATGCGAAAGAAAAGATGATAAAGATTGAGGCACTTACCTCCTGTGTTCATTAAGTGGTGTTCGCTTTCAAAGGAGGACTTATTTGAGTCCACAGCCAAGTCCTCATACCACCTTCCACGACTCAAACCATTTCTGTTCGCTCGTTCCCCTGATGGTGAGCAAGAGTTCACGGTGTTTTGTCTTCTGGTGGTTTGCTAGAAAACGTCTATTGTTAACCGCTTGCCCACTGTGACTGATTTCAATGACCAAAGCAAAACTTGTCGCATAGTGAGTACAAAGTTCAGCTATATCTGCTGTACACAGTAATACACTACGACAGATAAGTTTCTTTTAAATACATATAATTTTTGTTCCGTAGATCCACAGCGAGAAAATCCTCAAGTATGTGAAATATGTCATAAAACGAGAATACATAATACACATTTATGAAAAAAAGCGATATTCCAAGTAACTTGTCACAAAACATATGATCAAATAGAAATGTGGACCTTTTGGAGGAGATCAAGATAACCGTTAGCATTGATCTTCTGGTGTCCAGCTGCTTAATGAGCAGGTGTTAGCAAAAAATACCCAGTTTTGGGAGCTGTTTGAGGACCACCTTATCAAAAAGAAAAGGTGTCTCGACCCGTAAAGGACATGTCCTACAGCAGCTGGCCTCTTATACAACAGACGCAATTTACTGTACGAGTGCGCCTTTTGTATTTATTTCAATTTTGGTTATGTCTCCCAAGTCATAATCCCCATACTCATTACTGGTTTAAATGACAGTTGGCATGATAGTGTAATCCCTTTTTTATATCTGACTCAATGGTTCCGATTTAACATCTTAGTACTTGACTTGATATTGAACCACCAGTGAGGAGCTTTACTTTACTGTCGAAGATGGCAAATAATTCCTGAGCTGTTTTTGTCATTGGTTTCTATATTTTTTTACCACAACTCATTTCTTCAATTTTCTAAAAAGTTTGCTGTGGCTCTTTTTGTAAAATTCTCTTACGTGACGTATAAATCTAGTTCCTAATAAAATTTCAAGTGTAGGATGTGAATTGCCTACATTATGAAGCAGATATTTGATGTATCTACTAGCAGCACCTTTATAGCTATACAATAGACATAACTATGGAAGGGTGTAAACGCAAATTTATTCAAACATTGACTTATTTAATATGAAGTGCTTTTAGACTATTACCTGTCTCAAATGCAATCACAGGGACGGTGCCTCATGCCTCTTGTGGCACTATTTTATGTTATAGTGTATTACTGCAGATTTTCAGGTTTTATTCACAATGTCTCTTTACACCTTTTGAGACGCATTAACGAAATATGATGTATAAACTTTTGTAAATGAATTTTCAATCCATTAGTCTTATATAAAATTAGACATGGTTGAGACGCAACATAATATCAATGGGACACCTCCTCTCTTTTATGACACAATTTGCATTTAAGCGACGATGTCCGGTTTTTATGCATTTGTATATATCCTCCGGGCGATAGCAGCGTCGCCGGCCGCGGTGGTCTCGCGGTTCTAGGCGCGCAGTCCAGAACCGCGCGACTGCTACGGTCGCAGGTTCGAATCCTGCCTCGGGCATGGATGTGTGTGATGTCCTTAGGTTAGTTAGATTTAAGTAGTTCTAAGTTCTAGGGGACTGATGACCACAGCTGTTAAGTCCCATAGTGCTCAGAGCCATTTTGATAGCAGCGTCACCTGACGAGGAATGGCTGCTAGTCAGACACAGTGCATGCAATATCACTGAGCGTGCTGTCCATGAGTAGAATGGGGAAGGCGCGCAGTCAGATGAGTTTGACAGATGGCAGAGTGTGATGTACTGGACGCTTGGCACAAGCATTTCGGAAACTGCACGACTTGCCGGGTGTTCGAGGAGAGCTGTGGTCAGTGTCTTCAACATGTGGCGAAATCAAGGTGAAACCATGTGCAGACGTCGTCGGGTTGATCAGCCACCCTCATTACAGATGTTGGATGTCATTCGCTTGGCAGACTGGTGAAACAGGACAGGTGGCGCAACTAATATCGGACTTTAATGCTGGGCGGAGTACAAGTGTGTCTGAACATACAGCGCACCTAAACTCTCCTAACAATCTGCCTCTAGGTCCTATGATCCAGGCATCTGAAAATGTTAATACCATGACATCGGCAACTAATACTTAAATGGGCACATGACCATTGGCACTGGACGTTGGCGAGGTTTCAGAGCAGTGCATAGTCTGATAATCCAGATACCTTCTTCATGATGCCGATGGGAGGGAAGGAATCCATTGTCTTCCAGGAGAAGATCTTCTTGACACCTGTACTGAGGGACGGAGACAAATTGGCGGGGGCTCCATTATGCTCTGGGGAACATTCACATGGACATCTATGGGTCCAGTGGAGCTTGTGCAAGGTACCATGAGAAATATCGTACACTGGTTTCAGACCAGGTGCATCCCTTCATGAGGATCATATTTCACGAAGGCAGTAGCATTTTTCAGTAAGGTAATGCATCATATCACAAGGCCAGAAGTGTGGTGGAGTGGTTCGAACAACACAGTGGCAAGTTTGAATTGATGTACTGGCGCCAGATCTGAATCCGATTGAACACCCCCCCCCCTTCCCGGCCCTCCGGAGGAATTAGGTGATTTGTGTTTCCACATGTGGTGCCAATTCCCTCCGGCGATCTACGAAGACCATATTGTTTCCATTTCCATGTCACGATGCATCGCCGCTGTTATCCGTGCCAATAGTGGACATACTGTCTATGAGGTAGGTGACCATAAAGTTCTGGCTGATCGGTATATTATGAGGTGCATGTCATTACAGGTCGTCGATAATGGCTGTTCTCGCTGTCTGCGCTGATTGTAAGCAACAGTTTAAGTTTAGTTTCCACCTTGATGCTAGCATTTACAACTGTCACATGTTATAGCCCTATATGGTTCTTCTTGTAATGGTATGTTATCGGTACGTTCCCACCTCATGGATTCGTGCAACTGCCTTCTATGCTTATTTTTAAATCCTATGGATTCCAATTTACTTGTGATCAAACATCTGTAATCTTCATATTAAATGTTTTTTTCATTTGGTACTCGGGAATAAATCAATAATCTCTGAGCTTACAATGGCATCTATCACACCTCAGTAGGCAGTATGTACATTGCTTAGTACTTTTAACTCAGCTTTTATCAGGAGGAAGTTTGAAGTAACCAGATAAACTCACGATCGCTCTGTTAGTTGCACAAGATGGAAGCAAAATCTGTCATCAATAGAAGACCAACTGTTTGCTAACGTATGCTCTAGAGCTCCAAGAGTGTCAACACAGTTCCCGCAATCATCTAACAGACATGGGCATCGCCTAACGACATAGACACTAGATTACACTGGAAATTGGTTGAATGATGTTTCAGTACGATTGATCTTTTACTGAAAGGCGACATGAGCTTTTAATTATACATTACCTCATGCAACCAACTAGTTTCATGTTGTTAGATGACCCATCGATTGTCACCTGTGGAGAGTGAAACGAGACATCAGAATGACAAACTTCTTTATTTCGCCCCTTGGTCGTAGAACATCAGGAACAGCTTGGTGGAGGCGTCCAGCTGCCTCTCATGCTAAACAATAGATGTCCAGCATTGCTGACAGCAGGAAGAGCGCGACCAAGCGTAGCGTCATTCAAGTGCCAATGTCAACGATGTCTCTGGCTGCGACTGTGACGACAGCATGGCAGCGCAGCTGACGATATCATGGAGGTGGCTGTGACCCCTCTCCAGCGAGCGAGAGGCTCGCTGCCCTGGCGGCGGCTACTAAGTGCAGGTTGCCCCATCCCGTGATAGAACGGCGGACCCCGCATTGCATTTTGTGATGTTGCTCCGGGTGTCACAGGCCCATGTTTGGGCTGCGATACTGAGAGGAGAATATTTTCGTACACGAATGGTTGAGTGCTTATATGCTCCAGACTATGTTCGTTTAGGGCTTAAGACACTTACTCTAAACACCTCCATGGTGGCAAAAGAGGAAGGTTTCCGTCGTTCTGATAGGGTATTGCTGTATCGGCTGTTGCTATATCGTGCCCAGCTGGCTTTGCTTGACAGTGCCTGTCGGTTGTGTTTTGCTTTGCAATCCATAACACTCGGCTGCCTGTGGCCGGCTCTGTTGCAACTCACTTCCGCTCTGCCGTACTTTTTGACCGAATGCGGTCAATATGCTACATTGCCCTCATTTTTATCAAAACGCAGTCCCTCGGGTCAACCAAACTTAATTATGCTTTGCACTAGAGTTCCTAGCGACCGGCTCTTCTGACCCCGTTTTGCCTTGAAAGTTTATCGTCTGACCTCCTTGCCTAGGGACGCCAGGTGAAAGTTGATGTCGTCAAGCCCTGAATGAAAAATTGCGCAACGGACAACTGGGGAGGGGAGCTTGAGAACGCTACCTAGAGAGCGTGCCCTTTCTGTACGATACTAGGCAAGGGGCTGGAGGACTCACACGCAGATGTGTGGGTCCCTGCATTCTATATCTTCTATTTTTAAATGAATTCCTTTAACTGGACTACTATGTATGTATGTTGTATGTATGTATGTACTACTATGTATGTATGTATGTTAAGGTATGTTAAAGATTGATGACGATTGATTACGTATTTATTTTAAATATTATCACTCGATTTTACAGCGACTGCAGCAATTGTTCCAGTTTACAGATATCACAATTTTACAACTTATAGCTCGGGTATATTATATACCAATCGGCACCCACTTTTCTACGGGCAAGACGGAATTGCTTTGGCCAAATGTATACCACCAAAGTCTCCGAATATTTTACATACGACATCCACCATGTGAGGAGGATAACGGGCAAACTGGGGACCAGATACATTAACACAGGGGGTCAAGTTTCCTAAATTAACGAGATCATTCATTTCCTTACACAATCCGAAGCTGTAAATAAAAGAATTAGAACAAATATTCAAATACCTCTCTTCCATGCGTGAACATCGAGACAGACGCACTGAGGGCACGTCTGCTCACTTACTCGTCTTCTGTAACACTCCCAAATATGGCGGGCACCCGGAGGTTTTCCTGGGCCCCGGTGGAGGGGATGGTCGAACCACTTGGCCGTGACCAACCTCTCCACCCCAAATCTTGTGACACTGGAAAGTCTTTGGCTTGTACTTGCCTGTGCTGTCTCTCTGATCCCCTACCCAAGAGTAAGGTTGTCACTACTATACTACAGAATTACTTCCCAACAAAGATTTGGCCACGCTTTACGGAAAGGTGTGAGGAGGATTAGGAAAGTTCATGTGCAGATTCACATTCACGTACAAGAAATGCATAATACACGACACATATAAATACTTATTATGAAGCCTGACACATTTCTTTCCACCCGTCCACATGGGTTCTGTTGCACCCGTGGCCGGCCGCGTCGTGTAATAAAATTGGCTGCGGAGCCGCCGCCTCTGTTTCTATTTCCCGGTGCGAGCGAGCAGCGAAACCTGCTGCTTATAGAGCGGAAACTACTGTACCGTTTCAGCCTCTTAACAACTACTCTAACAACTGGTGTCCTTAACCCTATCAATTACTCTTACACATTTCTAGAGGGCAACTTGCTCTGCGTGAACACCATGGAACTTATTT
This sequence comes from Schistocerca piceifrons, assembly GCF_021461385.2. Lineage (NCBI taxonomy): Eukaryota > Metazoa > Arthropoda > Insecta > Orthoptera > Acrididae > Schistocerca > Schistocerca piceifrons. The sequence goes on along the minus strand of NC_060138.1, from coordinate 631,215,359 downwards.
CATTACTAAGCTTCTTGCACAATAACTTCTGACTTTGTGTTTCAAACTTACAAGCTAAAATAAATCATTTATCTGAATGGCGACTGGGTCTGAACTCAGTCTTGTGCTTCGTCCTCTACATACCAAAACAAAGACTATGTTCAGCAGAATAAGTGTTGCTGCAGTGGAAGGTATGACAATAGTCAATGTAGTCTCTTTCCAGTGCTGATTTTCTCGATATAAATTTACACGCTGTAACAATGTTTCCGTGGAGAGTTGTCCCTCCTACTGGTTCAGAAACTTGTTTATAGATTGCATTAACGCCGGCACTAGAGTTTGATATAAGCTGGTAAGATTTGCGGCAGGTAGCACATCCACGGGCTCCTCTGGCCAATAAAAATGAGGCCTCGAAATATTCAGGTTAGTGATCCCTGAAATCGCGGCGGGCAGATGGAAAATGGGCCCCATTATCTCGCACACTGTTCCACTTAATAACAAGCCACTTCCGTTTACTTCTAGCGTCTTTGCTGGCGTAATCTTCCCCTGCTCGAAACAACTGACCACCACGACTACCTTGTCGAAGTCAGGCGCCTCGACCTGCTGAAAGTACAATTCCAGCTCGATCCCTTCTTTATTGTATTCTCCTACCTCCATTTGTCCCATTAAAAATTTCACTGCACAGTAATCCTGTCTGACTCTTATTCGGACAGACTGTGATTTCCCGTCAGTGACATTTTTGTAACTTTGCTTCCTCCATTTCTACATCTCTTCCCTTGTCTTTTGCAATTACGAAATGTCGCTGCGTTGTTACTCTTACAAATTTCTTCAGTATCCCCCACTTGATAGGATACGCATGAGCTATGTAGCACTCGTAACGTCACTTGTTTCCCTGCTACTGGTATTTAAACTAAAATGTAAACTTTCGTTCCATCAGTTCTCGCTGATACTGTGGCTGCCTTGAAATAAAAAGATAAGTTTTTGTGCTCGTGTTCCAAAACCAACCTCAACTCCGGTGGTAGTTCCTCTTATACTTTCCCTAGGCCCTATAAATACTGCTCTGGCGACAACAAGTTTACCCCTAGCTGACCTCTTACAGCCTGCTGCATAGCTCCCTGTAGTTCTGTTTCTTTCCCTTGTGCTACCCAAACACTATCTTCTATGGACTGTGACCATGTGGTCATTACTATTTCTCTGCCCAAGACTTCTACTACAGTTTGTAGTTACCTGATATTCTGATTAACTGTCTCTTCCGTAGCTCTGACGTACCGCATTACTTCTCAAGCCGGTTGTCGTAGTACTCGTGTATTATTGAATACGTCCTTCTCTAAACTTGCAATCTGCATTGTGTGCAATCACTCAGGGCTTTGTTCCCTTTTGCTCACTGCTTAAACCTCTTCAAAGGCGTCTTTCACCCTTTCACGGAAATCTTTCCTCCGTTGTCACCACAGATGTGCGTAGAGTAAGTTCTGTAAGCCTAAAACGAATATAGTCTGGAGCGTATGAGTACTCAGCCATTAGTCTACTAAAATCTTCTCATTTCAGAATCACAGTCTACACCACGAGCCTGTGACACCTGGAGCGATATCCTGGAATACATTACAGGGTCCGCTGTTTGATAACGGGATGGGCAACTGGAAAAGAGAGCCACCTGCTTGCTGGAGGGAGGTCAGGGTCACCTCCACGCTATCGTCAGCTGTGCTGCCATGCTGTTATCACAGTCACAGCCAGAGACATTGCTGACGCTGGCATTCGAGTGACGCTACAGTCGACTGGGCAGCAATGCTCGACATGTATTGTTTTGAATGAGAGGCTAGCTGTTTCTGATGTATTACAGCCAAAGGCTGGAATAAAGAAATTAATTAAACAAATATACTGTCGTCCTGATGTCTCATTTCACTCTGCACAAGTTACAATCCATGGGTCATCCAACATGTGTCAGATCATTGACGTCGCCTTCTTAGAGCAACATCTGAACCTAAGGTCTACTGTACAGTGAGTCCAAAAATTGTATTTTAGTCATGGAGAAAAGGTTTGACAAGTCATGCATGTTGTAAAGTAGATTTTGTTAGCACTACACACTTTGCCAGATGACGTTCACCGGACATTCGCCATATCCACACGCTGCCACTGGACCGCCACATTGTGTACCGTGATTCGTCACTCCACACAACGTTTTTCTACTGTTAAATCGTCCAATGTTTACGCTCCTTACACCAAGCGAGGAGTCGTTTGCCATTTACCGGCGCGATGTATGGCTTATGAGAAGCCGCTCGACCGTGAAATCCAAGTTTTCTCACCTGCCGGCTAACTGTCATAGTACTTGCAGTGGATCCTGATGCAGTTTGGAATGCCTGTGTCATGGTCTGGATAGATGTCTGCCTATATTGCCCGACCACGTTGGAGGTCCGTGAGTTCCGCGGAGTGCCTCATTCTGCTTTCTCACGATGTCTAATGACTACAGAGGTCGCTGATATGGAGTACCTGGCAGTAGGTATCAGCACAATGCACCTCATATGAAAAACGTATGCTTTTGGGTGTGTCCGGATTTTTTGGAACACGTAGTGTGAAACGTCCCCTTAGAACAATTTATACAAGACTGAGCTTAACCTGACACACAATATTTTTAGCGCAACGCAATCTGACTTTCAAAAATCCCTACAAAAAAAATGGCCCTGACTAACATTAACCTATGCGTTTCACAAATCGCTTACCTCACAAAAATCTTGGTTACTCGAACTACTGCAATACAGCAAGCGCCACTACTGCCAGCTAAATAAAAGATTCAAACTATGGAAGGCACTAACTACTGATAGGGATAGTTAGCAAATGAAAGATATTAATAGAGAACAAACAATGTATTTACCTTAATATCATCATATATATATATATATATATATATATATATATATATATATATATATAGTAGTTCATGACAAATTTCAAAACTCCGCCATCTCTCTCCCCACATCCACCACTGCTGGCGGCTCACCTCCAACTGCGCAACGCTACGCGCTGTTAACAGCCCAGCTGCCCAACACTACAATGGCAGACAACAATGCAAACCAGCCACAGACTGCACACAGCACAGCCAGTGATTTTTATACAGAGGTGGCGTTACCAATAAAAAAACCTAAACAGCCTACTTACAGAGCCCCATGCTCCACACAAAAAATTTTACAAATTGTTTTGGGCAGTGGCCAATAATGATTTGATAAAATTTTTCATAATTACAATAACAAAGATATCAAATGCACACACTTATTAATACAATGTTGGTCAAAAGCTAAAATTTTTTCACAGTCCATAAAGACAGTCCTGATCATTCATCACAGTAACATTGCAGTGTTTTTCTCAAAGTCTGAGCAGTAAAAGAAAATGCACACGGAAGTAGTGGATTTCCATGCAATCTTGAAGAAGTAGTGTTGTCCTTCCAATCGAAAGACAGTGCTGACTCTTGACATGCAGACAGGTAATGGGCCACAACAGAGCAAACCCACCGCAGAGTCAGTCGAAGTTTTGAAGAATACTGGTAGGTAGGTCATCACAGAGTAGACCCACTGTAGTCCTGGTAGAGATTGTGGTATTGGTGGGCCACCAGACCTGCAGAGCCACTGCAGTCCTTGTAGAAATAATGGTACTGGTGAGTCAGCAAAGGTGTAGACACACTGTAGTCCTTGTAGAGACGGCCAGCAGCCATCTGTTGCGACTGTGCAGGTGCACGATCACCATCGAAGAGTCTTGCGGAGAATATAGAAAGTCCATAAACCACCACATGTCCATTCACAAAAAAAATTTGTTTGAGATGTCCTTAGAACCAGCAATGCTGTTATCCAGTCCCTTGCTGAATTATTAGCACACGTGCAAACACTATCAGTCCCTACTTCTCACATATTGTCCATATACTATGACCAACAGAAACGTGTGCAGTCAAATGTAACTTACAAGTTACTTAATTTGATGAACTGGTGTCAATTACAATATTATAACATAAGAATACAATTACAAAGGTACAAAATACATCATTAAAGAACATAACAATACAGAGAACATTTGTAGTACAGGCTTTACAAAAGAATCGAAATAACATATACGTCAGTGTTACAGGAATTATGACATGAGTACATACATAAAAGATCAGAATACCTTTCGAAACATCAACTTCACACATGAGCATTAAAACAAAAAAGAATAAATAATGTCTAAGCATATTTACAAGGTAAATAACATATTATCAGAAAAATTCTACAACATAACTCTTATTAGCTAAATACATAAAGACAGGAAGAACACAAATACCAAAGACACAAGGGTACACAAACACATAGCGGAATAATACAAAAGGAAAGGAAGGGGTTTGTTTTACTGCAGTATTTTGCAAACAAAACTTTCTTTACTTCTTGGAAATCTCCCTTCATTGTTCATTATTTCCAAAAAGTCCTATCTATACCTGCTTTCTGTACTTTTTTCGTATGACTTCTCAATGCATTTCTTCCAATTCATCGCAACTCATTCTCTTATATAGTCTACCCCCTCTTAAGCTAACTTAAATCTACTGAGCTCAGATGCTAAACTAAGGGACGAGGCAATGCAGCAGCACAAAACAATTAACACAAACAGCAATGACAAAAAAAATTCAAATTCTCAAAGCAAGCAGCATTATAGAAATTAGCAAAGCAATTGCAATATTACAACTAATATAAGGCAATGTGCAGCAAACAAGAAAAATAAATCTGGCTTAGCAGAGTAACACAAATTAAAATTCAGTAGCACTATGCCTGGCAAACAGCAGCAGTAAATGCTATAACGTATACCTAAGCATGACAAAGCTCAAGCAGAAAAAATAGTACACTAAAGATAACAATGCAGACAAGGGAAATGTATAATCACATCTTAATGTCTATGTAATTAAAGTGGTGCACCACAACAACTTATTGTAAAAAAAATATTACCATGTACTTGAAAAGAATATTATGTATGCAGTTACTGTTACTAGTCCCTTCTTATTGTTCTTTCCTTTCCAAGTGCTCCTTTTTTGAAGAATGTGGATCACAAAATTATTATTTAATAGATCTGATGACAGAAAGTGTTCACATTAGCAAATGCATTTAATTTTATTTTATGAAACCAATGCTGCAAGACAGCTGGAAACCAGATATCAAATGAAATAAGCAATTATGTACAAAGTAAAGCATAAAATAATCATTCAGTAGTTATGAGGCATTTCATAAGTTAGTAGAAATCTCTCAATTCTCGTAGATAGACACTTGTCCTAATCAGGTGTGCAGATGTAAGAATGTTTCCAAGTTATGAGCGTGTCATATTTGCGATGCTTTCTACAAAGGAATGTCAATAGCGAGGATATTGGCCTCCCTTTTTTTTCTCCACCTGTACCTCTGAAAGGCACACGCTAATGGCTTTTTTTTTTTTTTTTTTTTTTAGGCGTCTGTCGCCCAGCTGGGTGCCCACGACGCATTATGTGCAGGTGGTCACTTAACTTTCTTATCGAAATATTTACGACACCAGTTTCCACTACAGTGACAGTCTCATATAAAAAAATTCACAGGTTAAGAATTTGCGTTACAAATCTGTAGAAAAAAATCCTGTAAATATAACAGAGTCCAAAAAATTTTCAGTGGCATTGTAATACATTCACGCATGTACACACATTTCATAATTCTTAAAGTACGATTCTTGGTTTCCAACATCCTTTTCCACAAATCAGAGTCCCTAACCACTACTCATTATTCGTATACGTATTCGTCGAAACTTCTTCAATATTTCATCATAATAAATATGTAGCATAATCAAATAACTCATATAGCATCAGCTTATTGATCATAAACATATGGCAACAGCATAATACACATCATCATTGTAATAATATCATAACACCTCAGTCAACTCTCAAAATCGTCGTAGCTTCCTCCAATAATTTCAAGACCTAAAAAAATTCTCTGCTCATGTCAAAAGTGTCATCTGCCTCAAACGCACTTTAAAAATCATACTCCCATACCAAATACATCATTCAAAGCTCTCATAGTATCACAATGGTTCCGAAAAATATGAGCATTTCACAAAGTACAGACAAAATACAATTTCATAAGTGTGAAGTTATCCAACTGTGTAATTACATAAACATCTGTCACTGATGTAGTAAAAAAAGTTTCTTTCTCTGTTAAATGATCAGATAGCTGTGTAATTTTGTGTTAGAGAAATATGGTACTGATGTGTAAAGTTGTATAAGCAAATACCATATTAGCTAGGGCTCCTTGTGCTTGCCAAGCACATGGTACACAAAGTAAGAGTGTACCCCCCTGAGGATTAATGAATAATACCCTCAGGTGTTACAGATTACACCAATGGAATGAAATGTGTCACGGAAAACCTTTGTATCATTGTACTTCAAATATCTTTAAAAATAAATGATTTAAGTGCAAAATTAATCACTCAAATACGTGTCCTGTAGCTCTAAATGTGCGTCTTGCTGTAAGATAATCTCTGTGGAAGTGTCGTAGTTATTGTCCTCCGAAAGCTAAATTCTGCAGAAGTCAATGTACTTACCTCATGATAAACAAAAGTGAAATGCTTTGCGTATAGATATCTTAGTTATTACACTTATTGCCATGATGAAGAAAGTACTGTGCTGTAATGCTGTAACGTATTGTTGTGCTACGGAAAAGGCAGTCTCATTGTAGCTATACCACAAAAGTTACTACTAAAACATGTTTTACTTTCCAGAATAAAACAGAAAACTGTGAAGATATAAAACAGAAACACTGCAAAAGCAAAATTGTAAATTGTCACTCATTAGTAGCGTCGTGATAAAATCGTTTAGCTGTCACATAAACTAACCACTGTGTGATCTGATATCTCACTGAAAGTACTTTAAATCCAGAATATATTTTCAAGTGAACCAAAATGTTGCATTAAAATCTCATTAGCAGTACTGGTAAATGTTCTAAGTATGTAAGCCTTATAGTCGTTCCATAATCGTGCAACTAACAAGCAAGAATGTACACATACAATAACACTGTGACGTCTGTTCACTATAACAATGCATTCGTAATTTCTGTTTCAATAAGTTCTCTTGGTTCTTGACTGGATATTTAACTTCAAACATTGTTGCATGTTAACAGTTTCTTAAGTCTGACAAAGCATACTAGAAATGTGAAGTGAAAAGTTTTATGGCAAAGACAAAGTTAAAAAGCAGATTATCTTTCAATAAATGGTTTCACATGTGAAATATGGTGTAAACCTTTACTCTTCCTAGTGCACAGAGTTTCAACTTCAAAGCAATTATCATGTTGTATACATCGGTAAAGAAAGCTAAAATTTTTCTCAAGGCTAGCGTCTTATGTTATTTTTCTCGGAGCCAGCAGGCGCACGCAGCTGCCTGCTGTGCGAGTCATTGTCTGTCTCATTGTTGGCGCGCGTCGTTATTGGGATTAGGAGACCCAACTTCTACAAATTCACTCTGACGAGAAGGCCCTGCCCTGTTTGAATCCCGCCAGTTCTGATGCAATTCAGCTCTGTCGTTACGAATATATCGTCTGTCGTCATGTCAGTAGATTCCGTAGTTTCTTCCTTGTCCTTCACGTGGTGGAGAATTTCTCCCTGAATCGTAACTGTGCGCCGAACTGTTGCGTCTGAAGTTATTCTGCCTCCCTTGATAACAATTGTTTTGGTTCCCATATTGTCTGTTTCTCTGATTGTCTCTGTGATAGTCATTACTACGGAAATGCGATCTTTCTCTGTAACTATTATTACTCTGCCAGTGGTTGTCATATGGGTGGTGTCTGTTTTGGTCACGATTTGCGTTGTAAGAATAGACTTGTTGTGTCCAGTTATTGTTTCTGTCGTCACGGAATTGTGACGGATGTGACCTGTAGTGATTGTTCCCTGTTTTCGCATCCCACGACTGTCTGTGTCAATTTCTAATTCTTGTAACAGTCCCTGAAAAGCTTCAATGTCGTCTTTGCAACGTCCTGCCAAAATAATATGTCGTAAATGTTCAGGCAATTTGATTAAGCAAATGCGGATGAGTTCTGAGGGGCTGTATGGGTTTGAAATATACTGATTCTTATGCAACATGTCTTCAAAATATTTGATAAGACTGGAAAATTCAGATTGTTCAAAGTGTTTCATCATCATGATGCTATGTTTTACTCGGTCTTGTGTAGCTTGAGACCAATATGCTGAGAGGAACGCATGATAAAATTCTCCTTCACTGTGGCAATCGTGAATGACCGATCGCATTCGCACAGCTGGTTCATTCTCTAAGTAGCCACACATAAATTCTAACCTGTGCTCCAATGACCAGTTGGGAGGAAAACAATGAGAGAATTGATGGAGCCATGCTTGTGGATGAATGTCGTTGCCAGAATTCTTAAATGTTTTGAATTTACGTGTAGTAATGAACAGCTTATAGTCAAAATCATCGTGTCGGCGAGTCGCATATCGGTCATTGTTACGTCATGTCGGCGGTTCCATCTCAAAATCCAATGCGCCTTGCCAATTTCTTTCATAATTTCCGAAGTGTCCTGTGTTATTATTTTGTGGTTGTTCCGTATTTCTATGTCCCTCTTCCCGTAATGGAGCGCGAGTGTCCTCTGAAATATGTAATTCTTGTATTATTTGTGCCAACTGATCTTGTACTTCCCGGATTTCTCTTTTGTACTGTGTATTGATTTGATGTTGATTTTGTTTGAATTTTCTAATTTGTTCATACTCTTCTGTGTCAGTGAAGGCTACAGGTCTTGTGTCATTCAGATCATCATCTACCTTTGTAGATAAGTTAGTGACCTGATCCGAAAGTTCGGCTACTTTCTCCGATAGTGAACACATTTCCTCAGTACGTTTTTCTGAACCAAGTTTCAGAGTGTCCATTTGTGTTGAAATCGAATCTACTGTGTCCTTCAAGATTTCCTGAGTTTTGCAAGTTGCGTAACCAAATCGGTAGATGCAACTGAGTCAATTTTAGCCCACAAGGTCTCATGATTTTCACGTACAATGGTTTGCAGTTCTTTTATGGCTGCTTCGTGATTCTGTAATGCATTTTCATGCCGCGAAAAAATAGGTTGAAAATGCTCACAAATTTGTGTTTTTACGTCATTACAGACTTTTTGACATTTCGATTCAATGTTATGTAACTCAGTAGTTAAATCGTCACGTGTTTGTTCAAGTGTGATGTCTAACTTTTGAAGATTTTGTTCCATTGTGTCTAACTTTTTAAGATTTTGTTCCACGTGTCTAACTTTTTGAGATTTTGTTCCACTGTGTCTAACTTTTTGAGATTTTGTTCCACTGTGTCTAACTGTTGCTGTGTTTGTCTCTGGTGTTGTTCCATTGTGTCTAACTTTTGAAGATTTTGTTCCATTGTGTCTAATTTTTGTAGCCTTTGTTCCATTTGTTGCATTATCTGTAATAACAATGCACTGGTGTCTGAAACATGTTCCTCAGTGCTTTTCGGCAGTGAAGTTGCACCGGCAATATTCACATTTTGACAAGCAGAAAATGTTTCTTGACTCATTTGAGAAAACGGTGAGAACCCAAAACCTGAGTCTACAGTATTTGCAATATTGTGTTCTGTCATTCCCGATTCCTGAGGCGAGTTGTTGCTGACCGATCGATCGATAATGCTTCCCTGTTCACTATCTGTTTCACTGTCTACATCATTATTTGACGCCCGCTCCATTTCCCTATGCACAGTTACCAAATTACTACTTTGAATGTCTGTTAATTCATTACACAGCGGTGCTGGTAAGCTACACTCGTCGTCACTATTATTTCTCAGTTTACTTTGGAGCCTAGTGTTACGTTTTTCACATGCCATTATTGTCACAATATTTCACACGATAACACAGAAAAGCACAATTTGAAGAGCAAAAATAAGAGAACACATTAACATAACACTGAAAATAATATCTAGTTAATGGCAGCTGCGAAATACTTGGTGCAAATCTACATGCATGCCACAACTGTTTTACTGTACAACAATGAAAGACTGCAACTACAAAGGAGATTTTCTCTACGATTACGCACTAGCAATAAACAAAAGCTACACTAATTACACAAACTACAAGAAAAAATCAGAAGATTCCAGTGAGGTATCCTCGGCTAAGGGTCGACATATGGAACGTCCCCTTAGAACAATTTATACAAGACTGAGCTTAACCTGACACACAATATTTTTAGCGCAACGCAATCTGACTTTCAAAAATGCCTACAAAAAAATGGCCCTGACTAACATTAACCTATGCGTTTCACAAATCGCTTACCTCACAAAAATCTTGGTTACTCGAACTACTGCAATACAGCACGCGCCACTACTGCCAGCTAAATAAAAGATTCAAACTATGGAAGGCACTAACTACTGATAGGGATAGTTAGCAAATGAAATATATTAATAGAGAACAAACAATGTATTTACCTTAATATTATATATATATATATATATATATATATATATATATATATATATATATAGCAGTTCATGACAAATTTCAAAACTCCGCCATCTCTCTCCCCACATCCACCACTGCTGGCGGCTCACCTCCAACTGCGCAACGCTACGCGCTGTTAACAGCCTAGCTGCCCAACACTACAATGGCAGACAACAATGCAAACCAGCCACAGACTGCACACAGCACAGCCAGTGATTTTTATACAGAGGTGGCGTTACCAATAAAAAAACCTAAACAGCCTACTTACAAGTGTACTAACGTCATTATTTCTCAGTTTTCGTCTGAGAAATGTTTCGTTAAAAGTTCCTAAGCTGTGTACATATTGCCTACTGAGATGTGATTAGTGCCACTGCGAGCTTGCTGATGATGGAGTAGTTCCCGAACACCAGATCTTTTTATTGTCCTTCCTTATTGCTTCAATTTTTTGAAAAGCGTAGTTTTGGTTCACCATGAACCGTACTCAAATCTATAGATGAAAGTGAAAAAAAAAATCGATAAATAGTCCACGAAAGACGATGCTCTTATGTCATTCGATCAAACATGAAAGGTACCAGAACATACTGATTTTTTCGGTCACAAGAATAGCCGGTCCAACTTACCAACAAAATTTACATGTTGTGTCACAGGACAAATTAGTGCTTTGGTAGCGTTTACGTTCTTCACACAAGCCATAAAGCAGGTGCCAACAGGTGGCGTCTGGTACATATGTCACATCTGTATGAATAATGAATACCTGCACTGAATCAATTACTTTTTGTTATTGTTGAGAATACTGTTCTGAGAAACACTTTATTACGACCACGATTTGTCAAGAGTAAAACAATTATCAAAACGCCACAAAAAGCTGTAATTCGAATGGCGGGCGTTTTCCGTATGCACAGAGTTGCTGCAGGCCTGTCCTCGTCGCTGGGGATGCTCCCTCACATGACCGTTACTTCGGTGTTGTGGCGCGAGCCGACCAGTCGCCTGCTAACAGTCATCGTAGGCAGAGGATGCCTTCGCCGATTTCAGGCATTGCACACATGTTCGAGCTGCCCACACCGCCGTGGACATCCATAACCAACAACCATCCATCAGTAACTCGTCTTAAATTTTAGAATAGGTGTAATTGTATTCGATCTGTTCATTCAATATTATATTGGGATCTTGCTTTCGGTGACTGTCAGTTTCGAGTTCCTCTAAGATATTGGGGAAGCAGCCCTTCTTAGCTCTGTGTAGGATATTAACAGATGCCTTGTATGCTATGTCCACAACATGGTATCCAGCAAATCAATATTTTATCCTGTGATGTTGCATGTAAATTTTGCAGACAGGTTGGACAGGTCACTCGGGTGCAAAATAGACTTATTTTCCATCTGTCAATCACTGCTGTTACTTCAAAATTACTAGTTTCTGGCAATGTCACCCTACAGTTCTGTTAAACAACAAAATAAACTACTATTAGGTTCTTAGTTTACAAAGCTTAAAAAATTTATAATCTAACTACACTACAGAAGTTTTCTTAAGTATCTTCCGACGTAGTTACAGAGTAACATGTAATGAAACAATCAGTTCGCTGACATACAGAACAACCATATTGCATACTGTCGCTTTTTATTAACATTTTGTAATTAATTTATTTGATGCAAACGCGTGCAACGTTGGACAGTGGCCTCAATCCGTACTAACGGATTTAGTACAGAACTGAAATAACTGACATACGGTATCAACCATTTCTAAGCATTATACATTAAAAATCGATGAGACTTTCTTAACTTAAAAATTTTTTTTAAATTTAAAGAAAAATTATATTAAAATTGTAAACAGTTTGATTGGTGCATGACGACTGTAGTGTTACATAAATACTACATGTAACAACTGATTAAAATACATTTTGAGACAACTTATACATAAAACACTCCAGGGCATTGTACACGAAACATCAATGAGAATTTTGTAGCTTCACAAACCTACTGAAGTACAGGGAAAGCTTAAACTACTTTTAAAAATATACCTTCTCTTCTTTCCATCGACCATCGTGGAGGAAGCTGCGTACGTGCCAGACCAAAAGCAGCGCTACGTTGTTTCTCCCCAAGCTTTTTGGAGCGTCGCATCCCATCCCAAGGCTCGTAAGCCTAAAACACGTCTCTAAAAATTTGGTGATAGCTGCTACGAGCAAAAGTTTGGAAATTTGTGATAAGTTCCTATGGGACCAAACTGTTAAGGTCATCGGTGCCTAGGCTTACGCACTACTTAATCTGACTTAAACTAACTTAGGCTAAGGACAACACACACACCCATGCCCGAGGGAGGACTCGAACCTCCGACGTGGGTAGCCGCGCGCGCGAACCGTGGCAAGGCGCACCTCACCGCACGGCTATCCTGCGCGGCTGCTACGTGCAAAATCAGTTCCTTCGTTCAGACGTTTTTCCGGTATTTTATCTGGTGGGCGTGAATTTTAAATTGCTGCAACACATTCAAATAAAAACTGTTCGGAGTTGTGTGTGGCACTGTAGTAGACGGAATATTCTTTAAGGCTACAGGTGTTTGCACCAGTCAATTTTCTTTTACAAGTCCTAATATAAATGACAGCGTGCAAGTATGATTTTTGCATATGACACTGAATTGACACTTCCATTACGACAGGTTACTCTGTAACTACGATATATACACTCCTGGAAATTGAAATAAGAACACCGTGAATTCATTGTCCCAGGAAGGGGAAACTTTATTGACACATTCCTGGGGTCAGATACATCACATGATCACACTGACAGAACCACAGGCACATAGACACAGGCAACAGAGCATGCACAATGTCGGCACTAGTACAGTGTATATCCACCTTTCGCAGCAATGCAGGCTGCTATTCTCCCATGGAGACGATCGTAGAGATGCTGGATGTAGTCCTGTGGAACGGCTTGCCATGCCATTTCCACCTGGCGCCTCAGTTGGACCAGCGTTCGTGCTGGACGTGCAGACCGCGTGAGACGACGCTTCATCCAGTCCCAAACATGCTCAATGGGGGACAGATCCGGAGATCTGGCTGGCCAGGGTAGTTGACTTACACCTTCTAGAGCACGTTGGGTGGCACGGGATACATGCGGACGTGCATTGTCCTGTTGGAACAGCAAGTTCCCTTGCCGGTCTAGGAATGGTAGAACGATGGGTTCGATGACGGTTTGGATGTACCGTGCACTATTCAGTGTCCCCTCGACGATCACCAGTGGTGTACGGCCAGTGTAGGAGATCGCTCCCCACACCATGATGCCGGGTGTTGGCCCTGTGTGCCTCGGTCGTATGCAGTCCTGATTGTGGCGCTCACCTGCACGGCGCCAAACACGCATACGACCATCATTGGCACCAAGGCAGAAGCGACTCTCATCGCTGAAGACGACACGTCTCCATTCGTCCCTCCATTCACGCCTGTCGCGACACCACTGGAGGCGGGCTGCACGATGTTGGGGCGTGAGCGGAAGACGGCCTAACGGTGTGCGGGACCGTAGCCCAGCTTCATGGAGACGGTTGCGAATGGTCCTCGCCGATACCCCAGGAGCAACAGTGTCCCTAATTTCCTGGGAAGTGGCGGTGCGGTCCCCTACGGCACTGCGTAGGATCCTACGGTCTTGGCGTGCATCCGTGCGTCGCTGCGGTCCGGTCCCAGGTCGACGGGCACGGGCACCTTCCGCCGACCACTGGCGACAACATCGATGTACTGTGGAGACCTCACGCCCCACGTGTTGAGCAATTCGGCGGTACGTCCACCAGGCCTCCCGCATGCCCACTATACGCCTTCGCTCAAAGTCCGTCAACTGCACATACGGTTCACGTCCACGCTGTCGCGGCATGCTACCAGTGTTAAAGACTGCGATGGAGCTCCGTATGCCACGGCAAACTGGCTGACACTGACGGCGGCGGTGCACAAATGCTGCGCAGCTAGCGCCATTCGACGGCCAACACCGCGGTTCCTGGTGTGTCCGCTGTGCCGTGCGTGTGATCATTGCTTGTACAGCCCTCTCGCAGTGTCCGGAGCAAGTATGGTGGGTCTGACACACCGGTGTCAATGTGTTCTTTTTTCCATTTCCAGGTTGTAGTATGTTATACAACTACTTCAGTGGTTAACACCCTACCCGGGATCGATTCACGGACGAATCGGGGTTTTGCTCAGCTCGAGACGGTGTGTGTGTATGTGTGCGTGTTGTCTTTATGATCATTTCATCATCATCATCATCATCATTGAAGACGTGCAAGTCGTCGAACTGGCGTCAAATAAAAAACACTTGCACCAGGTGGCCAAACTCCCCAAAAGCGTCTGCCGGCCAAAAATAACACACGCATATTTCACTCTTTTTTTGTATTGTAGTTACATAACAAAAATTTTTGAGCTTTGTAAACATAGCATTAGAACCCATCTGCAACGTGTTTTGTTGTTTAACAGACCTGACGATGAGTAATATTGCCCAAAACCCATAATATTGGGGAAAAAAGTCTGTTCCGTAAATGTACATCTTGTCTCCCTCTACTCCCCTCCACCCCCCCCCCCCACCGCCCACCGCTCTCTCCCTCTCTCTCTTTCTTTGTAATAGAGGGGAGCGAGAAAGAGATTTCTCCGTCCCCTCTATTACCAAATCGCCAACACGCTGATCCTGATACCTTAGGACGTGTCCTATCGAACTTTCAGTCAAGTAGTGCCACAAAGCTCTTTTCTCCTTAGTTATATTCAGTACCTCTACATTCATTATTCGATATACCCAACTAATCTTTAGAATTAAGGTATTTCAACAGTTTATTGTAGTGTTTATAGTCCACGTTTAACTTCCATATTAAACTACACTCCAAATACTTTCAAAAAAGACTTTCTAACAGAGAAAATTATATTTGATAACAATTTTGTCTTTTTCTGAAATATTTATCTTGTTGTTGCCATCCTCCAATTAAAATTCTTTTTACTTCAGCCATCATCCCTTATTTTGCCCTTATTTTGCCCTTATTTTGCTGCTGAAATAAGAAAACTCTCCTACCAAAGTGTCTCATTTCCACATCAAATTCCCATTGCATCTCGATATTTCGTTTGAATGCACTCAGTTTTCTTTATTTTACTTTTGTTAAGGGTTTTCTTTTACTCTTTTGAAGACTTAACCCATTCCGTTCAACATCTTCCAACTCCTTTAGTGCGTTTAACAGAATTAGAATGAGTGGAGTATTGTGCTGTAATTTGTTTTGTGCATGCAAGAGAAACAACGCCGCAACAGTACATGCTAAGTTCGTGGAAATGTACGGCAAAAGTGAATCGTCATATTAGACACGGTTAAGTGCCTCAGGTAATTAGAGTATGGTCAAACGATTGTGAATCACGAAGAACAAAGTGGCAAGCTATCTTTCAGGGAAAAGCTTCGAACCGCAAGAGAAGTGGACTCCGTAACGTCCGTTGACGGGCGTTTGACAGTCGAGGAAAAAGTGAAAATCAGTCATTAATCAGTTTTCAACATCTCAAACAGGCAGCTGCCTGTTAGATATACATGACTAAGGTTGACTGCAGCGCCGCTTATTTACATGGCGTAATTCTAAGAGCAACTACTACTTTAATATTTTAAATCAGTTTATTTTGCTTGCCTAAATAACGTTTAAGTGATTGATCAATATTTATGGCAACCATTTTAAGTGTAACAGTTCGACCTCCTACAAATGCATGTTGTAAGTTGTTCCCACGAAAACCACGATGAAGTGTTAAACACATCGTCATTATAGTTAGCTACAAATGATGACCATAGAATTTTTAAGTTAGGTAGTTAATTTTGTTTGTTCGATTGTTTGGAAGTAACGTACAAGGTTTTGGGGTACAACGCGGTAGCACACCACTAAAGAAGGAAAAATAAAATGGTGTAGCTCTGTTATTAATGTGAAGTACCGTGCGGTAGTTCGTTTCCTGCCTTTGAAGGTGTACATCACTGCAACAGTACATACTGAATCGGTGGAGGTGTACGGGCCCGTGTGACACTGTGACTTGGCGGTGGAGACGCTCACCGTGTAATAAAACAAATCAGAATGACTGAGAAGGACCATCTCTCTGAAAAGCACAGGGCATCGCAAGATAACTGGAAGATCTGGTTCTCGGAGACCGACATATGGCAATAGAGTCTATAATAATAAAAGTGAATATCAGTCATGGATCAGTTTTGAACATATTACGCGACGTTTTGAACAATAGACGCCCGCTGGATTACCCACGTACTCAATACCCATTCAAAATGTCCGCCGAACGGAAGTACCAGCGGAAATGTTACAGTTGCGCTATAACAATGCAGATGATTTCTTTAGCCACATAATCGACATGGACGAGTGCTGGGTGACCCCGAGACAAAGGCCCAAAGCTAGAAGTGGAAACACGTGGATTCGCCACACAGCTCCCTGGCTCTTTCTGCGCAGAACGCAATCACACATGCTGCTATTTCAGGCTATCAAATTTTGCCTCACCCTCGTATTCTAACAAGGCGCCTAGTGACTTCGTGCTCTTTGCTCACATGAAGACATATGCGTGTCAGCATTTCCAGTAAGTCAACGACGTGATTTTTGAGGTGGATTGGTTCCTAAACAGCCAACTGCAGACTTCTCCAACCAAGGACCCCGCCAAGCCGTCTAACATGGATAAAATCTGACGCATTTACGGAAATTAATTCTAAAAGTGCATTAAAATTCTTTGATGAATAAAAACTCTGTATTCCATATTCGGACGGGAGGGGGGGGGGGGGGGGAGGGGTATCAGGTGCCCTGTCGCCCCCTTCCCTCCCTCTGCGGACGCCTATGATTGTTATGATTTCCCATGAACGTTTACATCTGCATCAATACTCGGAAAGTTAGTTGACGATGCATGTTGGAGGGTACTTCTGGTACCAATAACTGATCCCCCCTTCCTTGTTCCCCTCGCGAACGGTGTACTGAAAGAATGATTGTAGGTAAACCTCTGTATTAGCTCTAATTTCTCGAATTTATTCATCTCGTAGAGTTACACATAGATACATATAGTGATTGCTAAAGTCACAGTATTCCCCGTCGGACTAGCAACGCTAAACCTACATACAGTTCAGTACAGTCGCTGATAACCATTGCTAGAAAGTGATAGAACTCTGTACTAAATAAAAAGTGCGTTCCCAGGTTTCAGGAGTGCCAAGTGCACCCTCTTGCCACTCCTCCCCCCCCCCCCCGCCCCTCTGTCCCCACACCCCTTTGCAGACGCCTAGGTACCGCGCACACTTTCACCGAGCAGCTAAAATGCAACTGTTTCAAATGGGTCAAATGGCTCTGAGCACTATGGGACTTAACATCTGATATCATCAGTCCCCTAGAACTTAGAACTACTTAAACTCAACTAACTGAAGGACATCACACACATCGATGCTCGAGGCAGGATTCGAACCTGCGACCGTAGCAGCAGCGCGGTTCCGGACTGAAGGGCCTAGAACCGCTCTGCTCAGCGGCCGGCGCAACTGTTTCAATGTTACTGCTGGCAGTAGTTGAAAGTCGAAGACCACCGACTTGTACCGATATGTCTCGGGCAGAACTAGGGAGCAAAGTGATGCTGCTACGGCGGGAGATAGTATGGAAGGTAGCACCTGTTTTTTATTTCAAACTTGTGGTTTTATTGTGGTATTGTTTTGATTATAAGCAATTATGTTTTACAAACCTCATTTTCAGAACAGTATTCTGTAAAAAATTATTTCTCATTGTATATTTTATCACTTGTTTTCAGAATCGAAAATTGTGATTTTTGTGGCTGGGTGGATGGAGGGAATTTGTAGTGACAGAGGTGAGTTCCGGCACCTAAAAGTTTAGTAAATAAGCACTGGTAGAGAGTGATAAAATACTACGTATTGATTTTAAAAGGTATGTTCTCAGATTTACTATGTTTTTGTGATGTACTCTTTCCATTATCTTGTCTTATGTTCAATGTTTCATGCTATAGGTGTGATGATCGAGTTCTCCTGAAACGCTTCATGAGATCATAAAATTATTTGGGCGACCATTTAGTAATACCAAACGGTTCCTTACCAGAAAAAGATCATTTATCAGTCCCGTTTCCTTGTCAGAACACTCCGTTCTATAGTTGTCCTGTTGTTTCTCGTGGACGTTCCCGACGATGCTATCCTTTGGCATTGTTGTCCCCTCCAGTTGCCTTTGCTTCAAAGAGGAAAACCTGTGATAAGTGTAGTGGAGTGGTGGCAAGGACAGGGAGACGCGTGGCCGCGGGCACAGCAGAGGCGGATATGCGTGCGCCTCGCGCCGCCGCCGCCTCGCCATGAGTGGGGCGGGCCCAGCCTTGGCTCTCGTTATGCGGAACGCCTGCGGCCGCCGGCGCCGCCACACTGCAGCGCGCCACTGCTGCCGCCGCCGCCACGGCTACACCAGTCGTGTCTCACTAATGCCCAGTTTTGTACCTCACTTCCGGACGGCTGTATCGTCAGACGTCATCTTCAGTGTAAAGACACCGCTACGTTTCTGCAAACTAAACACTACATTCAAGAAAGTTTGTCACAAGATGCTAATGACACTGGCAGATTCAGTACGTTATAGATATTGATCAAGCAACATGTTTACGCCCGTAGTACAAAATGTTGGTCAGTCCATTAAAAGAGTACAGTGGTCACTTTGGAGCACTGTAGGTGGCGTACAACTGGTACCAGGCGGTCTTGTGTCTCTCCACTGTTGACGTAAGTGTGCGTGTGTGTGTGTGTGTGTGTGTGTGTGTGTGTTTGTATACGCGTGGGAAAAGGGGGGGGGGGCCGCTAGCAGCTCCCATCGGTTATATGGAAACAACACAGCAAGATGTCTCAGCGCGACGATGTGATGCAATGACAGAAATTACCTGCTAGTGGTTTGTGCACAGGGAGCTGGCGCCCGATATCATTCCAGTTGTCTTCGATCAGGTCCAGATCAGACAAATATGATGGCCCAGAAATGAACTCGAGTTTACTACAGTGCCCCTCAAACCGCTGCGGCACAATTCTGACCTTGTTATATGAACAGTTATCCTGCTGCTACATTCCTTTGCCATTGAGGACGACGTCAATCGCAAATGGATGCAAGTGGTCCGCAATAATGTTCATGTAGTGTACAGTAGTCATGGCGTCTTAGATTACTAATGCAGGTCCCATATAAGCCCATGTGATGTCCCCAATAGCACAATACTGCTCTTCATCCGTGGTGTGGTGCTCCTTTCCAACAGCCATTCGCATGGATGTCTGCATATACTGACACGAGCTTTTACCTGAAGTAACAAGAAACGTGATTCATCTGATTGCGCGACACGGTTCCATTAATGCATTATCCAATTTCGACGACTAATGCCCACTGCAGTCCTAACCGACAAAGTCATTGCATCATTATGAGAACATGTACGGGTCACCAGCTGTGAGCCGGCCGTTGTGGCCGAGCGGTTCTAGGCGCTTCAGTCCGGAACCACGCTGCTGCTATAGTCGCAAGTTCGAATCCTGCCTCGGGCATGGATGTGTGTGATGTCCTTAGGTTCGTTAGATTTAAGTAGTTCTAAGTCTAGGGGACTGATGACTCAAATGTTAGGTCCCATAGTGCTTAGAGCCATTTTTGAACCTGCTGTGGAGCCTAATGTTCAACAAATGGTTCAAATGGCTCTGAACACTGTGGGACTTAACTTCTGAGGTCACCAGTCCCCTAGAACAGCCGCGTGGTTCCAGACTGTAGCGCCTAGAACCGCTCGACCACTCCGGCCGCCTAATGTTCAACAATATGCGCTTTATGGCGTGCTCTGAAACACTTTTACCTGCATCAGCAATGCACCTATTTCTCATATCTACCATAGCTGGCTACCTACTGTTCTTTACATATTGGACTAGGTTCTCGCTTCATGTTCTGTGATGAGACGCGGACGTCAAAACACTTTGTCAACTTCTCATTGTGTTCACCAGCCTTCAACTACTTTCCGCATATCGTGATGCATTCAGAATATCACACGGCAGAGGAATTTTGAGGAACAGTGATCCACTTAACCACACCTTACGACACGAAACTCAGTACACCTCCAACGTAAGGCAAGACTGCTGTAACTAGGTGTGGGCACAGCGCTACATCAGTCACCCATTCCTGCATTGTGTTGCTAGAAGAACTATTTCTTACAACATTTTTTGTTACTCTCATGATTAGTGAGTTTATACACTAATCAACCAGAAAATTATAACCACGTACCTAATAGCCGGTATGTCCAACTTCGGCACGGATAAAACCGGCGACGGGTCATGACGTGGAAGTAATAGGGCCTTGCTAGGTCGCTGGAGGGAGTGAACACCACATCTGCACACACAAATAACCTAATTCTCGTAAATTCTGACGAGGGGTGCGATGAGATCTGACGCCGCGTTCAATCACATCCGAGATGTGTTCCATCGGGTTCAGATCTGGCGAATTGGAGGCTAGCACATCAGCTGGAACTGGCCACTGTGTTCCCCAAACCACTCCACTACACTTCTGGTCTTGTGACTGAATAATGCTACTACCGTCGGGAAACATGATCGTCATGAAGGGATTTACATGGTCTGCAACCAATGTCAGATACTCCTTGGCCTTATGGTACCTTGTACGATCTCCACTGGACCCACAGATGCCCACGTGGATGTTTCCCAGTCGTAATGGAACCACAACCAGCTTGTCTCCATCCCACAGTATAGATGTCAACGAACTGTTCCCCAATGGATTCGCGCCCGTCCCATCAGCGTGATGAAGAAGGTATCGGATTTATCAGACCATGTAATGCTCTGCCACTGCGCCAACGTTCAGTGCCGATGGTCACAGGCCCATTTCAGTCGTAGCTGGAGATGTCGTGGTGTCAACATTGGCACGGTCGTTGGCTGTGTAAGACCATCGCTACGAGTGTTCGCTGCACTGTGTGTTTAGACACACTTGCACTCTGTCCAGCATTAAAGTCTGGTATTTGTTCCACCACAGTTTCCCGCCTGTTCTCTTTTACTAGTCTGCCCAGCCTACGACGTCTGATATCTGTAACGAGGGGTGGCTACCCAACCCCACGTCGTGTGGACATGGTTTCACCATATGTTGAAGACACTCACCACAGCACTCCTCGAACACCCGACAAGTCGTGCTCAGCCTTTAGGCCATCACACTCTGCCCTCGGTCAAATTCAGATAGATCGGGCCCTCCCCCCATTCTACACTCGGACAGCACGCTCAGTGGTCAGTGGTACTATATGCACCTTGCCTGAGTCTGACTAGAAGTCATTCCTCGCCAGGTGATGCTGCTATCGCCTGGACGCGTTTATATCGATAGTAGGTCGGTGGTCATAACGGTCAGACGAATCAGTGTATGTTGATGTTAAGTTTGTATATATAATTTATGATTTAGTTCACAAATCCAAACACAAGATCCAGGTAAGGTGGCAGCTCCTATCAACGAAGGTTAGGCGACGGTCAGGTTCACAGGGTGCAATGAGAACCCGAATTGTAAAGCTTGAAGCTCTCATAGCAGAGACGCAAAATAGTGTTGACCGCGTACCATGGTCGCCCGTAACATCCAACATTTCTAGTAAGCCCATTTCATTGTAACTGAAACCTGGGTGAAAGATAAATAAAATAAGTAGTCCATACTGTCGTTATTTGATTTGACTTACCAGCGAGCTTTTATTTGACTCCTTTCTCTTGACACTTAAATTAGCATGTATTGAAACTGACTTTTTTTATATCTCGTTAACAACGTTCCTTGTGAGGTTTTCGTGGTGGACAGATACAAACTCAAAAACTAACTATTCCTTACACGGATATCTCACAATACTTTCTACCAAAGAATAATTTCTGCACAGAGCGGATATTACATTTATGTTATGATACACATATATTCATTGGTCAGCCAGTGGCGAACTGCCTATACAGGGTGAAGCGAAATTCGCGCACTCGGGCTTCGCAGCGCGACTCCTCGCACGCCAGAGATAAAAAAATGTCTCTCACAAAATTTCGTCCAGGGAGTACATCTGGTTTTAGATCAGTATGCAGGAGGTCGAGGGTTCGATCCTGCGTTAGGGCGCATTTCTTTTTATCTGCTAATTTCATTCTGACATTTCATACTGTAATATACACCGTTTCTTAGGTCACATGTATCCTAAATTTACAACATGTTTTAACGCTGAACATAACAAATGCGTGGTTAGACAAATAAGAAATAGACAGAATAACTACAAAAACAATATCAATTTCGAGATGCTAAAGATGATAGCACAGTACAATAACACAATATCTACTTGTCATTTGGAGGTGCAACATCATGTTGGAACCATACCGATACCAAACATGTAGTGGAACATCTTCCCTCGTATCACGCAGATAGTTTGGGAGGAAGGCATGATACCTTCGTGCAGTTAATAGGTCAGGCAACATGTAGGAGTCCAAACACCTGTCGCCCAATATTCTGGCCCAGACATTGATAGCAAAGCGAACTTGATGTCCACGGTCACGGGTGACGTGCAGGTTAACCTCACATGAAGACATCGTCATGAGCGAATGCTGCTTCATCCGATCATATTACGGTGTTCACGAAGTCATCGTTGGCTTCCTGTTGATGTTGGAACCATTCACAGAACTGCATCAACTGATGGCGATCTGCAGGATGCAGGTATTGCTTGACAGCATAATGATAAGGGTGCAGCCCATGCTCGTGCGTGCAGCACGTTAATAATCGTGCGTTGCGAGACATGCAGGTGCCTTACTACGCTACGTGTACTTTGGATAACCTACAGAATAGCTTCCTCCGTAGTGGAGTACGGCGAGTCTGTGGACGACCTATGTCACGCGATGGTGGAAGGAGAGAACCTGACTCCCGAAGGCGCAGCGCCAGACGACGAAACAAATTTTTACGAGGATGGCATCGACGAGGATATCTAGCAGCATATTCACAAGCGGCAACACCAGCCCAGTTATCAGATCCACCAAGGACCAGGAGCATATCCACATATTCATCGTTTGTGACTCGTAACGTGAGGCCCTAACGAAATGTAATGGACCTAAACGAGGTAATAATAGCTGTTAGTACTAATCTATGGGACCATTGGAAGAGGGTACAAAGAAAATAGGGTTCGCATCTAGTAGATGAAGTGGTGCGAATAAATTCATGCCCATGGCGTGGAAACGACTTCTTTCAAAGCTGACCAATCTTCCATTTCTATGGTTGTAGTATGTAAGTGCAAATGTTTTGTAGAGGACCCGCTGCAATCGCTGTTGACGATTAAGATACCACATACCGTACCAGACATGAGGTTACAGTGTTGCCAGATTGCCACTTTTTAACGTCCTTTTTACGCCGGATGTATTCACCGGACGAAATTTTGTGACAGGCATTTTTTTATCACTGGCGCGTGAGGAGTCGCGCTGTGGAGCCCGAGTGCGCGGATTTCGCTTTACCCTGCATACATAACAACCACTACTGGTTTGATACAGTATAGCGTCCCCAGTGCTATATTACGAAAAGACTTAAAAAACAGTATTTATAAAGAAGAGAGTTTTAAAAATTGAATAATATATATTTTTATCATTTCTCTGTGTAAGTTCCGAGGGCAAAGAAATATAACAAAATGATCTAAAGGGACAAGATACGCTCTTTTGTTAATTTTGCCGGTCGCGGTGGTCTAGTGGTTCTAGGCGCGCAGTCCGAAACCGCAGGACTGCTACAGTCGCAGGTTCGAATCCTGCCTCGGGCATGGATGTGTGTGATGTCCTTAGGTTAGTTAGGTTTAAGTAGTTCTAAGTTCTAGGGGACTGATGACCACAGATGATAAGTCCCATAGTGCTCAGAGCCATTTTTTTTGTTAATTTTTTAGTCATCTTTACTTCTTCTCTTGTCTTGGTTGCGTGTAGACGGACATATTGCGAGTGCTGGCAAATGTAAGCATATTTGTGCCAATTAAGCAAATAATATATTAATTTAATATTATTGTACACTTTTAATTTGTAAAAGGTGATCCCGATTTCATGTCCGCCTTCCTTGAATTAACCTGCATTCAAGTAATTTACAGTTCAACAATCGCAGCGGCCGATGCGGCCAACGACGCCATTACGTGGCGATATTAACTTATAAAAATTACCGGAAGCAAAAAACTCGCCCGCCATTAACATAATATACATTTTTCTCCACAGCCGCCCGACGTTGCAGAAATACGTAGCTTTAAGATTCTTATTTCAGTACCATAGCCGAGAGCCAATGCAATGGTAAGCGGAGGTAAGAAAAAATACTCTCGCGCGTGTGTGGGCCGCATTTGTAATTAATAACTAAAGATTCTTTGCCTTAAAGTGAACTGACTAGCCGAGGAAATTAATATGATAAGTTTATTCCATTGTTCAACTTATATGCTCATGTCTTAAGATTCAGTGAGTCTAACATTCATTAACGTAACAAATAATTTAAGATTAATATTGTTAAAAAGGAGAACTTCACAAAATCATTTAATCTTAAAATCAAAATTGAATGAAATATCATTTCTATAAAGGCCCACCACGTAAGTCGGCAACAATCAAAGTAATAATAATAATAATATATTAAATTACGACGGCCGACGGACGAGAGAACAGACACATTGAACTTTTAGATTAGCCAAGAAAAGGTGATTCCATAAAGACAACAAACCAATTCGGCGTGGGGACTCTATAAATAGGAAGGCTAAATGACCACTTATCAGCGAAGAGTAAAGAGTTTGGCGACAGAGGTTAGCAGACATGTGTTTTGGGTAAGATAGTTTTCGCTAGGCAGCGTATGACCCCGTTCTATGGGGCAAAATGTTCGATGCATCTGGTTCAAATGGCTCTGAGCACTATTGGACTCAACTTCTGAGGTCATTAGTCCCCTAGAACTTAGAACTAGTTAAACCTAACTAACCTAAGGACATCACACACATCCATGCCCGAGGCAGGATTCGAACCTGCGACCGTAGCGGTCTCGCGGTTCCACACTGCAGCGCCTAGAACCGCACAGCCACTTCGGCCGGCGATGCATCTGGGTTGTCCATAAAATGTAGTGAAGGTGGCGAGCCTTCACCAAGTCGCCACCATCTGTGCTAAACACACGGACACTCGACTCGCATTCGGGAGGAAGACGGATCATCCATCTATCTTCCTGTGGCCAACATCCCCTCTGACGGATTCCTCCGTCCCAGGAACTGAACCCACAATGCCTGAATGGCAGAGCAACTACGCCATCCTTACACGTCGAAACCACACTCGCCCATTTTTCAACGACAGACCATGGAGCAACGCGTTACACATAGATGCTGCCGACAGTAGCATGCGCACAGCTGACCACTTCGCCTTTTCCAAGATGCTCGTTATATGCCCACAAAGCCACCAGGAGGCATTAAAAAATTAAAGTGCTCATGTGTGAAGTTGATGATACCTCTACAACCAACAACCACCAATCACTGGTTTTTGCGTCTGGCGTTCCCGTGGTCCCCCGTTGTAAAGTATTTGGAGTGCGGTGGTAGCTGTTGTGGTTTTAGAGTGAAGTGGTCCTATCACATCGTGGCGGACACCATGGTATCTTTTGTCTCTCTTGCATCAATGTATACAACAAGGAAAAAAACTGCGATTGGTTCATAATGTTGTCGAGCTTTTACCAATGTTCTTTAACGTTAACGTACCGTCTAGAATATTCTTTAATGTTCCAGAATACAACTTGGACAAGGCACATGTCGCTCTGATCTGCACTCCGGCAACGTTGTCTTAACCTGTGACTTCTGCAACGTTGTGACTACAGGGAAACGACTCGTCGAGAAGGTGTATCTGCTCGTATAGAGAAACTATGTAAACAAAGAATGGTTGTGTGAGATAACATAGTTCAACAAACAAATCAGCGAATACAAACTTAAATGCCAGGGGAAGAAAAAATGTCCATTGAAGCAATTATGAACCAAAACGAAGAATAAACTTCACCACAGAGTTCCTAAATTCCTTCAATGCCCCGGTATGCCCTGCCAAAATGCTTCTGAAGAACACCACAGAACCAGAAATACATGCCGATAAAAAATTGTACACTTGGAAAGACGAAGTCGATTTTGATCCAATGAGACATAAGCCACCTGGGGAATAGTACATGTACTGATAGTGGTTTTAGCGTCGTCCGTCAACAGATAGCGTAGTGGATAGCTACCAGAGCGCCATCTGCGCTACCCCTTTAGTAGGGAATGCGCGCAGCAAAAAGATTCGCTGTGATGCAAACATATGAAGCAAGCAGGCAACCATGCCACGGGGATGCACTCGTGCTTCCTGTACCTAACTGAGCGAGTTTGAAAGGGGTCAAATTGTGGCCTTCCGAGTCGCGGGCTTGTCCTTTCGGAGAAGTTCCACACAGGGTTGATATTGTGCGTCAGTTCTGCAACGATGCTGATTCGGTGATCACGTGAACATTCTCACATCCATAGACGAGGTGTTGGACGTCCACAGAGCACAGACGCCCGCCAGGATCGTCGTGATGTAAGGGAGCAGCGGCAGATCGCACACCTACCACAGCACAAATGGGAGAGCTTGTGAGACCAGGCTTGTCAGCACCAACTGTTGCGAACCGATTATTAACAGTGGGACAACGAGCACGCACATCTCTAGCCTATCTTCCACCAGAATCAACATGCACGTCTTATCCGGTGCCGCCAGAACAAGCGTCTCGTGGGAGATGGAATGGCGCGCCATGGTATTCAGTGATGTAAGCAGATTCTGCGTGCACGCAAGTAATGGTCGTTTGCGCGTACGATGTAGACCTGGTGACCGCTGTCTCGTAGAGTGCATTCGTTCAAGACACATTGGCCCCTCCCCAGGCCTTATGGCCTGGGGTGCGATAAACTGAAACTCTCGTTCACCTTCGGTGTTTCTGGAGGGGACGCCAACCAGCGCTCGGTAGGTGCAGAACGTTGTGTTCACACACTGATGCTGAACCTATGCTGATGAGACGCCTCAACCATTCCCCGAGGATTCTCAGTAGTCCACAACTGATTATACAGACTGATGATGCCAGTTATGGTACACGTTGCTTCGTCAGAAAAGAGGACTGATGACAGAAATCCTATAATTGTGATGGTCCGGTGCAAAAACCATCGACAAAGTCCTTTCCGTAGAGGGAAATTTGTTGCTGATAATCTTTGTACTCGTTGCAGGTGATAGGGATAAGAGCGGTTGTCCTGTAGGATACTCATAATCGTACTTTAGCTTAGTATTTTGTCTTCGCGATGATCACTTTCTGCTGTTGCTACTCTTCCCCCCTCTTCCATATTAACTAAGCAAAGAATTCTTTTTCTCGCTATTGTACTCATTCTTTCATAATGCTCAGGTTAAATTCACAAAGTCCAACTAACTTTATTCTGAGTTGCCTCTTCTCTTCTGATGTAAGAGCTCACTGACTGAAACTTCACGGTAGATTAGAACTGTGTGCCGGACCTTAGTTTTTCGCGGGCAAGTGCTCTACAACTGAGCTACCCAAGCATGACACACGACCCGTTCTCACAGCTTTGCTTCCGCCAGCACCGTATCTCCTACCTTCCAAACTTCACAGAAGCTCTCCTGCAAACCTTGCAAGGCTAGCACGTCTGAAGGAAAGGATATTACGTAGACATGGCTTAGCCATAGCCCGGTGTATGTTCGCAGAATGAGATTTTCAGTCTGCAGCGGAGTCCGCGCCGATATGAAACTTCCTGGGAAGTCTTGAGGGACCTCTTGTCGTTTTATTCACACACATATTAATATTGCACTACCCCCGCGATCACGCCACACGACGACGCGAAAAAGGGTGTAAAAGCACAAAAACGCTTCTCTGCTTAGGATTACTTTCAAATTACGTCAAATGGGTTTGAACGGTCCGTAGTGGTGCCACGCTCTATACTAGAGCAACAATTGCGTTCGCACCGCACTCCAAATGGGTCTGATGACGTTCAGTGGGGTTGCATCCCCACGATATCCTTAGAGCAGGGTTTAATTATCCTGGGGATGTCATCAGTGTCGAACGTTGTCAAGAACGTCGTGCTGTTGCTAATCACACAGCGAACTGTCGTTTTCGAGCGCGAAATGTGTAGGAATGAACGCCCCAAGGGAAGGGGTGGTTTCACTGTGCGCCCTTTATGGCACACCCTGAGGCCTTTTCGCGTCTATTCTGAGCAGCAGTGCGTCCGAAATGTTTTACTCGGGCACCCACAAGAAAACCGCGTGATTTCAACGCTGGGTGTTGCGGTTCTGACCTCCATCGCAGAGGCGGCAAAGGGAGGGTGAATATGGGTAAGAGGAGTGTGACGACAAAAATGGCTCTGAGCACTATGGGACTTAACATCTATGGTCATCAGTCCCCTAGAACTTAGAACTACTTAAACCTAACTAACCTAAGGACAGCACACAACACCCATCCATCACGAGGCAAAGAAAATCCCTGACCCCGCCGGGAATCGAACCCGGGAACCCGGGCGTGGGAAGCGAGAACGCTACCGCACGACCACGAGATGCGGGCTGTGACGACATTCCCATCAAGTAACACGTCCACGGTGGCTTTGTGCAACATTGTTTTGGTATTTGGTGCCAATGTGATGTCATTAACCCACCTTACAGCTCACATGAACTTCTGGGCTGTGGCCTTTTTTGTTTCTTTCATTCGCCATTTGTCGACACCTTGCTGTTCGAAGTATCTTCGAGATCGGTGGTGAGCCACGCTTTTGCGCCGTTACAGAGGAAAGTTGTAGGTATCTTTGGGCCAAATTTCAAACTTATGCTTCAAAATGAGAGACAATTACGGGATTTCGAGACAGTGATCCTTTAATTTTGTTGCGCCGTGTACAGTTGTTGCCAGTTAACATCAGTCTTGCTTCCGCATGCTCAGCTACTGTGCCCTGTATATTACTTTGCACTTTCATTAGTCACCACGCGAAGCACTTATTATTATTTTTATTTTTGTGAGAGTCGACAGCCTCAACGTGTTTTGAGAATGAAAACACGGTCGAGGTAGGATTTATTATCTACGCGACTGGCCAATTTCGACCGGAATAACTCACGTAATAAAATGCTTCCTGCATTATGTGTGCATTGAACTGCACTAAAACAAATAGAAAGCAAATCAAGAAAGATGTCGACATTTCATTAGTGGGCGAAGTTATTTACACCATTTAATAACTTGCAGTATCGGTATAGTTCCAGATATGAGCGATGTTATATTATTACGCCTGCTATTAGTCGGAAAAATATAATGTCAGGACCTGTCTCTGAAAATAATATCATTGGCGTGCAACTGTATTTATGCTTACTGTTTTGTTATATTAGCACAATGGGAAACAAGTGCAGTCATCCCCCAGAAGAGATAACTCTAACACTGCGTAACAAGGCCTCTTAGCCTTGGCGACTGTGTCACTTAAGAGAAGAAAGCTCACTATTGCCTGTCAACATGAAAATGATGTGTCTAGTCTATTCTAATCGCCAAAGTGGCAAGAGCGTTGTTTTCCAAATAGCTACCAAACTGCGAGGACTTTGAATGCTTCGTTTCACACTTCACACGCTGTTCCAAAAAGTTCCAGACTAATCCGTCATTCAAGATTCGATAGCGAAGCTATGTTTTCCTAAAACCAGGAAAGTGTGCGTGCAGCACTGCGCACATTGCTATTTTCAACTTGGAAACTAGAGTGTCTATATCAAAGGTCATCATGAAGATGTAGAAGTAGGGTAATACAGTGTAATCCAAAAATGTTGAATTGAACATCCTGGCTCATGTTTACGGCAGCGTGAATGAGTGGACCCAATTTATGGTACGAATAACTCTCCCAAAACATAACAGAACCACTCCCTCCCTCAACTGGACCCTCCACAGACTCCCACCTCATTGGCCCATCAGTGCACTCGCGGCCTTCCATCATTTGAAGAGCGGGAATTTCGCGACTCGTCATATCACATTACGCGCTTCTTATCGGCGACTATCCAGTTTCCGTGTTTGTCTCACTAAGACATGCAGCTTTATGTGCTGCTCCTACCAGCAGTAGCCTTTTGCGAGCTGTCAGAGTCCAAATGTGAGCTGCAAGCTGTTTGCTTCACAACGCTCGCTTGCAAGCTGGTGAAGTTGGACTTTGCATTCACTGACAGCAACAAACCCTGTGTACTTTGAAACTGATTGTTACTGATGAGACATGACACTGGTCTCCGGTTCTTGCCGGTTAGGATCTTTTTACTATCACTGTTCCTGTGTTAGATTACGTGATTAGAGCCATGCAAATACTCGTACTTTAGACAGTCCGCATTGATAGATCAACAAACTGATCAGTTTCATTCACGGTGTGGGTATGGGCACTTCTAAATACGAAGCACCTTTCTGCCATTCTCATGTCTTCATAGCTTACTGCTTTGATTGCATACAACTGACTGGCGCATACTCTCCACTTTACTGCCATGGCTTACGCCAGCGGTGGAGAGTCACATGACCGCCGGGTACCAGTTCTTCTCCATCAACAGCGCTCCAGTGTCACCAGCATTTTTTTGTAAAGGGGCTGGCTAATACGAGGGACGTTCAATAAGTAATGCAACACATTTTTTTCTCGACCAGTTTCGGTTGAAAAAATGCGGGGTTTGTTGTGGGACATGTTGGAATATTCCGCTTCATGAAGTTCTGACGGGTGGTGGCTGTATACGTAGCCCTCAAAATGGCGTCTGTAACGGAGATGCATTCCAAGCAGAGAGCCGTCATTGAGTTTCATTTGGTTGAAAACCAGAGCATCGCAGATATTCATAGGCGCTTGCAGAATGTCTACGGAGACCTGGCAGCGAGCACTGAGAGTTGTTGGGTGGCGCGTCTGTCCTCAAGTCACGCAGACCTCGCGTGCCAGCCGACCGCATACAGCTGTGACTCCTGCAGGTTGGAAAGTGCGGACACTCTCATTCGAGGTGATCGACGGATCACAATCAAACACCTCGCTGCTGAAGTGGACGTCTGT
Source organism: Schistocerca piceifrons (assembly GCF_021461385.2). Lineage (NCBI taxonomy): Eukaryota > Metazoa > Arthropoda > Insecta > Orthoptera > Acrididae > Schistocerca > Schistocerca piceifrons. The sequence continues at coordinate 631,183,982 of NC_060138.1, read as the reverse complement.
GTGGCTACCACTGACACACTCGGTCAGCAGTCGCGGTACTCAAAAGTTTGTGGCCACTTAGTTTCCCGCAGCCTAGCAGAAGACGATAAAGAGCAACGAAGACCACCTGTGCGGAATTGCTTGCGCGTTACGAGGCTGATCGTGCCAATTTTTTGTCGGATATCATCACAAGTGATGAGACATACCTTCATCATTTCGCACCAGAAAATGGTTCAAATGGCTCTGAGCACTATGGGACTTAACATCTATGGTCATCAGTCCCCTAGAACTTAGAACTACTTAAACCTAACTAACCTAAGGACAGCACACAACACCCAGTCATCACGAGGCAGAGAAAATCCCTGACCCCGCCGGGAATCGAACCCGGGAACCCGGGCGTGGGAAGCGAGAACGCTACCGCACAACCACGAGCTGCGGACATTTCGCACCAGAAGCAAAACGACAATCCTCTGAAGAAGATCAAAACCGCACCCTCAGCCGGCAAAGTCATGCCGACGGTCTTTTTGACTCTGAAGGGGTTATTCTGTTTGGGTCTTCCCTTAGGGTGCGACGATGAACTTTGACCTATATTGTGCTACCCTCAGGAAACTGAAGAAACGACTTCAATATATTTATTACCACAAAAATGCAAACGAACTTCTCCTTCTCCACGACAATGCAACGCCGGCTGGTGTGGCCGAGCGGTTCTAGGCGCTTCAGTCTGGAACCGCCGACCGCTACGGACGCAGGTTCGAATCTTGCCTCGGGCGTTGATGTGTGTGATGTCCTTAGGTTAGTTAGGTTTAAGTAGTTCTAAGTTCTAGAGGACTGATGACTCAGATGTTTTTTTAAGTCCCTTAGTGCTCAGAGCCATTTTTGACAATGCAACGCCTCACACACGTCTGTGCACCCGAAAAGAGTTCACAAAACGTAATTGGCCGGTTCTTCCTCATCCAGCAAACGGCCCGGATCTTGCACCTTCTGACTTCCATTTTTTTGGCCCAATGAAGGATGCGCTCCGCAGGAAGCACTACTTGGATGATGGGGAGGTTACTGATTCAACAAGAGGTCGACCAGTGGAGTGCTACCGTGCAGGCGTACGGGCCGTTCCAGTACGGTGGCGTAAGGCCGTCGCATTGAACGGAGATTATGTTGAAAAATAGGGTTTTGTAGCCACAAGAGTGGGGAATAATATGGTCTATTGTAATCCAAATAAAACCAACCTGCTTTCAGAAAAAATGTGCTGCATTACTTATTGTACGCACCTCGTACTTTTTGTAAGTTTATTTTGAAGTGTAAGTGTAAATGTGAAAGTTTTTCTCCGATGCAGAAGATGAACCTTTTGTGGCCAAAAGAATGTGTTCAACTAAAACAGATATAACGCGAAAAACGTAAATGCGTACCTTGGAGAAGGAGTTCTACCTCAGATACGAGTTGGGATAGAAACAAGAGCATAAAATGGCATGGAGAAGTTAACAAGAAGTTCACAGACGGTTGAGAGTCCGCATCTTTAATACACTGACGGAAAGAACCCGCAACACCATTCATAACTAGTGTGACCACCAGAATGGTGAATGCAAGGATGCAAACGTGCATGCATTGTGTTGTACAGGTGTTGGATATCAGTTTGTGGAAAACATTTCCATGCCTGTTGCACTTGGTCGGTCAACACAGGAACCGTTAATGCTGTCTGCGAATGGCGCTGGAGTTGTCGTCCAATGATGTCCCACATGCACTCGATTGGAGACGGCTCTGGTGACCGATCAGACCAAGATAACTTGTCGACACTGTATAGGACACGTTGGGTTACAACAGCGTTATGTGGACGACTGTTAATCCTGTTGGAGAATATCTCCTGGAATGCTATTCATGAACGGCAGCACAACAGGTCGAATAGCAGACTGACGTACAAATTTGCAGTGAGGGTGCATGACATAACCACCAGACTGTTCCTGGTGTCATATGAAATCGTAGCCCAGACCATAACTCCGGGTGTACATCAAGCTTGTCTAGCACGCAGACACTTTGGTTGCAGACCTTCAACTAGTCTCCTTCTAACCAACACACGGCCTTCACTGGCACCGAGGCAGAACCACCTTTCATCAGAAAAAAACAAAGCATATCCACCCTTCCCTCCAATGAGCTCTCGCTTGACACCACTGGAGACGCAAATTTGGGGTCAGTAGAATGCACGGTACAGGGCCTCTGGCACGGAGCTGTCCTTGAAGCAACTGATTTGTGACAGTTCTTCCTGTCACTGTAGTGCCAACTGATGGTCAAATTACTGGTGCAGATTCAGTACGATGCCCCAGAGCCATACACCGAACAGGGTGGTCTCCCCTCCCGGTAGTGCCGCGTGGACGTCCCGATTCTGATCCCGTTGCGGCGGGACATTTTTATTACCCCGGCTTCCAGGAATCATGTTCAGATGCTACATTGCTGTCAAATCTTTCTACAGTATCGCAGAAGGAACATCCAGCTTCTCTTAGCCCTATTACACGATCACGTTCGAAGTCAGTGAGATGTTGATAATAGCTTCTTTGTCGCCCGAAAGGGGTTCCTGACTAACATCAGATCATCACAATTAATCCCAAAGGTCCTAAAGCTCACGACCATTACAGCGAGTATTTAAATCAAATCTGAACTGCATGCTGGAAGACCAAATATTCACCCTGCATCAAATTTTGGAAAAAAAAATGGAAATGCAATAAACCAGTTCATAATCTTTTCATAGACTTTAGAAAAGCATATGATTCAGTATTGCAATCAAAATTGTACAGAATTCTTTTGGAACTTGGAATACCAAAGAAGCGAGTTTGAAAAACACAAAAGGTAGAGTACGCGTGGGGATATTGGAGTCAGAAGAATTTGTTATAATGAACGGACTTAAGCAGTGAGATGCCCTGTCTCCGCTACTTTTTAATTTAGTCCTAGAATATATTGTACGAATGGTAGCAGATAATTCAGAGGGTGTGGAGTTAAATGGAAATATTAAGATATTAGGGTATTATTAGCGATAGGAAATAATCTGTAACAGCAAATGCGAATGCGTTAATCAAGGCTAGTGAAGTTGTAGGTCTAAGGATAAGTGAAGACAAAACTAAATACCTGGTTACTATTAGAATGCGAACAGCATTAGATCAGGAAATGTTGAGAGTTGGAGACATGTAGTTTGAAAAAAGTGAACACATTTAAGTATCTAGACGTGGACATCACTTCGAAAAAGTGAAGACATTACGGACGGGAAATGCGTGCTACTTCTCACTGAATAGATTACTTTCATCACAGATATTGTCTAGGAATTTAAAGATTAGAATATACAGACTATTATTCTAATAGTTATGCTGTATGGGTGTGAGACTTTGTAGCTCACTGTGCAATATGAAAAGCCATTTCGAGTATTTTAAAACAAAATTTTGAGGGAAATTTTCGGAGCAAAAAGGGATGACATTAGCGGAGAGTGGCGAAAACTGCATAACGAAGAGGTTCACGAACACTACTCAAGTCCTGACATATGTTGTTGTTGTTGTGGTCTTCAGTCCTGAGACTGGTTTGATTCAGCTCTCCATGCTACGCTATCCTGTGCAAGCTTCTTCATCTTCCAGTACCTACTGCAGCCTACATCCTTCTGAATTTGCTTAGTGTATTCATCTGTTGGTCTCCCTCTACGATTTTTACCGTCCACGGTGCCCTCCAGTACTAAATTGGTGATCCCTTGACGCCTCAGAACATGTCCTACCAACCGATCCCTTCTTCTAGTCAAGTTGTGCCACAAACTCCTCTTCTCCCCAATTCTATTCAAAACCTCCTCATTAGTTATGCGATCTACCCATCTAATCTTCAGGATTCTTCTGTAGCACCACATTTCGAAAGTTTCTATTCTCGTCTTGTCCAAACTATTTATCGTCCATGTTTCACTTCCATAGATGGCTACACTCCGTAAAAATACTTTCAGAAACGACTTCCTGACACTTAAATCAATACTCGATGTTAACAAATTTCTCTTCTTCAGAAACGCTTTCCTTGCCATTGCCAGTCTACATTTGATATCCTCTCTTCTTCGACCATCATCAGTTAGTTTGCTCCCCAAATAGCAAAACTCCTTTACTACTTTAATTGTATCATTTCCTAATCTAATTCCCTCAGCTTCACCCGACTTAATTCGACTACATTCCATTATCCTCGTTTTGCTTTTGTTGATGTTCATCTTATACCCTCCTTTCAAGACACCGTCCATTCCGTTCAACTGCTCTTCCAAGTCCTTTGCTGTCTCTGACAGAATTACAATGTCATCAGCGAACCTCAAAGTTTTTATTTCTTCTCCATGAATTTTAATACCTACTCCGAACTTTTCTTTTGTTTCCTTTACTGCTTGCTCAATATACAGATTGAATAGAATCGGGGAGAGGCTACAACCCTGTCTCACTCCCTTCCCAATCACTGCTTTCTTTTCATGTCCCTCTAATCTTATTACTGCCATCTGCTTTCTGTACAAATTGTAAATAGCCTTTCGCTCCCTGTATTTTATCCCTGCCACCTTCGGAATTTGAAAGAGAGTATTCCAGTCAACATTGTCAATTGCACTGACATAATCAGTATTATTAAATCACGTAGCCGGCCGCGGTGGCCATGCGGTTCTAGTCGTTGCAGTCCGGAACCGCGGGACTGCTACGGTCGCAGGTTCGAATCCTGCCTCGGGCATGGATGTGTGTGATGTCCTTAGGTTAGTTAGGTTTAAGTATTCCTAAGTTCTAGGGGACTGATGACCTAAGATGTTAAGTCCCATACTGCTCAGAGCCATTTGAACCAAATCACGTAGGCTGCGATGGGCGGGTCACGTAGCTAGAATGGATGAGGGCAGGGCAGCGCGCAGATTACTGGTAGGGCACTTAGGGGTAAAACGTCCTGTGGGGAGACCGAGGCGTAGATGGGAGGACAATGTGAAGGCTGATTTGAGGAGGCTAGGTATTGAAGGTGAATGGAAGAAAATAGCCCAAGACTGGGACAGATGGCGAAAATACGTTACTACGGTAATGAACTCTCGAGTGCGGTATGATCAGCGAGAGAGAGAGAGAGATGGTGAAAGATGCATCAACAGTGTCACTATTATGCGACAGATGCGAAATCTGAAGAGACGTCAACTTTCATATGCAGAAACACGCCTACTAACTTCCGATTATGTCTCACAACTCGTTCTGGAGTTGTGATTTTTTTTCCGTCAGTGTTTGTTACGCTGAACCAATCTATTACTGGGCGTGCAGAAATATTCGTGCTAGAGACAATCTCGGGACGTCTTCCGGCCGATTTTCGCTCAATTATCCACTCCCGCTGACTAATTACGTTTGCCAGAGCTTGTTTTAGGCACACGCAGCAGAATCGCGGGCGATTCTGTCGGCCTGCAGCCTCCGCGAGCTGCGAAGGAGCTAGTTGTGAAGCAGGGGGAAGGCGGTGTGGGCAGACGTCATTGTCTCCGCGGGGCGGGGATGTGAGAGCGCGGAGCGGCGCGGCGCGGGCCACCGGAGGCGGCGCTGCCCCCCGGCCGCGACGCCACGGTGGCCCGCGGCGGCAATTACTTCCGCGCCGCCACACGCGCGCTTCACGCTCCGCGGCGCCGCAAAGGGCGCGCTAACGCAGCCTGCAGCCCGCCTGCCGCCGCCGCCGCCGCCGCCGCCGCCGTTCTCACATTTTCCGCGGCACCGCACTACACGTGTTCAGAATACCTGCACTAATGAAAACTTGCCTCCGCCGTCGCTCTTTTTCTTTCATTCGAGTGCTGCCAAAGGCGCTTGCTCGGAGATGACGAAACCGTTATTTCCAATTTAGATTTATTTCGCTCGGTCCGAAAGCACCTCCCGATTCACACAATTTCCGTAATAGCGACGCCCGGCGCCCGCAGACTCGACAGACTCGACGGCTTCTGAGAAAAGCGACTTGCCTCGGCGCACTCGAAGCGATGATTAAATAGGAGCACCGTAGACGCTTCTGTGGCATTTCCCTTCCTCTTATTCCGCAGGGCAAGAAATTGCGCGAGAAAAGTCTTTCTGTACCGTCAGTCATTGAGAAGTTCTCAACAAACTGTCCCTCAGTATTATGCGTTTAAATACCGTGCTTTACGAGGACTTTGGATTTTGTTACTGGGAGCAATCATTCGTTGTCTCCGGTGAAGAATCATTGCAATACCTTCTCAGTGAATAAGAAAACCGTGGGAAGAGTAAAGAACCAGTCTTCTCAAGGATAAATCTCTTGATAACCCACCTCGGTCAATGAGTCACTATTGTACGAAAGAAGGTTATCCTCAAACGCCCAACCTCCAACTCTACATATACAGCGCGTCCGTAAAGTCATGGTGTAGTTTTAATCGGTCACACAAAATCAATGAAACAAAGAAATGTGAAACAGGATGGAAATGAAAGACTAAATCTCCAAGTTTGCATCTCTCTTCAGCGCAGTTCGATGTGGCTTTCTTTCGTTGCCCTACACACATCTAAACGATATTCTGATTCTTCCCACACACGCTGAAGGACATCTGGCGTAACAGAGTGAATACCGTCTGTCATTCTCTGGTTCAAATGATTGACGTTGTTGATGTGTTCGCGGTACACAGGTTGCTCCACAAAACCCCAAAACTAAAAGTCTAGCCACACGTTCACGTTAAGGGTCTTACGTTCGTATTCAGTGTAAGCACAAGGATTTTCAGAAGCCCATGTTCTAACGTTATAGCGATGAACATGGCTACAGAAATGGAGCCGGCCGGAGTGGCCGAGCAGTTCTAGGCGCTTCAATCTGGAACCGCGCGGCCGCTACGGTCGCAGGTTCGAATCCTGCCTCGGGTATGGATGTGTGTGATGTTCTTAGGTTAGTTGCGTTTAAGTAGTTCTAAGTTCTTGGGGACTGATGAACTCAGAAGTTAAGTCCCATAGTGCTCAGAGGCTTTTGAACCATTTTGAACCGCAGAAATGGAATATCGTCTATACCGTAAGTTAGATTAAGTAGTGTGTCAGCTTAGGGACCGATGACCCCAGTAGTTTGGTCCCATAAGACCTTACCACAAATTTCCAAATTTCTTTGTTCATAAATCGTTAGTCACAGTCGATCTCATTTCTACTCCTTTTTAAGCCTAGTTCTCGACAACATGCGGGCACCTATATATTGGAGCTCCTTAGGCAGCTATCCCGTATACCTTCCAGAGACTCTTCACTTACCAATGCCCTACCAGAACGGCGTTTGTCCTACGATCTGCTGACATCATTTAAGTGCTTATCCCACCGGTTAATGTTTTTTCTATGTGGTGGCTCTTCGTTGTACGTGCGATGATATTCACGTTGAACGTTGGTCACGCACTCGAATTTAGAAACCCTCAGAACACATTGAACTTTCCCATGTCTCGACTGACGTAGCCCGATCCGCTGCTACTACATGGTTCGTTGTGTTTCGACATCACCTGCGCGTGCACCTCATTGAACACTAGTACATACAATATGTGATCAAAAGTATCCGGACACGTAACTGAAAAGACTTAAAAGTTCGTAACGCCCTCCATCGGTAATGCTACAATACATAGTGTACTACAGACGGTCTTTGCGAAACTGTCCAATGTAGCACAACTTCCACTCTCGCAGGCATTCGTTCAATCATATTGGAAGGTTTCTTGGGGAATAACAGCCCATTCTTCAAGGAGTGCTACACTGAGGAGAGGTATCGATGTCGGTCAATGAGCCCTGGCACGAAGTCGGCCAAAACATGCCAAAGGTGTTCTATAGGACTCAGGTCAGGATTCTGTGCAGACCAGTCTATTACAGGGAAATTATTGTCGTGTAACCACTCCGTCAAGGGCCGTACATTATGAACAGGTGCTCGATCGTGTTGAAAGATGCAATCGCCATCCCCGAATTGCTCTTCAACAGTGGGAAGCAAGAAGGTGCTTAAAACATCAATGTAGGCCTGTGCTGTGATAGTGCCACGAAAACCAACAAGGGGTGCAAGCCTCCTCCATGAAAAACACGACCGCACCAAAACACCACCACCTCTGGATTTTACTGTTAGCACTACACACGCTGGCAGACGACGTTGACCGGACATTCACCATACCAACATCCTGCCATCGGATCGCCACATTGTGTACCGTGATTCGTCACTCCACACAACATTCTTCCCCTGTTAAATCGTCCAATGCCTACGCTCCTTACACCAAGCGAGGCGTCGTTTGGCATTTACCGGCGTGATGTGTGGCTTATGAGCAGCCACTCAATCATGAAAACCCAGTTTTCTCACTTCCCAGCTAACTGTCATAGCACTTGCAGTGGATCCTGATGCAGTTTGGAATTCCTGTATGATGGTCTGCATAGGTGTCTGCCTATTACACATTACGACCTTCTTCAAATGTCCGCGGTCTCTGTCAGTCAACAGATGAGATCTGCCTGTACGCTTTTGTGCTGTACGCGTCCCTTCACGTTTCCACTTCACTATCACATCGGAAACAGTGGGTCTAGGGATGTTTGGGAGTGTGGAAATCGCGCGTACAGACGTAGGACACAAGTGACAACCAGTTACCTGACCACATTCGAAGCCCGTGAGTTCCACGGAGCGCCCCATTCTGCCCTCTCACGGTGTCTGATGATTACTGAGATGGCTGATATTGGGTACCTGGCAGCAGGTGGCAGCACATTGCACCTAAGATGAAAATCGTGTGTTTTTGGGGGTGTTCAAAAAAATGGCTCTGAGCACTATGGGACTTAACATCTGTGGTCATCAGTCCCCTAGAACTTAGAACTACTTAAACCTAACTAAACTAAGGACATCACACACACCCATGCCCGAGGCAGGATTCGAACCTGCGACCGTGGCAGTCGCGCGGTTCCGGACTGAGCGCCTAGAACCGCTAGACCACCGCGGCCGGCTTTTTGGGGGTGTCCGGATACTTTTGATCACATAGTGTACTACAGACGGGCTTTGCGATACTGTCCAATGTAGCACAAGTTTCAACCTTTCGTTTCGTTTCTGTTAGCCACAACAAGCGTTCATAGCTGCACCTTGATTTTACGGATGCACTGTACTGTATACTCCGCAAACCGCCTTACGGTTTGTAGCGAAGGGTACTACAACATATATTTTGATAAAACCACAGAAATGAAATATTGTGTCTCAGTTATCAGTCCTTACCGGACATGGCGATGATTATGATGATAATAACGTCAGATGATATTCCAGCATATGCACTCCTATGTAATAGTTGGCGTAATTACGGCAACTAAAATTAACAAAGAGTGAAAATTTATTTCTTTTAATTGTACTTACAAAACTAAGCCTTTGAAAATTAACAACTGTAAACCTCACAAGTGGTGCTAATCTTTGTTCTGCGAAACTGAAATCATTTTATCTACGAAAAAACGAACATTAGAGTGTTTCCTTCTTCTCTTTCTGGGAGTGGCACGACAGGGATGTAAGTGTCTTCATTGTAACATTTTGTCAATAATACCTGGACCATTATGTTTCAAACTTGATCTTTTTTTGTAAAACGACAAACCTGTCAGTTGTTGTTGTTGTTGTGGTCTTCAGTCCTGAGACTGGTTTGAGGCAGCTCTCCATGCTACTCTATCCCGTGCAAGCTTCTTCATCTCCCAGTACCTACCGCAACCTACATCTTTCTGAATCTCCTTAGTGTATTCATCTGTTGGTCTCCCTCTACGATTTTTACCCTCCACGCTGCCCTCCAATACTAAATTGGTGATCTCTTGATGCCTCAGAACATGTCCTACCAACCGATCCCTTCTTCTAGTCAAGTTGTGCCACAAATTTCTCTTCTCCCCAATCCTATTCAATACTTCCTCATTAGTTATGTGATCTACTCATCTAATCTTCAGCATTCTTCTGTAGCACCACATTTCAAAAGCTTCTATTCTCTTCTTGTCCAAACTATTTATCGTCCATGTCTCACTTCCATACATGGCTACACTCCATACAAATACTTTCAAAAATGACTTCCTGACACTTAAATTGAAACGTCCCCTTAGAAAAATTATATACGTAACTTGGCTTAAACTGACACACAATGCTTTTAGCGCAACGCAATCTGACTTTCAATAATCCCTACAAAAGAATGACCCTGACTAACATTAACCTATACCTTTCACAAATCACTTACCTCACAAAAATCTTCGTTACTCGAACTACTGCAATACAGCGAGCGCTACTACTGCCAGCTAAATAAAAGATTCAAGCTACGGAAGGCACTAACTACTGATAGGCTTAGTTAGCAAATGAAAGATTTTAATCGAGAACAAACAATGTATTTACCTTAATAGTCATCAAAAGTCATAATATATATAGCAGTTCATGACGTCCAGTCTTACAAATTTCAAAATTTCGCCATTTCTCTCCCCACATCCACCACTGCTGGCGGCTCACCTCCAACTGCGCAACGCTACGCGCTGTTCACATCCAGCTGCCCAACACTACAATGGCAGACAACAATGCAAACTAGCCACAGACTGCACACAGCACAGCCAGTGATTTTCATACAGAGCGCTCCGTAACGTTGCCAATAAGAAAACATAAACAGCCTACTTACATGGCCCCCATGCTCCCCACAAAATATTTTACAAATTTTTTTGGGCAGTGGCCAATAATGATTTGATAAAATTTTTCATAATTACAATAACAAAGATATGAAATGCACACACTTATTGATACAATGTTGGTCAAAAGCTAAAATTTTCTCACAGTCCATAAAGACAGTCCTGATCATTCATCACAGTAAAACTGCCGTTTCTTTTCTCAAAGCCTGAGCAGTAAAAGACAATGCACAAGGAAGTAGTGGATTTCCATGCAGTCTTGAAGAAGTAGTGTTGTCCTTCCAACCGAAAGACAATGCTGACTCTTGACATGCAGACAGGTAATGGGTCACAACAGAGCAAACCCACAGCATAGTCATTCGAAGTTTTGAAGAATATTGGTAGGTAGGTCATCACAGAGTAGACCCACTGTAGTCCTGGTAGAGAGTATGGTATTGGTGGGCCACCAGAGGTGCAGACCCACTGCAGTCCTTGTAGAAATAATAGTATTGGTGGGCCACCAGAGATGCAGACCCACTGTAGTCCTTGTACAGACGGCCAGGAACCATCTGTTGCGACTGTGCAAGTGCACAATCACCATCGTAGAGTCTTGCGGACAATATAGAAAGTCCATAAACCACCACTTGTGCACTCACAAAGTTTTTTGGAATTGTCCTTAGAATCAGCAATGCTGTTATCCAGTCCCTTGCTGAATTATTAACACACGTGCAAACACTAACAGTCCCTACTTCTCACATATTGTCCATATACTATGACCAACAGAAATGTGTACAGTGAAATGGAACTTACAAGTTAATAATATGATGAACTGGTGTCAATTACAATTTTATAACATAAGAATACAATTACAAAGGTACAAAATACATCATTAAAGAACATAACAATACAGATAACTCTGTAGTAGTACAGGTTTTACAAAAGAATATAAATAAACAGATACATCAGTGTTACAGGAATTATGACATAAGTACATACATAAAGATCAGAATAACTTTTGAAACATCAACTTCACATATGAGCAACAAAACAGAACAGATAAATAATGTCTAAACATCTTTACAAAGTAAATAACATAGTATTAGAAAAATTCTACAACCTAACTCATATCAGCTAAACACATAAAGGCAGGGAAAACACAAATATACAAGAGTACACAAACACATAGCAAAATAACAGAAGAGGAAAGGGCAGGGTTTGTTTTCAGTGTGACATTTGGTACTGCAGTCCAACCTAAAACTTCATTCCATAGATCTTTCGTCTTATTTCAACATTTGTTTCCATCAAAAAAATCCAATCCAAGCATGCTTTCTGTATTTATATGTTCACATATTTATTACCTCATTATTTATTTTCCATTATCTTACCTCATCATTTATTTCCAAGAAAATCCTACGTAAACCTGTTGTCCCTAAACCCTACTTTTTTGGTCATATCCTGTTTCAAAATACTTTTTTGGCCAAACCATTTTCTTATAGCTTCTCAATGCATTTCTTCCAATTCATCACAAACTCGTTCTCTCATATAGCCTACCCCATTTTAAGCTAACTTAACTCTACTGAGCTCAGATGCTAAACTAAGGAACGAGGCAATGCAGCAGCACAAAACAGTTAACACAAACATCAATGACAAAAAATTCAAATTGGCAAAGCAATTGCAATATTACAACTAATATGAGCCAATGTGCAGCAACAAGAAAAATAAATCAGTAGTAAAACTAGCTTAACAGAGTAATACAAAGTGAAATTTAATAACACTATGCCTGGCAAACAGCAGCAGCAAATGCAATAACTTATATCTAAACATGACAAAGCTCAAGCTGAAAAAATATGACACTAAAGACAACAATGTGGGTAAGGGAAATGACTATTCACATCTTAATGTCTATGTAATTAAAGTGGTGCACCACAAAAACTAATTCTACAAAAAATTGCCAAGTACTTGAAAAGAAAATTATATATGCAGTTACTGTTATTAGTCCCTTCTTATTGTTCTTTCCATTCGAAGAGCTCCTTTTTCGAAGAATGTGGATCAGAAAATAATTATTTAATACATCTGTTGACAGAAAGTGTTCACATTAGCAGATGCATTTAAGTTTATTTTATAAAACCAATGCTGCAACACAGCTGGAAAACAGATATCAAATGAAATAAGCAATTACGCAAACCAAAGCATAAAAACATCATTTAATAGCTATGTGGCAGTAGCTCTCAACTCTCATAGAAAGACACTTGTCATAATCAGGTTTGCAGATGCAAGAATATTTCCCACAAATTCATAACCATTTCAGTAACTAGCACAAAGTACGAGTAATCATGTTTCCAAGTAATGAGCGTGTCGTATTTGCGATGCTTTCTGCAAAGAAATGTCAATAGCGAGGATAATGGCCCCTTTTTTTCCAACTGTGCCTCTGAAAGCACACACTAATGGCTTTTTTCCAGGCAGCTGTCGCGCAGCTGCCCACGACGCATTATGTGCAGGTGGTCACTTAACTTTCTTACGGAAATATTTACGACAGCAGTTTCTGCTACAGTGACAGTCTCATATAAAAATATTTCACAGGTCAAGAATTTGCGTTACAAATCTGTAGAAACAAAATCCTATTGATATAACAGAGTCCAAAAAACTTTCGTCGGCATTGTAATACATTCAGGCATTTACATACATTCATAACTCTTAAAGTACGATTCTTGGTTTCCAACAACCTTTCTCACAAACCAGAGTCCCTAACCACTATTTCATTATTCCTTACCTTATTTGTCGACACTTCTTCAATAGCTGGCCGCGGTGGTCTAGCGGTTCAGGCGCTCAGTCCAGAACCGCGCGACTGCTACGGTCGCAGGTTCGAATCCTGCCTCGGGCGTGGATGTGTGTGCTGTCTTTAGGTTAGTTACGTTTAAGTAGTTCTAAGTTCTAGGGGACTGATGACCACAGATGTTAAGTCCCATAGTGCTCAGAGCCACTTCTTCAATATTTCATCATAACAGATACATAGCGTACTCAAATAACTCATATAGCATCAGCTTATTGATCATAAACATACCACAACAGCATAATACACATAGTCATCGTAATAATAACATCATAACACCTCAGTCAACTCTCAAAATCGTCGTAGCTTCCTCCAATAATTTCAAAACCTAAAAAAAATTCTCTGCTCATGTCAAAAGTGTCATCTGCCTCAAACGTACTTTAAAAATCGTGATCCCATACCAAATATATCATTCAAAGCTCTCATAATGTCACAACGGATCCGAAAAAATATGAACAGTTCACAAAGTATAGACAAAATACAGTTTCGTAAGTGTGAAGTTACCCAACTGTGTAATTGCTTAAACATGTGTCACTGATGTAGTAAAAAAATGTTTGTTTCTCTATTAAATAATCAGGTAGCTGTGTAATTCTGTGTTGGAGAACTATAGTACCGATGTGTAAAGTTGTATAAGCAAATACCATATTAGTTAGGGCTCCTTGTGCTTGCCACACACATGGTACACAAAGTAAGAGTGTACCTCCCTGAGGATTAATGTAATTATACCCTCAGGTGTTGCAGATTACAGCAATGGAATGAAATGTATCACGGAAAACTTTCTTTGTAATTCAAAAATCTTCAAAAATAAATGTTTTAAGTATAAAATTAATCACTCAAATGCGTGTCCTATAGCGCTAAATGTGCGTCTTGCTGTAAGATAATTCTGTTGAAGTGTCGTAGTTATTGTCCTCTGTAAGCAAAGTTCTGCTGAAGTCAATGTACTCACCTCATCATAAACAAAAGTGAGACGCTTTGCGTATAGATATCGTAGTTATTATGCTTATTGCCGTGATGAAGAAAGTATTATAATGTAACGTATTGTTGTGCTATGAAAAAGCCTGTCTCATTGTAGCTATACCACAAAAGTTACTACTAAAACATGTTTTACTTTCCAGAAGAATTCAGAAAACCTGTGCAGATATAAAACAGATACACCGCAAAAACAACATTGTAAATTGTCACTCATTAATAGCGTCGTGATAAAATCGTGTAGCTGTCAAATGAATTAACCACTGTGTCATCTGGTATCTCACAGAAAGTACTTTAAATCCAGAATGTATTTTCAAGTAAACCAAAATGTTGCATTAAAATCTCATTAGCAGTACCGGTACATGTTCTAAGTATGTCAGCCTTATAGTCGTTACATAATCGTGCAACTAACAAGCAAGAATGTACACACACAATAACACTGTGTCGTCTGTTCACCATAACAATGCACTCGTAAATACTGTCTAAATATGTTCCCTAGGTTCTAGACTGGATAGTGAACTTCAAAACATTGTTGCACGTTAACAGTTTCTAAGTCTGACAAAGCATACTAGTAAAGTGAAGCGAAAAATTTTATGGCAAAGACTAAGTTAAAAAGCAGATTATCTCTCAATAAATGATTTTACATGTGAAATGTGGTGTAAACCTTTACTCTTCCTAGTACACAGTGTTTCAACTTCGATGCAATTATCATGTGGTATACGTCGGTAAAGAATACTGGAATTTTTCTCAATGTTAGCGTCTATGTTATTTTTCTCTGAGCCAGCCGCCGCACGTTGCTGCCTGCGGTGCGAGTCATTGTCTGTTTCTTTGTTGGCGCGCGTCGTTATTGGGATTTGGAGGTCTAACTTCTACAAATTCACCTTGTCGAGAGGGCCCTGCTCTGTTTGAATCCTGCCAGTTCTGGTTAAATTCTGGTCTGTTGTAATGATTATATCGTCTGTCGTCATGTCGGTAGATTCCATAGTTTCTTTCTTGTCGGTCACGTGGTGGAGAATTTCTCCCTGAATCGTAACTGTGCGCTGGACCGTTGCGACTAAAGTTATTCTATCTCCCTTGATAATATTTATTTTGGTTCCCATATTGTCTGTTTCTCTGATTGTCTCTGTGATAGTCATTACCACGGAGAGGTGATCTTTCCCTGTAATTATTACTACTCTGCCAACGGTTGTCATACGGGTGCTGTCTGTTTTGGTCACGATTTGTGTTGTGAGAATAGCCTTGTCGTGTCCAGTTATTATTTCTTTCATCGCGGAATTGCGACGGATATGACCTGTAATTGTTGTGTTCCTGTTTTCGCGTTCCGCGATTGTCAGTGTCAATTTCTAATTCTTGTAAAAGTCCCCAAAAAGCTTCAATGTCGTCTTTGCAATGTCCTGCCAAAATAATATGTCGTAAATGTTCAGGTAATTTAATTAAGCAAATGCGGATGAGTTCTGAGGGGCTGTATGGGTTTGACAGGTACTGATTCATGTGCAACATGTCTTCAAAATATTTCACAAGACTGGAAAATTCAGATTGTTCGAAATGTTTCATCATTATGATGCTATGTTTTACTCGGTTTTGTGTAGCTTGAGACCAATATGCTGAGAGGAAGGCATGATAAAATTCTCCTTCACTGTGACAATCGTGAATGACCGATCGCATTCTTACAGCTGGTTCATTCTCTAAGTAGCCACACATAAATTCTAATCTGTGTTCTAACGACCAGTTAGGAGGAAAACAATGAGAGAATTGATGGAGCCATGCTTGTGGATGAATGTCGTTGCAAGAATTCTTAAATGTTTTGAATTTACGTGTAGTAATGAACAGCTTATAGTCAAAATCATCATGTCGGCGACTCACATGTCGGTCATTGTTACGTCGTTTCGGCGGTTCCATCTCAAAATTCGGTGTGCCTTGCCAATTTCTTTCATAATTTCCGAAGTGTCCTGTGTTATTATTTTGTGGTTGTTCCGTATTTCTAAGTCCCTCTTCCCGTGTTGGTGCGCGAGTGTCCTCTGAAATATGTAATTTTTGTATTACTTGTGCCAAATGATCTTGTACTTACCGGATTTCTCTTTTGTGTTGCGTATTAATTTGATTCTGATTTTGTTTGACTTTCTTAATTTGTTCATACTCTTCTGGGTCAGTGATGGCTACAGGTCTTGTGTCATTCACATCATCATCTACCTTTGTAGATAAGTCAGTGAACTGATCCGAAAGTTCGGCTACTTTCTCCGATAGTGTACTTATTTCCTCAGTGTGTTTTTCTGAACCAAGTTTCAGAGTATCTACTGTGTCCTTTAAGTTTTCCTGAGTTTTTGTAAGTTGCATAATCGAATCGGTAGATGCAACTGAGTCAATTTTAGCTTGCAAGGTGTCGTGATTTTCATGAACAATTGTTTGCAGTTCTTTTATGGCTGCTTCGTGATTCTGTAATGCATTTTCATGCCGCGAAAAAATAGGTTGAAAATGCTCACAAATTTGTGTTTTTACTTCATTACAGACTTTTTGACATTTCGATTCAATGTTATGTAACTCAGTAGTTAAATCTTCACGTGTTTGTTCAAGTGTGGTGTCTAACTTTTGAAGCTTTTGCTGTGTTTGTCTCTGATTTTGTTCCATTGTGTCTAACTGTTGCTGTGTTTGTCTCTGGTGTTGTTCCATTGTGTCTAACTTTTGAAGATTTTGTTCCATTGTGTCTAACTGTTGCTGTGTTTGTCTCTGGTGTTGTCCCATTGTGTCTAACTTTTGAAGTTTTTGCTGTGTTTGTCTCTGATTTTGTTCCATTTGTTGCATTAGCTGTAATAACAATGCATTAGTGTCTGGAATCTGTTCCTCTACGCTTTTCGGCAGTGCATTTGCACCGGCAACGTTCACATTTTGACAAGCAGAAAATGTGTCTTGACTTATTTGAGAAAACGGTGAGGACGCAAAATCGGAATCTACAGTATTTGCAAAATTGTGTCCTGTCATTTCGGATTCCTGAGGCGAGCTGTTGCCGAGCGATCGATCGATAATGCTTCCCTGTTCACTAATTGTTTCACTGCCTACGCCATTGTTTGCCGCCCGCTCCATTTCCCTATACACAATTACCAAATTACTATGTTGAACATTAGTTAATTCATTACACGGTGGCGCTAACACACTGCTTTCGTCTTCACTGTCATTTCTCAGTTTACTTTGGAGCCTAGTATTACGTTTTTCACACCCCATAATTGTCACAATATTTCACACAATAACAGAGAAAAGCACAATTTGAAGAGCAAAATAAGATAACATAGCAATGGAAATAATGTCTACTTAATTGCAAGCGCAGCTGCGCAGTGAGGTATCCTCGGCTAAGGGTCGACATATGAAACGTCCCCTTAGAAAAATTATATACGTGACTGGGCTTAAACTGACACACAATGCTTTTAGCGCAACGCAGTCTGACTTTCAATAATCCCTACAAAAGAATGGCCCTGACTAACATTAACCTATACTTTTCACAAATCACTTACCTCACAAAAATCTTCGATACTCGAACTACTGCAATACAGCGAGCGCTACTACTGCCAGCTAAATAAAAGATTCAAGCTACGGAAGGCACTAACTACTGATAGGCATAGTTAGCAAATGAAAGATTTTAATAGAGAACAAACAATGTATTTACCTTAATAGTCATCAAAAGTCATAATATATATAGCAGTTCATGACGTCCAGTCTTACAAATTTCAAAATTTCGCCATTTCTCTCCCCACATCCACCACTGCTGGCGGCTCACCTCCAACTGCGCAACGCTACGCGCTGTTCACATCCAGCTGCCCAACATTACAATGGCAGACAACAATGCAAACTAGCCACAGACTGCACACAGCACAGCCAGTGATTTTCATACAGAGCGCTCCGTAACGTTGCCAATAAGAAAACATAAACAGCCTACTTACAAAATCTATACTCGATGTTAACAAATTTGTCTTCTTCAGAAACGCTTTCCTTGCCATTGCCAGTCTACATTTTATATCCTCTACTTTGACCATCATCAGTTATTTTGCTCCCCAAATAGCAAAACTCGTTTACTACTTTAAGTGTCTCATTTCCTAATCTAATTCCCTCAGCATCACCCGACTTTATGCGACTACATTCCATTATCCTCGTTTTGCTTTTGTTGGTGTTCATCTTATACCCTCCTTTCAAGACACTATCCATTCCGTTCAACTGCTCTTCCAAGCAACCTGTCAGTTATATCTTTTAAATTATATAATGCAATTAATTTCTGGAGGTTTAAATTAAGTTGGAAGCGACTTGCTTGGTGATGCAACGATCGGACGCCATAAGCGTTCATTATCAGAAACTCGAACTTGATGGCGTCCTCTTGGGTAAAATATTCCGGAGGTAAAATAGTCCCCCATTCGGATCTCCGGGCGGGGACTACTCAAGAGGATGTCGTTATCAGGAGAAAGAAAACTGGCGTTCTACGGATCGGAACGTGGAATGTCAGATCCCTTAATCGGGCAGGTAGGTTAGAAAATTTAAAAAGGGAAATGGATAGGTTGAAGTTAGATATAGTGGGAATTAGTGAAGTTCGGTGGCAGGAGGAAAAAGACTTCTGGCTACAGGGTTATAAACACAAAATCAAATAGGGGTAACGCAGGAGTAGGTTTAATAATGAATAGGAAAATAGGAATGCGGGTAAGCTACTACAAACAGCATAGTGAACGCATTATTGTGGCCAAGATAGACACGAAGCCCACACCTACTACAGTAGTACAAGTTTATATGCCAACTAGCTGTGCAGATGACGAAGAAATTGAAGAAATGTATGATGAAATAAAAGAAATTATTCAGATTGTGAAGGGAGACGAAAATTTAATAGTCATGGGTGACTGGAATTCGAGTGTAGGAAAAGGGAGAGAAGGAAACATAGTAGGTGAATATGGATTGGGGGACAGAAATGAAAGAGGAAGCCGCCTGGTAGAATTTTGCACAGAGCACAACATAATCATAGCTAACACTTGGTTTAAGAACCATGAAAGAAGGTTGTATACATGGAAGAACCCTGGAGATACTAAAAGGTATCAGATAGATTATATAATGGTAAGACAGAGATTTAGGAACCAGGTTTTAAATTGTAAGACATTTCCAGGGGCAGATGTGGACTCTGACCACAATCTATTGGTTATGACCTGTAGATTAAAACTGAAGAAACTGCAAAAAGGTGGGAATTTAAGGAGATGGGACCTGGATAAACTAAAAGAACCAGAGGTTGTACAGAGATTCAGGGAGAGCATAAGGGAGCAATTGACAGGAATGGGGGAAATAAATACAGTAGAAGAAGAATGGGTAGCTTTGAGGGATGAAGTAGTGAAGGCAGCAGAGGATCAAGTAGGTAAAAAGACGAGGGCTAGTAGAAATCCTTGGGTAACAGAAGAAATATTGAATTTAATTGATGAAAGGAGAAAATATAAAAATGCAGTAAGTGAAACAGGCAAAAAGGAATACAAACGTCTCAAAAATGAGATCGACAGGAAGTGCAAAATGGCTAAGCAGGGATGGCTAGAGGACAAATGTAAGGATGTAGAGGCCTATCCCACTAGGGGTAAGATAGATACCGCCTACAGGAAAATTAAAGAGACCTTTGGAGATAAGAGAACGACTTGTATGAATATCAAGAGCTCAGATGGAAACCCAGTTCTAAGCAAAGAAGGGAAAGCAGAAAGGTGGAAGGAGTATATAGAGGGTCTATACAAGGGCGATGTACTTGAGGACAATATTATGGAAATGGAAGAGGATGTAGATGAAGATGAAATGGGAGATACGATACTGCGTGAAGAATTTGACAGAGCACTGAAAGACCTGAGTCGAAACAAGGCCCCCGGAGTAGACAATATTCCATTGGAACTACTGACGGCCGTGGGAGAGCCAGTCCTGACAAAACTCTACCATCTGGTGAGCAAGATGTATGAAACAGGCGAAATACCCTCAGACTTCAAGAAGAATATAATAATTCCAATCCCAAAGAAAGCAGGTGTTGACAGATGTGAAAATTACCGAACTATCAGCTTAATAAGTCACAGCTGCAAAATAGTAACACGAATTCTTTACAGACGAATGGAAAAACTAGTAGAAGCCAACCTCGGGGAAGATCAGTTTGGATTCCGTAGAAACACTGGAACACGTGAGGCAATACTGACCTTACGACTTATCTTAGAAGAAAGATTAAGGAAAGGCAAACCTACGTTTCTAGCATTTGTAGACTTAGAGAAAGCTTTTGACAATGTTGACTGGAATACTCTCTTTCAAATTCTAAAGGTGGCAGGGGTAAAATACAGGGAGCGAAAGGCTATTTACAATTTGTACAGAAACCAGATGGCAGTTATAAGAGTCGAGGGACATGAAAGGGAAGCAGTGGTTGGGAAGGGAGTAAGACAGGGTTGTAGCCTCTCCCCGATGTTGTTCAATCTGTATATTGAGCAAGCAGTAAAGGAAACAAAAGAAAAATTCGGGGTAGGTATTAAAATTCATGGAGAAGAAATAAAAACTTTGAGGTTCGCCGATGACATTGTAATTCTGTCAGAGACAGCAAAGGACTTGGAAGAGCAGTTGAATGGAATGGACAGTGTCTTGAAAGGAGGATATAAGATGAACATCAACAAAAGGAAAACAAGGATAATGGAATGTAGTCTAATTAAGTCGGGTGATGCTGAGGGAATTAGATTAGGAAATGAGGCACTTAAAGTAGTAAAGGAGTTTTGCTATTTGGGGAGCAAAATAACTGATGATGGTCGAAGTAGAGAGGATATAAAATGTAGGCTGGCAATGGCAAGGAAATCGTTTCTGAAGAAGAGAAATTTGTTAACATCCAGTATTGATTTAAGTGTCAGGAAGTCATTTCTGAAAGTATTCGTATGGAGTGTAGCCATGTATGGAAGTGAAACATGGACGATAAATAGTTTGGACAAGAAGAGAATAGAAGCTTTCGAAATGTGGTGCTACAGAAGAATGCTGAAGATTAGATGGGTAGATCACATAACTAATGAGGAGGTATTGAATAGGATTGGGGAGGAGAGAAGTTTGTGGCACAACTTGACCAGAAGAAGGGATCGGTTGGTAGGACATGTTCTGAGGCATCAAGGGATCACCAATTTAGTATTGGAGGGCAGCGTGGAGGGTAAAAATCGTAGAGGGAGACCAAGAGATGAATACACTAAGCAGATTCAGAAGGATGTAGGTTGCAGTAGGTACTGGGAGATGAAAAAGCTTGCACAGGATAGAGTAGCATGGAGAGCTGCATCAAACCAGTCTCAGGACTGCAGACCACAACAACAACATCAGAAACTCGAACTTTCATCTTAATACGAAGTGCGATTAAGTTTTTAGTAAGTACAGTAATCTCTTCTGTATGACTTTTAAAATGAGTTTTGTCATTAACTACGTGCTCGGTCATTCGTCGTCAAGCGGGTCCTCAACCAGCAATGGCCATTTTCGCCTGAATTTAATTTTAATTTTATTTAAAGTAAAATTTAGGTGCAATTTCAACTGCAAATGACAGTAATTTCCCATTCTCCCCCAATTTTACCGTGTATGAAGTAGGGATCGGAAAAACCGACACCGGTATTTTAGTTCTGAATAACCGGTATTTTTCGGTATTTGTTTGATCTCGGTTATGAAAGCTTTTTAATATTTGCTAATAACCGAACAAAAAACCGAAGTAACAATCATAGTAGCAGTGCCAAAATTTTTCGTTTATACATAAATGTTTTTTGAAAAGACGTAAGTTTTATTCGTAAAATTTACTTTGGTTTGAAATATTACATTATTATAGAAAATGGGAAAAAGTGATCAGTGCTATTTCATTAACAATGCCGACAGAAACGAGCAACAAACAAATATCACAAGACACTGCTCAGTCACTGTCTCTGTAACCATGCGTCATGGCTTAAAGAAGCGTGTACATGCAGCGTAATAAACTAAAAATTAACGACAATTTATTTACAGTATACAATAAAAACAGAAAGTAGCTGATCTGCTCAGTGTGTTTACCTAATATGCCTCTGCTTGTAGTCCTTAAAAGTATCACGAAAAACAGAGTTATTCAGTCCCAGTTTTCGCCCTTCAGCACTGTCTATTTTTAATGCTCAAGTGGTGGTATGATCTCCGATTACAACATGATTTTTGAGTAGAGTTTCGAAAAATTAGAATCAATAGGAGAATATTGGTGATTGTTGTAGTATTCAACCACTTACCACTTTTCGAGAAACGCAGGGAACGGACAAAGTTTTGCCGGCCGCGGTGGCCGTGCGGTTCTAGGCGCTCCAGTCCGGAGCCGCGCTGCTGCTACGGTCGCAGGTTCGAATCCTGCCTCGGGCATGGGTGTGTGTGATGTCCTTAGGTTAGTTAGGTTTAAGTAGTTCTAAGTTCTAGGGGGCTAATGACAACAGCAGTTGAGTCCCATAGTGCTCAGAGCCATTTGGACAAAGTTTTCTTTTATTTGCCTGTTTAATATTCTGATTCCTTGTATCTTGAAACAGAGAGAGCCAAAATTTTGAAGTGTTTGAACAAACACTTTAAAATTTTGACTCTCTCAGTTTCAAGATACATGGAATCAGAATATTAAACAGGCAAATAAAAGAAAACTTTGTCCGTTCCTTGCGTTTCTACGTTTATTACAGGAAACAGTAGAATAAAATAATACCAATTATTTTGAACAGTTTTAATGGTCAGGTTAAACAGGAGTGGAAAAAAGATATAACCGAAAATCGGTTGTTTCAGCAATAACTATCATCCCTAATTTGAAGTGGATCACTTTGTTTGCGACTTCAAGATATATATGAACAGGAAACTTAATCAGATGATACGAAAGAAACGATTTCAGTACCTTGTACCACTATTGGTGATTTTCTGTCCTCTTCCATGCCGACTAAGCAAGGGAAAAATGACAGCATGTCTCTGTACAAGCCCTAAAGTCTCTTATCTTTCTGTCGCGGCCCCTATGTGAGAAATACGATGGTGGTAGCAGAATCGTCACACAGTCTTCTTCGTATTCTGGTTCTCTAAATTTTTAATTCATTACCACCATTGCCTGCGAAAGTATGTTTGCCTTGACTGATGATATCCTCGCATTTACAATGTTTCCTTATGCACATTACCTTTGCGATGAACATAGACAAATGTAGGTAAATTATGGTTCAGTGTTGTTATCAGGAAAAGTTTCAGATGTCAATTACATACGACCAAGCGTATGAGAATCATCAGATCACCCAGCTTTACTGAGAAACTGCTTCTGCATATTTTACCACCGAATTAAACTTCTGCAAACAATTTCTGAACGTTTATGAAAGACGGGGTTCTTTGACAGAAATACGAATGCCACTTTGAACAGTTGTTTCAGCCGACAGTAAAAACACTGTAGGAGAATGCAGTGTAACCTTGTGTAACAGCTGCTCCAGTTTAGATTCACCGTTCATTACCGAACATAAGCTGACAACACTTTTGTTTCTTCTCCAGTACTGTGCTTCAAAAGGTTATATCGACTTCGCACATAGCGTCTCATAAAATATAAATAACTTTGTCTTTCTCTACACACAAATACAAAACAACTCAACATTGCCACGCGGGGTAGCCCCGCGGTTTAAGGCGCGTTGTCATGGTCCGTGTGGCTCCCTCGTCGGAGGTTCTGGTCCTCCCTCGGGCGTGTGTGTGTGTGTGTGTGTGTGTGTGTGTGTGTGTGTGTGTTGTCCACCTCTGCAGTTTGGTCCCGTAAGACCTTACCACAAATTTCCATTTCAACATTTCTTAGCTGAAATTGATTTTTACTTCTTATTTTAATTGATTTCCAAACTGGATGCATTGATGAAATAAGAACTTGCAGTTGTTTTACTATGAATAAAATGCTTGTCTATAATCTGTAAACTAGAACATTCCTAGCGCTACTGCCTTGTATGTGAGACGCCAAGTAATGATTTGTAATACATACAATACTTTGTTTTATTTAATAAAGAATGTTCACTTGAACACAGTTATTAGCGTAACGTAATGATACTCGCAAATCTAAAAATAGACTTAGAGAGGCGACCAAAAACTTTCGTTCGAAGGCTGTACAGTCCAGAATCGGTATGCCAATCAGGCAAAATCGCCGAGAGCACTGAGGCAATCATTCCACCGACGCAACAGGCTGAAGGGTTTGGTAAAAACACCGAGTCCTGCTGCGTGAAGAAGTCCGCAACTGCGTGCCGCACACACACGTCCGACCCTTCGAGGCCTTTTTTGAAGGACCGAATGCGTGATAATCAAACGGTGAAGATCAGGGCTGGTGCTCGAGTGGCTCCAATTTGCGTAACTTCTGCATTACGACATTAGCAATATTGGGACGTGCATTATCATGAAGCATCAGCACCTCATGGTGCACCATTCGGCAACAGTGGTTATGATGTCCAGAATTGAATGGACGGGTGATTTTCTGCACTATGGCCAGACTATCTGTCGCTACAACACGCAGTAGTTCACGGAAACCACTGCCATCAACACGCTTTGCCCAAGGATGTTGAATCTAATGGCACTGGTTTTTCTCAAATCAAAGATCTAACGTTACAGCCTTGACACAGTCAAATGGCAGTGATGCATGAACTCGGGAATAGTGTGTCTCATGCGTTGAGCTATTCGCGTTGAAATGTTATGAAACTGCATGTTATTCATCCTGCTCTTGCATATCACGCCGACGACCGGTTCACTGTCTGACTACATTCCCATCATGCGGTGAAACACTGAACACCAGTCAGCTTGTCTAGAAGCAAGAAGCTCGCTCACTCACTCTTTGTGTGTGTGTGTGTGTGTGTGTGTGTGTGTGTGTGTGTGTGTCTCAACAACAGTAGTTAGTATTTATTTCGCAGCGTGATTTTCTGAAATCTGTGGCACGATGAGCGACTGTTAGAATAGAAGCTGATCAGTCTCCACATGACATATCAAATGCCACTGGATTGTGCTGAAGTGTAATTTGACAAATATGGAGCCACGTCTAAAGAATTACAGGTTCGTGATCAACTGTAGTCAGAGCTAATTGCTACCGTCACTCACGACACGTTATTATAGATGGCAGAATGCAATTCAGCTGCAGTTGCAGTGGACCACAGAAACGGCAAACGTACACACAAAGAACAACAATGGAGCACACATTGTGAACCCAGATTATTTTATGTCATGTACATGGGTGTGAACCTATATGTGAAAATAGTGAATGAGCGATAAAGACGGGATAATACAAGCGGTCGAGAAATTCCGTTTTGAGATTACAGTGAAAATCGTCTTGACGCCATTACCAAACGTGAAGACGTCTTTATTGCCTGAAACATGACACGAGCTGTCATTTCCGAGAGCTCATGAGAGTACCCCCATCCACTTCGTCGGATGAAAGCAAGCGACCTAAACTATTTGTAGGCTGTAACCACCAGGCACTGGTTCATGAGACCCCTCCATTATCTTAGAGACGTTTTCTCTCGTACCTAAGCACAAGCTGCTTGCCAGCAACTTGTCCATCACCCAAGCGTTCTGATCCCTTTCTATGGGTGTTCTTGGGACATACTGATACACACAGAAAAAGTTTGTTCTTTCCATGTAGTAGTTATTGCAGTGTATTAATGTACATCTTAAAGAGAAATATAATGATTTTTGGTGTACTTCAAGAGGTTCACTGACTACATGGTATGTAGTCAGACAGACCGCTATTAAGAATGTGAAACGCCTCTCCACAATGCACCTCTTGAGAAAGAAACAAACAGTATCATCGTATGAGTGGTTAGACTAATACTACGAATAGTTTTGAAGCGGAAGACTTAGATGTGTTGAAAAGATGCAAGAAATGTGAAATGCATTGGTTACAGAGACCGCATGCAAGACCCTAGTGTCTCCATTTCTAAAATACTGCTCCATGTTCAGCGTCCCTACCGGATGGGTCTAACCAACGCATCGGAGGCATTCTGAGACTTCCTGCTAGGATCATAACAGCTCAAAATCGCCAAAGTGCAAAAGAGCTGCTCAAGCAACTGAAGTTTCGATCATGGGAAGAAAGACTGTTGTTCTCTTCAAATCATTTTGAGTAAATTTATAGATCCAGTATTCAGGACCGTCTGAAATAAAAATTCTGCTATTTTCACCGCGGTCTCGCGAAGGAATGACGAGGAAGGGGTAACAGAAATTAGGCCCCGTCAGAATGTATACAGTGATTTGTCATACTGCCTATTGGCTTTCGTCTTTCTATCCTGGGCTGTATTTGTTTAACGATTTTTTTTTAATTTTCGCTAACAAGAGATGCTGGCATTGTCAAAGATTCGCCCTACATAGTTCACGGTGAACTGTCAGTCACCAGTAATGGAGTGTGAATCTTTCACAATACCGACCACCTCGTATTGGCGAAATGTCTGAAAAATCACTAAACAGACGTCGGCCGAAGATCACGAGACGAAAGTCAAGTGGCAACAGATCAACGATTGGCCACGAAAGCCGCAGCAATTTTATACAGCAATTTTTCCCTCGCTCTATACGCTAGTGGGTGTACTGGTAACTCAGATATACATGTCTGGAACATTTGTGCACAGTCTACCAATCGGATACTATACCCCATTCTCTTACTGACCAAAAAGTGTTCTTAAAAACTTCTTGCACTACGAGAATTCGAAACAGTCGCCTCCGGGTAGAGTCTATTGCTCTAGCGAGCGTTAAAGACTTGGAGTATAGGTGCAATTTGCATAGGTACACAAAAGACTTTTGAAAATGACGTGTCGGTAGCGTTTGACAGAGCAGAGCGGAGCGGGCCCAGACGGAGGGCCACCGCGGAGTCAAGTGCCGGTGGCGGCATGGCCCGTGCAGCAGGTGAGGTTCCCACACAGCGCGCTGCGCTCGCCTGGAAGGACCGCCCTGCAGTCTCACGGGACGGCGCCGGGGGTGGTCGCACGCATACTGTCCACTCCACTGACTCCCTTCTCAGCCTCGCTCTGCCGCTCTCCCAAAGTCCATTCAATCGCCTTGAGCTGAAGCCGTCAACCGATCACCAACTTGTCTTACTACACGTCAGGGAATGCCGTATCCCTCGCAGCAATCATTTCGCCACCAACGGTTCCAGTGACTTCCACCAACGGCCAGTCAGGAAAACTGTCACAAGCCGTGTCGATGGCACAGAACAATCGATTTTAATTCAAATTTCCTATTATTTTTCTTTTTTACAAAAAAATAGTGTCAATTTCTTGAGAAGGAAGAGCACAAAGTATTGAGACAGACGGGTAATATACCAGTATTTATGACAAAAATTTATAATTCTTATACATAGTCCCTTTTTAAGTCAATGCGTTTGTCTAACGTTTCCCCAAATGAGGAAATTCAATCCCTACAGTGTGACTCTGAAAGATCTGAGAAATACCTATCCATGATTGCCATAACTTCTTCACTGGACTCAAAACCGGTCACTAATAGCTGAAAAACCAGTAAACGGAAACGAGGAGAGACTTGGAAAGATAATGAAGTTTGTGGACAAGAAACGATTTGAGGTCTCTTGATGACATTACAGTTTTATGACAGACGTCAAAGGACAACAACACTTTGTTGATACTTTGCTTAGTATTTGGTCTGTTCTGGAGTATTGTGTTTCTGAGGAACCTTTTGCGCAAGGTAATGCTACACATTTGCATTGTTATTTGAAACTGAAATGTAAAAAGTATTTAGATGAAGTTCGCAAAGGTTTGGAATTCATGTTTGGCAGTATAACTGGCGTTTTTGATGTTCAGAGCTGTAAGAGTAGGAAGTCAGCGTTGATCTATATAACTAAATATGATTCTGAACCTTTGTCTAACTGTAATGATTCTGCATTGTCTTTTAATGTGAGGCTACGTAGATGGGACGAGCGGACTACTAGGATTGATTATACGGATCCTTTTCTTGTTAATAATTGGAGTCGAATACGTTTTATAGAGAAGTACTTTGAATCTTTTCAGGCTAATCGTGTAGTTGTGCATTTATTGACCGAGTGCCATCTTAAGTATAATGGCTGGGCGGGGAGCGTCGTATGGTGGTATAACAAGGCCTTTCGGTCCACGCAGGTTCGTAAAAACAATTGTATTTATTCGGTGATACAAATATTGGCAAGCCCACGCTTATAGAGAAGGTTTTGTCTAAGAAACAACACCATATTTGCCATTTTGTTCCGAATTCGGATTTGGTGGCTATGACAGTCGTATTCATAAAGTTGAACGGAATGAATAGAGTCATGAAAAAAGACTGTAAGATTAACATCAACAGAAGCAAAACAATGGTAATGAAATTTAGTGGAATTAAATCGGGTAATACTCATAGAATTAGATACGAAATGAGACACTGTAAGTAGTAAAGAAGTTTTGCTCTTTGGGCAGCAAAATAACTCATGATGATCGAAGG
This sequence comes from Schistocerca piceifrons, assembly GCF_021461385.2. Taxonomy (NCBI): domain Eukaryota; kingdom Metazoa; phylum Arthropoda; class Insecta; order Orthoptera; family Acrididae; genus Schistocerca; species Schistocerca piceifrons. The sequence continues at coordinate 631,155,254 of NC_060138.1, read as the reverse complement.
AGAGAAGGTGTAAAATGGAGACTGGTTACGGCAAGAAAATCACATTTATTAATAGAAAAAATAAGTGTTACCCAAACGCGGCCAGCCTGTGTGGGCGGTTCTGAGCGCTTCAGTCTGGAACCCCGCAACCGCTACGGCCGCAGGTTCGAATCCTGCCTCGGGCATGGATGTGTGTGATGTCCTTAGGTTGGTTAGGTTTAGGTGGTTCTAAGTTCTAGGGGACTGATGACCTCAGATGTTAAGTCCCATAGTTCTCAGAGCCATTTGAACCATTTGAAGCCAAACGCGGTGCCGCAGTGGTAACAGCGGTTCACGTCACACCACCGACGACAAGCGCTGTCGCGCTTGACTAACACTTGGTTGGGTGACCGTCCGAGTATGCCAAGCGCTGTTCGCAAGTGGGCTGCACTCAACCCTTGTCAGACGAATTGAGGAACTACTTGACTGAGAAGTGGCGGCTCCGGTCACGAAAACTGACAACGGCCGGGACAGCGGTGTGCTCACCACATGCCCCTCCATACACGCATTCAGCGACGCCTGCCGGCTGAAGATGACACAGCGGTCGGTCAATATCCGTGGGCTTTTAGATACCTGTTCGGACGCAGTTTAGTTTTAATACAAGTGTTAAGGAGTCTTTTCTGAAGGTATTTTATACGGGACGTAGTCTTATAAGGAAAATAAATGTGGACCGTAAGCAATTCAGACAAGAAGAGAATAGAAGCTTTTGAAATTTTCTGCTGCAGAAGAATTCTGATGATAAGATAGGTAGAACGAACAAAAAAATGACGAGGTGTTGAATGAAATTCGGGAACAAAAGGAATTTGTGGCACAACTTGACTAAAAGCAGGAATCGGGTTGTGACATTGCAACACAAGATTACTATTGAAATTCTTAATTTTATCGTTTTCATAAATGTGATTTTTTAGCGTCTCTACAATGATTGGTCAGTTTCAGTATTTTGTGAAATGAGAAAATAAATTTGGTGCCAATGGGATACTATCTGAAATAACTTCGTAACATCTTATCAGTAGATACACTGGCATTGTCAGAGACTATGTGTAATATCCATTCACTAAAAATGTCTGAGTGGCTACAAGAAGTTCTTTGCTGTGCGACAACAACAGTAGCAAGCCATACGGAGAAGACGTATACTTGTGACGGCGAAGGACGCAAATGTGTTTGGCTCTGACGCAGCGAATATGTTTGTTGCGAGTTCTTGTGGTTGCAAGAGCCACAACAAGTTCCAAAGGACACAACACACATGACTTACAATAACGCTTCAAGAGGAATAAAGAGCGAGGTGGCGCAGTGGCTACCATACTGTACTCGCATTCGGGAGCACGACAGTCCAATCCCGCGTCCGGCCATCCTGATTTAGGTTTTCCGACGTTTCCCTAAATCGCTCCAGGCAAATGTCGGGATTGGTCCTACGAAAGGACACGGCCGACTTCCTTCCCCATCCTTCCCCAATCCGATGAGACAGATGACCTCGCTGTTTGGTCTCCTCCCCCAAACAACCGAACTCAGCCCTCAAGGGGAATAAAATAAAGAGTGCTGTTTGGACCTACGAGGTATAAGGAATATTTACTTCTGGAAGCGAGACGTTACAATAATTATTATAACTGTTGACCCCAAGGTATTACTTTGCGCCTGCAGCGTCCAAAAATGTGAATCGAATCATTTCAGACTTCTAGCCTCGTAAAAGGCTTGCCAATGAGTTGAGTGATTTGGACACCTTGAATTATGGTTTCGTATTCGTCATTATTGCTTGGGACAGAATTCATCTGCTATTACCCTTTGTCCAGAGTGTCACATTATTACAGAGAAAATCTGATTAACGTTGATAACAATGATATTACCAGAAAGTAAAACTAAGTTATTTCCCGAGAAGAAATTAATTAAAGTACAGGGAAATTATAATTAAAGTTAAACTTTCAAACCGCTGTAGAAGTAACACCATTTGTCAGAATGACGTCAAATTGCAACGGAATCTTGGAGAAGTGGGAAAACGTATGGCAAAAGAAAAATAAATAGTTACAAACTGTAGCAATGGATTTTCGCTGTAAGCATCATAATTTAATAGTGGTCGGCTACAAATGACAAATGAACCATACAACAATTCCTAAACAAACTGTTAGCTTCTAAAGCCCGTCCACCACGACAAGGTCATATCACATCGGATGAGAAAAATCGGTTTTTAATTGCCCTGAGGCCAAGAACCGCTTAGAAAGCATCAATCACATCGGTTTTTATTGTCCTGAGGCCAAAAACCGCGTAAAAAGCATAAATCAAAATCAAATCGGATTAGTAATTTTCTTTGTGACTGGTGCAATACATTTTCAATATGCTGTCCATCGTTTTCTTCAACAAGTTGAAATCGAGAAACAGCATGTTCCACAACTGATCGAAGTGTTTCTGGGGTCACGCTCAGAATGTGTAGCGCAATGCGTGCCTTCAATGCAGCTAAGTTTGCAATCGAAACACTAAACACAACATCTTTCAGATAACTCTGCAGGCAGAAGTCACACGGATTAAGATCAGGTGATCGGGACGGCCAGTCTGTAGGGAAATGGTGCTTGATAATACTAGCATTTCCGAAATGGCGCTTCAGCAGCTGCTTAACTGGATTTACAATGTGCGGAGGTGCACCATCTTGCATAAAAATGATCGCATCCACGCTATTGGAGCGCTGGAATGACGTGGTTGCGCAAAAGACACTCATAGCGCTTACCAGTGACAGTACAAGTAATAGGACCGAAAGCACCTGTCTCTTCGAAAAAATATGGCCCTGTGATAAATGATGCCGTAAACCCGTACCACACAGTGACCTTTTCAGGATAAAATGGTACTGATTGATTTGCGTGTGGATTTTCCGTTGCCCATATTCGACAATTCTGTGTTGTACTAACATATCCTGTCAGATGGACGTGTGCTTAGTCTGTACACAAAATCTTCCACGGCTAGTCATTATCCACTTTTATGCGAGCAAGAAAATCTAAAGCAATGGTCTCTCTTCCTGGCAGGTCAATAGGAAGCAATTCGCGCACAAGAGTAATTTTGAGTGGCTAGCGAAGAAGGATGTTTCGTAGGGTTTTACGCACCGTGCTCACGGGTATGTCCAAAGTTCGGGCAATTCTCCGTGCACTACACATTTGCACACTACCACTCGTCTCCTCCTACAATGCTGTGGCCACTGCTTCCGCTGACGTCGGATCAGTTCGTTTAGCTCGTTTCCTCCCTTTACTATGTTGCACACCAAAAGAACTCGTCTTTTCGAATTTCCGAATCATTTTTTCTAGACCCGCGGCAGTCACCGGACCAACGCCTTCTTTCAAACCCTTTAGTGTCCAGAACTTCTGCACAGCAACGTGAGCTCAGTCATCATTCTTGTAATACAGCTTTACAAGCAGAGCGCGATCCTGCATTGAGACAGTCACGGCGAACATTGCAGACGCGAAAGGAGGAAAAGCCGTGTACCCGGTGTGTTTATGCCAACTTCTATGGGTCATGCGCATGACAGGTGTTTTCATTTACGTATTCCGAAACAAACAGCGCCTTTTGTTGATCAATTTTCACACTATTTTTTTTCTGCCATACGTTTTCCGCCTTCTTCGATAATATTCCGCTGCAATTTGACGTCATTCTGACCACTGTTGCTTTCTACAACGTTTTGAAAGTTTAACTGTAATTATAATCACCCTGTATTTTTAAGCTACAACATCAGCGACTAACTTTTGAAATCAGTGGTGAAAAGGACATTTGAAAGATCTGAATCCGGCACAAGCGTAGTAAATTTTACTTCTTATTTAACTATATAGGTTACTTTCTGTGATTTTGGTAATTTTGTTTATCGATGTCATGGCTATCGCATTCCAGTGTTGCCATGGTGTTTTACTGTTGCCGTGCAGTGATCAGTGTGTGAATTTGAAATCTATGGGAAAGTTAGTCATTCAAAATTAGTGAAGATTATTGTGAGGTAACGTTGCCTCACTGTTACCACGACGCGCACTGTTGTAAACCCATTCAATTTTCATTTTATTTATTGCCGTTTTAACGAATTCTAAAGTTCTGATTAAGAACTTTGGCTCAACTAAATATTTTGTGATCCTTTGAATACGACAAATATATTCCCGTGCAAGTAGTGAACGACGTCATCAATACACACGTTTCTGAATGTTACGTGAACTTACGCTTGATAATGAGTCAGTTTCAGGAACAAGTTGTCCGCTTGAAGGAGAGGTGACCAGATTATTTCACTTCATTATTCGAATTTCACAAAAATAAAAATATTAATTAATAATAAATTCAACTAATCTTTATACTTTCTTGCATTCATCGTTTAAGACACAGTATTCATTTGCCATACTGGTGATTAATCGCATATTTTTCCAAATCGTCTTGGTTAGTTTTCTTTGGTATCGAAGACTTTCCGAAAAATGACTTACACCTAACCATGGTCGATCGTGTCGTAAACCAGACGAAGTCGGAAGGTGAGTTTGGTAATGGGGAGAGGGGGGGGGGGGAGTAAAAATTATATAGAAGGAGACGACGGGACGAATACAGTAAGCAGATGTATGTAGGTTGCAGTTCGGAGATTAAGAGGCTTGAACAGCATATACTACCGTGAAGAGCTGCATCAATCATCCATCGGACTCAAAACGGCGACGAAGATGACAACAACAACAGTAAACTGATATTAGATGGAAATAGGAAAATGTTGAACTCTCCTGAATAAAGTGGACGTACCGAAACTACGGATTATTGTCCTGAGGAATACTACCGTTTTTTCTTTCTTTTAAATCCAGGATTCGTCTCATGCACTTCTTCATTCTGCTGGGCTATAAGACTTGCAAGACCTCACCTATTATCGTTTTAAGGAAACACGTTGGTTGGTTGGGGTTTAAGGGCGCTCAACTATTGAGGTCATTAGCGCCCAGTCACAATTGTTAGAGCACATAGAATCTAGTAAAACTCAAGAGGGGGGGGGGGGGGTACACCAGAAAGTTCTTACAAAGATGCAGATAAAATAAGTGAAGGAGTTAGATGTCTTTGGACAAGCCAGTCAAAGTAATGAAACGAAGAACACGAGCAGCTGCTCGAACGTCATCAGCTAAAATATCCCGTAAAGTAGATGGCAGAGACAGGACAACACGAGATTGACTAAAACGGGACACGACAATAAAACATGGCGCACTGTTAATGCATGACCACAAGGGCACTGCGGGGCTGGGTCACCGGAGAGTAGGTAGCGGTGGCTAAACCGGCAATGCCCAATCCGCAACCTGGTCAGAAGGACCTCTTCTCGCCGAGATGGTCGGGAGGAGGTTGTCCAAGCAGTTGGGAACGGTTTTACTGCCTGGAGCTTGTTTCCTTGCAGTGATGACCAAGTATCCCACCACAAAGACACAAGCCTCCTACAAACAACCCCACTAATGTCAGATGACGGGACACAATGGGAGGCTGGTCGAGGCAGGAGAACTGCAGCCTTGGCTGCAGCATCAGCAGCCTCACTCCCAGGCACTCCTACATGGCCGGGAACCCACAGAAAGCTGATACGAGAGCCATCAGCAGCAGAAGAATGGAGGGACTGCTGGATCCGTTGCACCAAGGGATGGACCGGATATGGAGCTCCAAGGCTCTGAAGAGCACTGAGTGAATCAGAGCAGAGTACATACGATGAATGGCGGTGGCGGCGGGCATACTGAACGGCCTGATGGAAAGCAAAAAGCTCGGCCGTAAAGCTGGAACACTGGTCGAGGAGCCGGTATTTAAAGGTGCCGGCCCCGACGACAAAGGCACAGCCGACACCATCGTCAGTTTTGGAGCCATCAGTGTAAATAAAGGTGTGACTGGCAAGTCGCGCACGAAGTTCGATAAACCGTGAGCAATACACTGCAGCCGGAGTACCCTCCTTCGGGAGCGAGCTGAGGTCGAGATAAATATGAACTGGAGCCTGGAGCCACGGTGGTGTCGGGCTCTCACCCTCTCTGAAGGTGGTAGGAAGGGCAAAATCCAATTGTCGAAGCAGGCGACGAAAGCGGACTCCAGGGGGCAGCAGGGCAGACACATACAACCCATACTGACGGTCCAGAGAATCGGCGAAGAAGGACTGATAAGAGGGGTGGTCGGGCATAGACAACAGCCGGCAGGCATACCAACAAAGCAGTACGTCGCGCCGGTAGGTCAATGGTAATTCGGCAGCTTCAGCATAAAGACTCTCGACGGGACTAGTGTAGAATGCTCCGGTCGCAAGACGTAACCCCCAATGGTGGATGGAGTTGAGACGGCGTAAGAGGGATGGCCGAGCAGACGAGTAGACGAGGCTCCCACAATCCAGCTTTGATCGGACTATGGACTGATACAAGCGAAGCAGGACAGTGCGATCCGCTCGCCAAGATGAACCACTAAGAACTCTGAGGACATTAAGGGAACGTGTACAACGGGCAGCCAAATAAGTGACGTGCGGAGACCAACTAAGTTTCCTGTCCAGTGTGAGCCCTAGAAACTTAGTTGTTTCCACGAATGGGAGAACAACGGGACCGAGACGTAAGGATGGCGGAAGGAACGCTTGATATCGCCAAAAGTTGATGCAAACCGTCTTCTCTTCAGAGAACCAGAAGCCATTTGCCACACTCCATGAGTATAGGCTGTCCAGACAACGCTGAAGGCAGCGCTCCAGGAGGCATGTTCTCTGGGCACTTCAGTAGATCGCGAAGTCATCGACAAAAAGAGAGCCTGAGACATTAGGTGGAATGCAATCCATAATTGGATTGATCGGTATGGCAAAAAGGGCTACGCTCAAGACGGAGCCCTGAGGCACTCCGTTCTCCTGGAGGAAGACGTCGGACAATATGGAACTCACACGTACCCTAAACTTTCGATCTGTTAAAAAGGAATCAATAAAAAGGGGCAGGCGACCGCGTAGACCCCACCTGTGCATAGTGCGGAGGATACCTCCTCTCCAACAGGTATCATAAGCCTTCTCCAAATCGGAGAACACGGCTACCGTTTGGCGCTTTCGCAAAAAGTTGTTCATGATGAATGTTGACAAGGTCACAAGGTGGTCAACAGCGGAGCGGCGGCGACGAAAGCCGCATTGAACGTTGGTAAGTAGCTGTTGAGATTCAAGAATCCAAACTAACCGAGCGTTAACCATGCGCTCCATCACCTTACAGACACAGCTTGTAAGAGAAATGGGGTGGTAACTAGAAGGAAGGTGTCTATCCTTCCCGGGTTTGGGTATAGGAACAACGACGGCGCCACGCCAATGCATGGGACTTGACCTTCGGTCCAGACGCGATTGTAGGTACGAAGAAGGAAGTTTTTGCCTGCCGGAGAAAGGTGGGCCAGCATCTGAACGTGAATGGCATCTGGCCCCGGAGCAGAGGACCGGGACAGTGCAAGTGCACGTTCGAGTTCCCGCATAGCAAAGGGGGCATTATAATTTTCCAGATTCAGCGAGTGGAAGGAAGGTCGCCGAGCCTCTTCTGCCTCCTTCCTGGGAAGGAAGGCAGGGTGGTAATGAGCGGAGCTTGAAACCTCCGCGAAAAAGCGGCCGAAGGCGTTGGAGACATCCACAGGATCAACGAGGACCTCATTACCTAAAGTCAGGCCAGGTACCGAGGAGTGGGCCTTAATGCCCGACAGCCGGCGCAGGCCACCCCAGACGACAGAAGAGGGAGCTGGTGAAAGAGGCCCAACAAGCTGTTTTGCTGTCTTTGATGACTCTACGGCATTGCGCTCGGAGTCGTTTGTATCCGATACAATTCGCCAACGTAGGACGGCGGCGAAAGGTGCGTAAAGCACGTCGTCAAGCACAGATAGCGTCTCTACAAGCCTCATTCCACCAGGGGACGGAAACGCGACGTGAAGAAGAGGTAGTACGAGGAATGGAACGTTCGGCAGCATTGATGATAACAGCCGTGAGGTATTCGACCTGACTGTCACAACTGAGAAAATCGTGGTCCGGAAAGGTCGCCAGGGAGGAGTAAAGTCCCCAGTCAGCTTTCGGTATGTTCCAGCTCGAAGGACGTGGGGATGGGGTGTGGTGCAGGAGACGAACGACACAGGGGAAGTGGTCGCTCGAATAGGTGTCAGAAAGGACATACCACTCGAACCGACGGGCAAGAATGGTAGAACAGATCGAGAGGTCCAAGTGGGAGTAGGTATGAGTAGAGTCCGAGAGGAAAGTCGGGGCGCCAGTATTGAGGCAGACAAGATTGAGATGGTTGAAGACATCCTCCAAGAGGGAGCCTCTCTGACAGGATGCAGGAGAGCCTCAAAGGGGATGATGGGCATTGAAGTCGCCAAACAATAAAAACGGCGGAGGAAGCTGAACAATCAGGTGCATCATGTCAGCCCGACTAACTGCGGATGACGATGGAGTGTAGACGGTACAAACGGAAAAAGTAAAGGCAGAAAGAGTAACACGGACAGCTATTGCTTGGAGTGGGGTGGTCAGTGGGATGGGATGGTAATAGACATCGTCCCGAACGAGCAACATGACCCCACCATGAGCTGGAATACCGTCCACAGGGGTGAGGTCAGACCGCTCCGAGGTATAGTGGGTAAAAGCAAGACGGTCACTTGGGCACAACTTGGTTTCCTGGAGACCAAGGACGAGCGGACAGTGCAGCCGGAGGAGCAGTTGTAATTCCTCCCAATTAGATCGAATACCTCTTATGTTCCAATGTAACAAAGTCATCGCTAGTCAGAGAAAAGGGGGAACGAAACGAGTGAAGAGCTGGTCACCTCGACGGCCGCGGAGGGCCAGGTTTCAAGGGAACAACGCTACATCCGGCGGGAGGTGGATCCTGTTCCATCGAGTCGTCGCCAGCTGCAGCCGCTTTCCCGGGTTGCGTAGGAGGGGCAGCATCATTCGCCGATGAGAGGCCAGCTGAGCGCCTGGCAGCAGAGCGTCCCGGCGAAACTGAGGACGGCCGGGAGCAGTGACTCACGGATGGAGCGTCAGACGAAATGCGCCGGGGTTGAGAGGGGGATAAAGACTTCTTCTTGGAGGCCTCCTGGGAAGTCCGATGAGGCACGGGGATGGTGGGCTGGACCTGAAGAAGCTCCTCACGCACGGGGTCCGTTTTGGAACACCGGACTTCGGAAGCCGGGATCCGGAACGTTACCCCGATGGACGCCTGAGAAGAGGATCGCTTCTCAGGCGGCGGTGGGGGAGGAGGAGGAAGGGTGGCCCCTGTCGCAGAGGGGGCAGGGGCCACGAGGGAGGAGGATTTGGAAGGGAGGGATTTGGGAGGCGGAGGCATAGACCCCGGATGGGGTGAGGAGGTGGAGGGGGGACAGGATATGGGTGAGGATACTGTGGAAGGAGTGGACACGACTGAGGCAAATGAAGTTGTCAACGTCACGGGATGGAGGCGGTCATACTTTTTCCTGGCCTCAGAATAAGAGAAGCGATCCAAAGTTTTTAATTCTTGGATCTTCTTCTCCATCTGATACGCGGGGCAGTCTAAAGATCTAGGCGAGTGGATGCTAGGACAATCGACGCACCGAGGTGGTGGGGTGCATGTATGTTCCTCACAAAGAGGACGTCCACAATCGCCACAATGGGGCTCAGCCTCACACCGTGACGACATGTGCCCAAAGCGCAAACACCGAAAGCAGCGCATAGGAGGCGGGACATAAGGTCGCACGTCGCACCGGTAGCACATCACCTTTACCTTCTCTGGGAGAATGTCCCCCTCGAAGGCAAGGATAAAGGCCCCGGTGTCGATGCGACGGTCTTTGGGGCCGTGCTGGACTCGCCGGACGAAATGCGCGCCTCGGCGCTCCAGGTTGGCCTTGAGCTCCTCATCAGATTGCAGCAGGAGGTCCCGATGAAAAATAACCCCCTGCGTCCTATTTAGTGCCAGATGCGGGACAATGGATACTGGGATGTCCCCTAGTCGGTCGCACGCCTGGAGCGCCACCGACTGAGTGGCGGAGGTGGTCTTTATAAGATCGGACCCCGAACGCATTTTACTGAGAGCCTCGATTTCCCCGAAAATGTCCTCGATGTGCTGGACAAAGAACATGGGCTTGGAGGTGGCGAACATCCCCCCATCGGTCCGAGAACAGACTAAATAGCGGGGGAAGTACTTCGCCCCAAGCCGGCGGGCCTGTCCTTCCTCCCAGGGAGTGGCCAAGGGGGAAGGGGCAGGAGAACCAGAACCAGAGACAGTGCCATTCTTTTTAAAAGACTCGGCCGCAGAGCAACCCAATACATGTTGATGTTTCATCTGCGAAACGTCCACCCCGATACCACCCACTCCGACCAGGGGCTCTCCCTACGGGCGCCACCCAGCCTCAGCAAGGGCCACCTGGCAGAATGACCGTTGCCGGGAGTCCTGATGCCCCAAGGAGACGGGCATCTACTCCTTGGCCGACGTGGGGAGGGTGCAGCTCAGGTATCGGCAGTACGATCCCTGTGTTGTCAGGGGGCTACAACCTAGAGGGTAAATGACGACCTCACCACAACGGGCTGGCTACTGTGCTGAATTTCGGGTGCCATGGAAAGTCCATCATGATCGTAGGTGCAGATGGGGACGCACTATGGGTGTAACTGGTGCAACCCATCAGGCGTTTAGGCCCAATTTGAGGAATAGCGGGTGTGGTTACAACGCCGTTACAATTCTGAGTGCCAAGGTCTTAGTGCACTGAGGACCAGTGAGACACCACGTAAGGCGTCCTTCCCCAAAAGGCTCATACTTCTGTAGAATTTTGAAAAATGGAGGTCAAACCCCAAGGGGGACCATCACATTAAGGCAGAAACGTTTGAGACTCCTTTTAGTCGCCTCTTACGACAGGCAGGAATAACGCGGGCCTATTCTTACCCCGGACCCGCAGGGGCGAAGGAAACACGATCAGACTTAAATGTACCATTACGGAGAGGTCATTAGAGACACGAAAACGATTTCGGGGAGGGCAAGGACCGAGTGAGAAGTGGGCTGTGTACCATCATGACATTCGCCTCAATTGATTTATAGCATTTAAGAAAAATCTAAATTTGGATGGACCACATTATCACAAGATCATATTCCTGTCACATCTTTACGAAACACATATATGTCTTAAATCTCGAGATCATTCCTAAGTTCCTTGGACACCGTACTATACGACGAATTTATGAGTGCACGGTCAACTAGATTGCTAATGGTTAATGTACCCGACGTGTAAAGCGGCCTACTGCGACCTGAAATAATGTCGAAAAAGTAGCAGTGAAGCACCATAAGCCCATCTGCCATGTCCTTAGGGGACGGAACTATGAATCGGAAATTATTGTTATTTTTTGTTTGTTTGTTCCTCTGGACACAATATTTTTTTTTAACATTCTGTTACCGCCTTTCTAGAAACCGACTTAATCCTCTCCTGACTCCTAACTAATTTAATCAATGTTCCTACTTAATTATTATGTCTACAGCACGTGTCATATTTTGCGGTGTTTGAAATATGTGTCTGGAGGCAAGAACTGAAGCCATCGCTTGGGACAGATAATTATTTCAGTTCATCTACTTAGCGTGCAGTGACAGAGAGTTACGGTGGTAAAAAGAAAATGGCCTATTGAGATTTATAGAGACACACATGATGGTTCGATAATTCATATATGCTGTCAGGGTTTAGTGTGTGATTACATTCACAGTGTCTGACAACACTCGGACACTCGACGCATACAGAAAACAAATTTTGATAAATTTTTGCATTACAATGTTTATGGGCTTCGTTTGTTCACCTCGAGAACAATTTGAGTCCTTACTAGTTACGACTTCCGCAGTTTCATTTGCTCTGACTTTTGTACCGAACATATTGCTTCAAGGAAACCCAAAGACGCTTAACCTGTCAAAGAATTTGCCGAATAATATGCTTCAGTCTGTCAAGAAACTTTGTGCAGAGTTTTTTCCTAGTTTTATGTGGGCATTATTACAGAAAAAAAGGTGTTAGCTCCCCGTCGATGACGACAAAAGAAAGATGGAGCACAACCTCATATTGGGGACGTTGTAAAAGGAACTGAACCGAAATTCGCCTTAAGCACTTTACTAAAAAGGGAAAACCTAAAGCTGGATGGCCGGACGGGGACTTTAACTGTCGTCCTCCCGAATGCGAATCCAGTGTCTTATCGCTGTGCCACATCTATCGATGTAATTGCAATTAAAAAATGGAACTAATTCAGTGGGCTCTCTCTTGAGGTTAACTGTCACAATATTTTGACTTTCTGCATTTAAAAGCATAGTTGTTCTCTGTGACTATAATAGGTAATCAATTCCTTTCCTATAGTATCTGACGGACTTATTGAAGGGGGGCAGGGGGACACTAAGACGCTGCAGTCATGGACTGTGCGGCTGCTCCCGGCGGAGGTTCGAGTCATCCCTCGGGGATGAGTGTGTGTGTTAATTTAGGCTAAGTAGTGTGTAGGCTTCGGGACTGATGACATTTGCAGTTAAGTCCCATAAGATTTCACACACATTTGAACAGGGGGGAGAAGGCGGAGCGTAGCTATAGTTCTTGACACTTAGCGGGGATTAAGAAATCTCCATCAGTGATACCCGCAGAGTTACCCGAGACACTGCTTTGAGGTCTGCACTTTACTATAAAGCAGAATACGGAGATCAATTCACGCTACAAAGTGGCTTTTGGAACATACGAGTAACGTAGGTGTCATGTGCAGTACGTGAAATGTGGCGATAGTGAATATCTGCCATCTTTTGCCACGAAACTGAACTCGTTCCGAAAATTTTCTTCCATGCGTCGACAAGTTTTCGGTTCGGCTTATTACTGAGAACTATTAAGTGGTGAGACTTTTCATGAAACAGCGGCTCTTAAGGATCGTTTTCAAGTTTGCAATGCCAAGGGTTAAACGGTTGGACCTCTTGACTTGAGGGATAAAGCATCGTAGTGGGTGCAGTTGTGGCTCATTCAAATCGTGATCGGTTTTATGATTTTCGGAACATTTTATGTAATCTGTATTTGATTTGTAGTCCAAATAATAATTGTGTGTGGTTAGTGTTCGACTTGTATCCGAGATTTCTACTCTATGACGGACGGTTAGTGCTGCCACGACAGCGGGTGAATTTCTACAGGTGTCTGACTTCTTGAGTGATATTACTAGCAATAAACGTGACGCTAAATTACCATTAGAACTGGTGACCGGAAATGTCCTCGACGATACTTGGCTATCGAACTGCTTCACACTGTTAGTCGAGCATGCAATTTCTTTCCGTCGCATGGAACGAGTGGTACGGTACACATCAGCAACTTGGGGTCGATGCATCGGCATGTGTAGTGTGTTAACGTCTGTGCAAAGCGCTTGTGAAGCGAGTGCCGTCTGTGGACCACTCTACACTTCGGGGTGCTACAAAGCGGGCCCCCACTGCCTAGCAACTGTAAGGTAGCGGTGCTTGTGGACCGTGGGAGCCGACCAGTAATTGTACCTTTGTCTCTGGCTCAGTCAACTCGAGATTCCAGCCCTCTCGAACTGCAGTGCGGCCGGAGCTGGGACCTGGTTCCCAGCCTGGATACAGTTTGTCGAGCTGGCTCGCCTCAGTGGGAAACAATGCGCCCGCCTTGCATGTGACGGTGTAAAGCATGCCGAAGAGTGGCGGAAGCCGCGCTATGCTCGCTCGCGAACGCTTTGACCCGCCTCCGTCGGGCCTATCTGTTGAAACAGCTGCTACGTAACGCATTCGCTGTTTCCTTCCATTGAAACGCACGCTGTATTGGACTCATTTGGTTGCCAGACGACTTTCCGTTGCTTAAGTGACGATAAAATGAGATTTCTAGTGCAATGGACTCCTCTTGACTCCGAGTTCGCTTTACAACGTCGGCGCTTCATGCAACTTCATTGCAGCACTGCCGATCAGCTCTAAAGAGTTCAGTGAATGACCAATTACGTGTTCAGATATTGTGGTTTCCTATACACAGAACAAGCTTCTCACGTGGGACATTTGTTGAACCTTGCTGGTGAAAATGTTGCGCTCTCTCTCTCTTTCTTTCTTTCTCTGGTACTGCCGCGCGGTTTCAGGCGCCTTGTCACGGGCCGTGCGGCTCCCTCCGCCGTCGAAGGTTCCCTCTTGCGCGCGCGTGCGCGCGCGCGCGTGTGTGGGTGTGTGTGTGTGTGTTTTGTCCTTAGCTTAAGTTAGTTTAAGTTGGATTAAGTAGTGTGTAAGCTTAGGGACCGATGACCTCAGCAGTTTGGTCCGATAGTCTCCTACCACAAATTTCCAAAATTTTCTTTGGTACCATTTACTTCTCAGAAGTCTTCATATGAAGATGAATCTCTGTAAACGAAGGTATTCCCAAGAAATGGAGTAAGTGATCAACATCAGCATTTTCCAAATTCGATACCCCAGCACATGCGCACCTTGTTTGCGTTTGTCTTTGCTCTTTCTGATGGCATTAACTTTCATTTTTCCTTGTTTTCTATCCTTCCACAGCGCGGTAAACGTATTTAGTGAAGTAGCATTTAATTTTATTTTACGATGACATGTTTGAAGTTCAGCGTTTCGTAATTTACCTACAACACGTAGTTTAATACCAGCTTTTTCCGTTTCCCCTGTTTCTCACTTTTACACTTTCTGTTCTCGTACACAGTTGCGATGAACTTCATTATACTGCCACGGCCAAATGGTAAATTAGGCCGTATTCAACTTAAATGCCCAGCTTTTTTTCTTCGATTCATAAAAATCCTTTGTTTCTTTTATGCGGTTGGTCACAATTTTAGAGAATATCTTTTAGATTACGGAGAGGAGCATGGTACGACCGCAGTCCTATGTTTTAATTTTTTTTAGTAATGTTGACAAGCATAAAATTCCAAATATCAGACTATGGAGGTATTGGGCTGCATATGGAGAAAGAAAAGGTCCCGCAGTCAATCAAGTGTCCTTATCTTCTACTATAATGACAGTCACAGGTTGTAAGTAGGCTGTTTACGTTTTTATGTTGGTAACACCACGTAGCGCTCTGTATGAAAATCACTGACAGCGCTGTGTGCAATCTGTGGCTGGTTGGCATTGTTGGAATATTCGCTATTGTAGTGTTGGACAGTTTTATGTGAACAGTGCGTAGCGTTGTGCAGTTGGAGGTGAGCCGCCAGCGGGGGTGGATGTGGGAAGAGAGATGGCAGAGTTTTGAGAGCGGACGATCTGGACGTGTGTCCGTCAGAAAAAGGAAATTTGTAAGACTGGATGTCATGAACTGATATATATATATATATATATATATATATATATATATATATATATATATATATATATATATATATATATATTGAACAATATTAAGGTTCGAATCCTGCCTCGGGCACGGATGTGTGCGATGCGATGTCTTTAGGTTAGTTAGGTTTAAGTAGTTCTAAGTTCTAGGGGACCTCAGATGTTAAGTCCCATAGTGCTCAGAGCCAACACTATTAAGGTAAATACATTGTTTGTTCTCTATCAAAATCTTTCATTTGCTAAGTATGCCTATCAGTAGTTAGTGCCTTCAGTAGTTAGATCTTTTATTTAGCTGGCATTATTGGCACTCGCTGTATTGCAGTAGTTCGAGTAACGAATGTCAGATTGCGTTGCGCTGAAAAAAAAAAAAATTGTCTGTCAGCTTAGTGATGATCAGAATAAGTAAAGAGAGAAATGTCTGAGTACGTTCAGTTTTGCTCAGCTGTTTGAAAATCGAACAACGTAGAGGTTTTCCAGCACTGTCATTTATAAAATTTTTCTAAGGGGATGTTTCATAAGGTGCATGGCTCCCCTGTATTTACGTCCAGTAACGAGCGTCATGTCACAATAACTGCTAGTCTATATGAGAGTGTGCCTTCGTTACCACCTGAAATATTCACTCGCACAAAAGGAATCTTATCCTCTGCACAGATACAGCTGAGAACTTATATCAGAAATTGGAAATAGCGGAAGTTTGCTTCTTCACCAATAAATTAAAGAGCGACTCTTCAAGTAACTGTCATTTTAGTACAAGCCCTCTGCTAAAGCACGAGGTCTACATCTACATCTAAATCTACATTTATACTCCGCAAGCCACCCAACGGTGTGTGTCGGAGGGCACTTTACGTGCCACTGTCATTACCTCCCTTTCCTGTTCCAGTCGCGTATGGTTCGCGGGAAGAACGACTGTCTGAAAGCCTCCGTGCGCGCTCTAATCTCCCTAATTTCACATTCGTGATCTCCTCGGGAGGTTTAAGTAGGGGGAAGCAATATATTCGATACCTCATCCGGAAACGCACCCTCTCGAAACCTGGCGAGCAAGCTACACCGCCTGGTCCCTTTAATCCCACAAACCAACCAACCAAGCTACACCGCGATGCAGAGCGCCTCTCTTGCAGAGTCTGCCGCTTGAGTTTGTTAAACATCTCCGTAACGCTATCACGGTTAATAAATAACCCTGTGACGAAACGCGCCGCTCTTCTTTGGATCTTCTCTATCTCCTCCGTCAACCCGATCTGGTACGGATCCCACACTGATGAGCAATACTCAAGTATAGGTCGAACGAGTGTTTTGTAAGCCACCTCCTTTGTTGATGGACTACATTTTCTAAGGACTCTCCCAATGAATCTCAACCTGGTACCCGCCTTACCAACAACTAATTTTATATGATCATTCCACTTCAAATCGTTCCGCACGCATACTCCCAGATATTTTACAGAAGTAGCTGCTACCAGTGTTTGTTCCGCTATCATATAATCATACAATAAAGGATCCTTCTTTCTATGTATTCGCAATACATTACATTTGTCTATGTTAAGGGTCAGTTGCCACTCCCTGCACCAAGTGCCTATCCGCTGCAGATCTTCCTGCATTTCGCTACAATTTTCTAATGCTGCAACTTCTCTGTATACTACAGCATCATCCGCGGAAAGCCGCATGGAACTTCCGACACTATCTACTAGGTCATTTATATATATTGTGAAAAGCAATGGTCCCATAACACTCCCCTGTGGCACGCCAGAGGTTACTTTAACGTCTGTAGACGTCTCTCCATTGATAACAACATGCTGTGTTCTGTTTGCTAAAAACTCTTCAATCCAGCCACACAGCTGGTCTGATATTCCGTAGGCTCTTACTTTGTTTATCAGGCGACAGTGCGGAACTGTATCGAACGCCTTCCGGAAGTCAAGAAAAATAGCATCTACCTGGGAGCCTGTATCTAATATTTTCTGGGTCTCATGAACAAATAAAGCGAGTCAGGTCTCACACGATCGCTGTTTCCGGAATCCATGTTGATTCCTACATAGTAGATTCTGGGTTTCCAAAAACGACATGATACTCGAGCAAAAAACATGTTCTAAAATTCTACAACAGATCGACGTCAGAGATATAGGTCTATAGTTTTGCGCATCTGCTCGACGACCCTTCTTGAAGACTAGGACTACCTGTGCTCTTTTCCAATCATTTGGAACCTTACGTTCCTCTAGAGACTTGCGATACACGGCTGTTAGAAGGGGGGCAAGTTCTTTCGCGTAATCTGTGTAGAATCGAATTGGTATCCCGTCAGGTCCAGTGGACTTGCCTCTGTTGAGTGATTCCAGTTGCTTTTCTATTCCTTGGACACTTATTTCGATGTCAGCCATTTTTTCGTTTGTGCGAGGATTTAGAGAAGGAACTGCAGTGCGGTCTTCCTCTGTGAAACAGCTTTGGAAAAAGGTGTTTAGTATTTCAGCTTTACGCGTGTCATCCTCTGTTTCAATGCCATCATCATCCCGGAGTGTCTGGATATGCTGTTTCGAGCCACTTACTGATTTAACGTAAGACCAGAACTTCCGAGGATTTTCTGTCAAGTCGGTACATAGAATTTTACTTTCGAATTCACTGAACGCTTCACGCATAGCGCTCCTTGCGCTAACTTTGACATCGTTTAGCTTCTGTTTGTCTGAGAGGTTTTGGCTGCGTTTAAACTTGGAGTGAAACTCTCTTTGCTTTCGCAGTAGTTTTCTAACTTTGTTGTTGTACCACGGTGGGTTTTTCCCGTCCCTCACAGTTTTACTCGGCACGTACCTGTCTAAAACGCATTTTACGATTGCCTTGAACTTTTTCCATAAACACTCAACATTGTCAGTGTCGGAACAGAAATTTTCGTTTTGATCTGTTAGGTAGTCTGAAATCTGCCTTCAGTTACTCTTGCTAAACAGATAAACCTTCCTCCCTTTTTTTATATTCCTATTAACTTCCATATTCAGGGATGCCGCAACGGCCTTATGATCACTGATTCCCTGTTCTGCACATACAGAGTCGAAAAGTTCGGGTCTGTTTGTTACCAGTAGGTCCAAGATGTTATCTCCAAGAGTCGGTTCTCTGTTTAATTGCTCGAGGTAATTTTCGGATAGTGCACTCAGTATAATGTCACTCGATGCTCTGTCCCTACCACCCGTCCTAAACATCTGAGTGTCCCAGTCTATATCTGGTAAATTGAAATCTCCTCCTAAGACCATAACATGCTGAGAAAATTTATGTGAAATGTATTCCAAATTTTCTCTCAGTTGTTCTGCCACTAATGCTGCTGAGTCGGGAGGTCGGTAAAAGGAGCCAATTATTAACCTAGCTCGGTTGTTGAGTGTAACCTCCACCCATAATAATTCACAGGAACTATCCACTTCTACTTCACTACAGGATAAACTACTACTAACAGCGACGAACACTCCACCACCGGTTGCATGCAATCTATCCTTTCTAAACACCGTCTGTACCTTTGTAAAAATTTCGGCAGAATTTATCTCTGGCTTCAGCCAGCTTTCTGTACCTATAACGATTTCAGCTTCGGTGCTTTCTATCAGCGCTTGAAGTTCCGGTACTTTACCAACGCAGCTTCGACAGTTTACAACAACAATACCGATTGCTGCTTGGTCCCCGCATGTCCTGACTTCGCCCCGCACCCGTTGAGGCTGTTGCCCTTTCTGTACTTGCCCAAGGCCATCTAACCTAAAAAACCGCCCAGCCCACGCCACACAACCCCTGCTACCCGTGTAGCCACTTGTTGCGTGTAGTGGACTCCTGACCTATCCAGCGGAACCCGAAACCCCGCCACCCTATGGCGCAATTCGAGGAATCTGCAGCCCACACGGTCGCAGAACCGTCTCAGCCTCTGATTCAGACCCTCCACTCGGCTCTGTACCAAAGGTCCGCAGTCAGTCCTGTCGACGATGCTGCAGATGGTGAGCTCTGCTTTCATCCCGCTAGCGAGACTGGCAGTCTTCACCAAATCAGATAGCCGCCGGAAGCCAGAGAGGATTTCCTCCGATCCATAGCGACACACATCATTGGTGCCGACGTGAGCGACCACCTGCAGATGGGTGCACCCTGTACCCTTCATGGCATCCGGAAGGACCCTTTCCACATCTGGAATGACTCCTCCCGGTATGCACACGGAGTGCACATTGGTTTTCTTCCCCTCTCTTGCTGCCATATCCCTAAGGGGCCCCATTACGCACCTGACGTTGGAGCTCCCAACTACCAGTTAAGCCCACCCTCTGCGACCGCCCGGATCTTGCAGACTGAGGGGCAACCTCTGGAACAGGACAAGCAGCCATGTCAGGTCGAAGATCAGTATCAGCCTGAGACAGAGCCTGAAACCGGTTCGTCAGACAAACTGGAGAGGCCTTCCTTTCAGCCCTCCGGAATGTCTTTCGCCCCCTGCCACACCTTGAGACGATCTCCCACTCTACCACAGGTGAGGGATCAGCCTCAATGCGGGCAGTATCCCGGGCAACCACAGTCGTAGTCCGATCAGGGGATGCGTGGGACGAGCTGGCCGTCCCCGGCAAACCCCCATCCGGACCCCCACAGTGATGCCCATTGGCAACAGCCTCAAGCTGTGTGACCGAAGCCAACACTGCCTGAAGCTGGGCGCGAAGGGATGCCAACTCAGCCTGCATCCGAACACAGCAGTTGCAGTCCCTATCCATGCTAAAAACTGTTGTGCAGAGAACGTCTGAACTAATCTACAGAGAGCGCAAACAAATCGACACAAAATTTAAATGGTTATTAAAATACAAGATTGCCTAGTAAATGCAGTAATGCTGCTACTTGCGCACTGCTGACACACTGCTCGGCGGCGAAAGGAGACTACGCGATTTTACACTATTCAGGTACTAAAACGCGATGCTACAACTCTCAAATACTATAATACGCCCGAAATTTATGAATTAAACAATGCAAGTACCAAAAACACGCAAAGAAATTAAGAATTAAACTATGTAACAAATGAGTGAGCTAGGAGTATACGACTTGCTGCTGCAGCTGCTTATCCAACGGCGGCAGGGAGCACATGCAAACAAGGAACGGAACAATAGTCTCGATTCCAGGAAACGAGCGAGAACATACGTTGATGAGCCAAAATATTATGACCATCTGCTTAATAGTGTGTCGGTTCACCTTTGCAACGCGATTCTGCGTGACATGGACAAATCCGTGGTATGTTTCCGGAAGTATGTGGCACTAGATGTCTTCACACAAGTCACCCAATTCCTGTAAATTACTGGCCGGTGGTTAGAAAATGAGGAGCTGGCGTCCTATAGCGTCCGATATATAGCGTAAAGAAAAAAATGTTGCACTTGGAGGTCGGCATGCGATTTCCCATCCAGGTTCAAGACAAAAGTTTATCTAGAAAAATCAGATGGGTCGCATTTTGAAAACACGTGTATGGATACGAGGAGCTGGTTGCACTGTCACATCATGCAGCGCATCATAATGTACAGAAGAACGTGTATCACCCCACATTACCGTGCCAGCCGTCACAGCTCTCCGAGTAAATTGCTGGGACATCAAAACCACATCCACCACGGAGCTATGATTTGATTCCTCGTCAGGTTCCTTTTTTATTTTAGACGTCCGTTCCCCAGTTAAGGTCGTTTATAAGCAGAACAACATTTTGTCACATCACAGTAGCCTATCGCATGACTGTGCGATCCATTCAACTGCACGCGTGTGTCTACTAACCGCGCAGTCCAGAACCATAACTGGTCCTGTGAAGTTCATGTAGGGCGTCCTCCCGATGGCGTATACAAACGATAAATACGTCGATGTGCTTTAGGCGCTGGGTTCATCTGATAACCAAACTGCTGCTGTTGTTCGTGCGTTTGCTGCACGGTAGGCCTACCCTCAAAGGCGCCATCCCAATAAGAATGCTTTTTGTCGCCTGGAGCAATGCCTTCTGGCAACCGGTAATATCCGTCCACAAGTAGTGGACTGAGGTCGTCCAACGAATAGACGTTCTCCACAAACAGAGGGCGCGATTCTTGAAACCGTTCACCAATCATCTCAGCGAAGTACCCGTTATACTGCAAGATAATTCCAGACATCTAAAGGATTGGTTGTTGAAGAGTTGCACGAGGAAGAACTGCATCAATATCATTGCATGACAACCCAACAC
The DNA here is from genome assembly GCF_021461385.2 of Schistocerca piceifrons. Classification (NCBI taxonomy): domain Eukaryota; kingdom Metazoa; phylum Arthropoda; class Insecta; order Orthoptera; family Acrididae; genus Schistocerca; species Schistocerca piceifrons. Next base: position 631,133,888 of record NC_060138.1, on the reverse strand, counting down.
CAGCGGCCAGAAGACCCCATTTGAAGAGTAAATTTTGTGAATGGCGTTTCCACCAAGTGGAAGATAACGAGCATTTTATAAATAACATGATATGGTCTGATGAGTCTAGCTTCATTCGTGAAGGTATTTTCAACCTCCACAACAGCCACTGTTGGTCAGAGGACAACCCACATGTTACCCACTAATGTGGCTTTCAGGCACCCTTGGGAAGAGACCTGTGGACTGGAATCAGGGGAGGAGAACTTTTAGGCCCTTACCTATTGCTGGACAAGTTAACTGCGCCCCTGTAGCGTACGTATCTTTGCAATACTTTGCCTGACGCATTAGAAACGTTCAATTTGGTGTTCGGCGAAAGCTTTGGTTTCAGCATGATGGTGCACCGCCACACCTTGGAATGAATGTGCGTACCTACTCAATTGAAGCATTTCCAGGGAAATGGATTGGTCATGGAGGACCAGTGTTTGTAGTGTCCCTTTTGCAATATTCACCATTATCGAGGTGAAACATAAATAAAAATGACTGTATGTGACTCAAAATGAACTGCAGCCATCGATTTATCTGCGAAAGGTAATAACACTAATTGTAAAAATATACAATACAGATCGATAGATGCAGAAAAGACATTATTCTTATTGTATGAGATTATAATGTGTAAGAAATTAAAAGAAGTATTATTATCTTTGTAAGAGTATAAAATACAATGCAATGCCCATTCTTCTGTCTAGTCTATTTTGTTCTGTTCGTTCTGGTGTTAGCTGGGATAAGGTACGCAAGCTATTGTGCTGCGGTAGCATTTGTTTCTGTCGTAACGTAGTTGCAACTATTTAATGGTGTAAACTGTGTCCTAGTAAGAATATATTAGCATAAAGTGATCTCCGTGTGTTATTTCAAGAACCTATGCCACATTTATCTTATGAAAACAATATTTAATGAAAATTATTTAGCATGCTTCCAGCTGCTGCGGAGCGAGTAACAGTGATCTCTGACTGTTAACAATTAGCCGCCATTAGGCGGTACACTCAAAAATATTTTTCACAGCACAATTTCTGATAGCCGGAGCGGAATAAGTTACGTAAAAATATTCAGTGAGATTAATTGAAGGAATCCAGTGAAATAATTTTATTAAAACTTGTCTATTTTCTGTGATAGTAATAATTTAAGATCAGTGAACTGGAACTGAGTAATGCTACGCTATTGCATTTACAGTAATTTGTAGGGAGCCTGGCGCTCGATAAAATCAGGTATAATACGTAATTGGCAACCTACGAAATTCATTATTTTGCTTATTATATCTCTTTTGTATTTTTTTTTAAAGCTAAACGTAAAAACTAACTTCACTAGAGATCAGTAACAGATCACGATAAATCGAAGAACAAACAAATTTACTAGGAGAGTGTTTCCTCTAAATAAATAGTTACATTATTTTTTTAAGAGATATAATATGTTCTGGCCTCCACGTTCCCTGCGCCTTAATCCACTAGATTTCTATTTGTGGGGACACTTGAAGGAACAATTTTACAGTACTCCGCCCAAGGATGTTCACGAACTAATAGCTCTCGTGCATGCCACTTCGGCAATGACGGCTGCAGATTGTAATATTATTGGGATTTCCGTCGTATGAAAAACTGTGAGTGCCCTTGGAAATGCATTCACCTAGCTGTATATTAAATGATCAACTTATGAGATGAGACCTATCCTTTGAAGGTCATTTGTTTTACATAATTTACGTAACTGTAAAGATGCGCATCCAGCGTGGACGCTAATACATCGATTGCGCAGTCAAAGAAACATTTTAACAGAAGCTGAACTGAATGTTCCGCATCGATCTAAATAAAAGAGAACAGTAAAAACCTTTGTAGATCTTCAGATTTTATCGTATTTCTGCTTGTAATGTGAAAGCGTAAAGAAGGTCGTCTTTAAGCCATAAAAGTGAGCGGTCTTGCCAGCGTGCAGACAACAGTTATTAATAAATAAAATTCAAGTAATTTATGTTCGATACTGTAAACTGGTAAGTTATTGTTATGAAGGTGTTGAACGGTGCAAGAATTGTCTCGAATGAAGGAGAAAAGTATTGACTGTAATTTGCGACAAAAACGTGAACCAAGAAGCTAGCACAGGACAGGCTGAAATCTGGTCGCGCCATACAGTTAGAAAATTACTTATGTAAGTTTTGTTTACCAGATTTCTTATTCTATTCTTTTCCTTTATTTTTTTTACCTCCATGTCATATTATTTTTACAAATGTCAAACAGCCTTTACTACAGCAGAGAATACTGTGGCATCCTGGTCGTAGACAGAAGGCCGCTCCTTGTCTTCTATACAACTCATAGCTGCCCCATTTATTAATGATTTCATTTGCAAATGCAATTTTTTATTGTTCATTGTTAAAAGTCCCTTAGGTAATTATAAAATTCATACTGACTACGTAAAGAAATCCGGGTTGTTCTTTTCCGAATAATAGAAACCTTTGCGCAATCAAAAACTAGCCTCCTTCCGACAACGATCAGGAGCCGACCAGAAGACGGACGTCTTCGACCGCTTTCGTGTTTCCTGTGGCAAAGCTGTGCCAAACTGGGAACACGACATTCTAGTATGAAACACAATATATATACAGGGTTATTACAAATGTTTGAAGCGATTTCACAGCTCTACAATAACTTTATTATTTGAGATATTTTCACAATGCTTTGCACACACATACAAAAACTCAAAAAGTTTTTTTAGGCGTTCACAAATGTTCGATATGTGCCCCTTTAGTGATTCGGCAGACATCAAGCCAATAATCAAGTTCCTCCCACACTCGGCGCAGCATGTCCCCATCAATGAGTTCGAAAGCATCGTTGATGCGAGCTCGCAGTTCTGGCACGTTTCTTGGTAGAGTAGGTTTAAACACTGAATCTTTCACATCACTATGCGTGAAACTTGCCCGCAAGCGTTCAACCGTTTCTTCGCTCACTGCAGGCCGACCCGTTGATTTCCCCTTACAGAGGCATCCAGAAGCTTTAAACCGCGCATACCATCGCCGAATGGAGTTAGCAGTTGGTGGATCTTGGTTGAACTTCGTCCTGAAGTGTCGTTGCACTGTTATGACTCACTGATGTGAGTGCATTTCAAGCACGACATACACTTTCTCGGCTCCTCTCGCCATTTTGTCTCACTGCGCTCTCGAGCGCTCTGGCGGCAGAAACCTGAAGTGCGGCTTCAGCCGAACAAAACTTAATTATGAGTTTTTCTACGTATCTGTAGTGTGTCGTGACCATATGTCAATGAATGGAGCTACAGTGAATTTATGAAATCGCTTCAATCATTTGAAATAGCCCTGTATAATTATCAGATTAATATTGAAAAAATTGAAATATATTGAACTTATTTTTTTTTCTTTTATCATACTAGAAGGTGTATTGCATAGGGTCCAACTAAGTACGATCCAACGAGCAGCGAAGTGTTTGGAAATGCAAGGTGGCCGCTTTGAACATCTTTAAAGTGAACGTTGCTCGTATGTGTACATACTGACTCTGAGAAAATATGCTATGACGTCAATGGAATTATTGTGTGTAGCATAATATGCAACTTACCTATTGTGTTATTTTACCTCATTGAATATAGACAATATTACTGTATCACTATTATTTCCTATTGGCTATATTTGTGTAATGGACGAAACAAAGTGCTCGTTTACATCTGTATGAAGTTCATGTCATGTTATAATGTGTAAGTAAAAGTAACAGTAACAGAAAGAAATACGCAAGACACTACATTGTGGAGGTGTAAATTGGATACAATTTGTTGTTTTAACTGGGAAAAAAGCTAGTCTCATTGAGCTAATGGGATAGGCCCGGCACAGCGCAGAATTCACGCTACCTGTTCTTGACCACGCTACACGCACTTACAGCGTTGCCAGAGCCTCGTTTTTTTAAATCGCATTTCTGTTAAATCTATTGGTGGGACTAGCTTTTGCTAGATAAGCTTTTGTTTAGAGCTAGGATGAGGACTCGCATGCCAACCGCCAAGTGCGGCATTCTTTCTTCGCCCTGTATGTTCCATCAGGTTCAGAAAACGTGAATTTGGTGGCTAAGACGACAACATGAGTTTATTAGGCCGCTGTATGACGATTCTGGCCTTGTATCATGGACATTCTGCTGAAAGACGCCATCACCGTCGGAGAAGCCGTCAAGCATGAAGGGTCACAGGTGGTCCGCAATTATCATCATACGGTCTATGGCTGTCAAGATGCTTCTGTTACTACGATGAGACTTCAAAACGTATGCTATACATTATTATTGAAAAGCAGGTAATTTTTACTGAATGCTGCACGATAGTTCAAAGTGACATAGATGCATGACAGTTACCAAGTCCCTGTAAACAACGGTCGGAATGTTCTGTCAATCGTTCCATTCCTCGATGACAGAAATCTGCTCTTTCGGAAGCCATTCGAGAAGTGCTGTGTGAACATCCTCATCCGGGAAAATCTACAACTGTCGCGAAGCAACTCCTCAATTGACTGGAAATTGTCGTGTGTAGTCGATATCGATGGCCGTCTTTCTCGATCAGCATCACCCACTTCTGTGCGACCTTACACAAATTCGTGGCACCGTTTACTACGGCTGTACGGGACACTGCATTTGATCCATACAGTGAGAACTTCACGATGAATCTGTGTACAATTTAGATATTTTGCCCACAAGAATCCTACTATTCCACGTCCTTTACAGTAAATTTCCAGCTGCCACACCGTTTCACAGCCACAATGTGGAGCACCTGTTACCCCGTACCATAGCAGAACTGTGTTGGCAGGAAACTCAGAACACGTCTATCTTCTGACAATGCGCTACTGTGTTATTTAATAGCGTGAGGGCGACATATGTAACTTACCCTTGAAATCCCCTCGTACCCAAAGTCCTGTCCAATTCCAGGTGAATTTCCCCCATATCATAATACTGACCCCACCGGCCTGCCTCCGCGCCCTGAGCATGTTTGGAGCAGCCGTTCACTTGGATGATGGTTGTATCCAGACACGACCACCAGTCCGGCGTAAGAAGGAACGCGATTCATCTGACCAGGCGAAACGCTTCCACCGATAAGCAGTCCAGTGTCTATGATCCCATGCCCATTGCAATATGGTCCAATATGGTAACACATACGTAATACCGGTCTGCACCAGAGCCCTATTTTCAACAGTGTACTCTGAACAGTGAGCTCTGAAACACTTGCGCCTAGACCAGCGTTTGTCAGATATCCCACAGATTACCACCTATCCCGCTTTACAGGGCAGACATGTGGCCGACGCGAGCTTAGTCGCCTATTCGTGGTTTCTACGTCACGCGTATACTCCGTAATCTACCTTATGGTGTGTGATAGACCGTACTCTATGTACCCACTGTCAGTTCCCCTCTTGCCTTTCCCCTTCCATTCGCAAATGGTCCGCAGGAGGAATGATTGCTGGTCAGTCTACACATAAGCTAAATTCTATGTAATTTTACCTTCATGGTCTATTTGTGAGATATACATAGGGGGAAGCAACGTATTGGTTGACTTCTATCAACGTTCGCTCTCAGAATATTAAGTAAACCCAATCGTGATGCACAACGGCTCTCTTGTAGCGCCTGCCACTGGAATTGGATGAGCATCTCAGTGACGCTTTCGCGCTTGCCATATACAGGCTGGTCCATTGATCGTACCGGGCCAAAGCGTCAAACGAAAAAACTACAAAGAACGAAACTTGTCTAGCTTGAAGGGAGAAACCAGATGGCGCTATGGTTGGCTCGCTGCCATAGGTCAAACGGATATTAACTGCGTTTTTTAAACAGGAACCCCCGTTTTTTATTACATGTTCGTGTAGTACGTAGAGAAATATGAATGTTTTAGTTGGATCACTTTTCTCACTTTGCGATAGATGGCAATGTAATAGTCACAAAAACATGGCTCACAATTTTAGACGAACAGTTGGTAACAGGTAGGTTTTTTAAATTAAAATACACAATGTAGATACGTTTGAACATTTTATGTCGGTTGTTCCAATGTGATACATGTATCTTTGTGAACTTATCATTTCTGAGAACGCATGCTGTTACAGCGTGATTACCTGTAAACACCACATTAATGCAATAAATGCTCAAAATGCTTCGATGACCAATCCACCTGTCATCAAATACGCTGTTCAATATCGCTTCAACCACACAAGCTATGTGCCGGACATCCATTATGTTGGAAGTACATCGCCATTCTGTCATGCAGTGAAACATCTTGTAGTAACATCGGTAGAACATTTCGTGCGAAATCAGCATAAACTGCACCTTTTAGATTGCCATGGCCAATTTTCCTTCCTCCCATAATGCCCCACCATACATTAACCCGCCAAAGTTGCTGATGTTCCACTTGTCGCAGCCATCTTGGATTTTCCGTTGCCCAATAGCGCATATTATGATGGTTTACGTTTCCCGGTGAATGACGCTTCGTCGCTAAATAGAACGCGTGCAAAAAATCTGTCATCGTCCCGTAATTTTTCTTGTGCCCATTGGCAGAACTGTACACGACGTTCAAAGTCGTCGCCATGCAATTCCTGGTGCAGAGAAATATGGTACGGGTGCAATCGATGTTGATGTAGCATTCTCAACACCGATGGTTTTGAGATTCCCGATTCTCGCGCAATTTGTCTGCTACTGATGTGCGGATTAGCCGTGACAGCAGCTAAAACACCTACTTGGGCATCATCATTTGTTGCAGGTCGTGGTTGACATTTCACATGTGGCTGAACACTTCCTGTTTCCTTAAATAACGTAACTATCCGGCGAACGGTCCGGACACTTGGATGATGTCGTCCAGGATACCGAGCAGCATACATAGCACACGCCCGTTAGGCATTTTGATCTCAATAGCCATACATCAACAGGATATCGACCTTTTCCGCAATTGGTAAACGGTCCATTCTAACACGGGTAATGTATCACGAAACAAATACCGTCCGCACTGGCGGAATGTTTCGTGAAACCACGTATTTATACGTTTGTGACTATTACAGCGCCATGTATCACAAAGCGAAAAAAGTGGTCCAACTAAAACATTCATATTCCTTTACGTACTACACGAATATGTAATAAAAATGGGGGTTCCTATTTTAAAAAACACAATTGATATCCGTTTGACTTATGGCAGCGCCATCTAGCGGGCCAACCATAGCGCCATCTGGTTTCCCCCTTCAAGCTAGACGAATTTCGTTCTTTATAGTTTTTTCGTTTGATGCTTATTTCGTGAAATATTTGGCCTGGTCACTATCAATGGACCACCCTGTATACCTGAGACGAAATGTGTTTTTCATTTAATATTCTGCTTTCCCTCTATCACTCCTACCCAGTACGAATTCCAGACTGACAAGCAATATTGAAGTATTCACCGAACTACCGTTTTGAAAGCTGCCTCCTTTGTACGTGCGCCACACTTCCTTGGGATTCTCACATGAATATCAATCTGGCTTCTGGCTTACCTGCGACTAGTTTCACTCTAGTTCCACTCTAAATCGTTCCGTACGCATACTCTTACGTATTTAATGGATGTGATTGTTACCAGTGATTGTTCTGCAATCACACAACAAACGGTCTTCCTGTCTTTGAATACGAAATAAGTTACATTCGTTTATGCTGAACGTCAACTGCCAATTTCTGCACCAAACGCCGTTCTTCTGCAGGACTTCCTGCATCCCACAACAATTTTGTTAAGTATCACCACGAAAAGCCTCAGGTAGCTTTACGTTATCCACCAGTATGATATTCCATAGGCTCGTATTTTGTTCGTTGGGCGTCATCACGAAGTCAAGGAGCACGGCATCAACCTAGCACTGGTATTTACCGTTTTCGGGGTCTCATCGACGAACAGAGCATGCTGGGTTTTACTTGACTGTATTTCTGGAATCCATGTTGATACCCAAAAAAGTATCCAGAAACTCAACAATAAGAGAGCATAAAACACATTTCAGAATTCTACAACAGACCGATGTAAACGATATAGGCTTATAGTTTTGTGCCTTTGTTCAACAGCCCTTCTTGATATAGAGAATGACCTGCGCTGTTTTCCAATAACTAGGAACGCTTCGTTGTTCCAGTAATCTATATAGTACACTGCTGTTAGAAGAGCATGTTCGCATATTCTACAAAGACTCATAGTGCAATCCCATAATGTCCAGTGGCCTATCCTCTGCTGTGCGATTTCAGTTGATTTTCTGTCTTGAGGTTACTTATTTCGATATTTGTTATTTTTACGTTCGTGTGACGATTTAAAAGAGGAACCATAGTACAATCTTCTTCAATGACATAGCTTTGGTAAAACGAGTTTAGTATTTCGACCTTCTCTGTCATCCTCCATTTCAATGTCATTATCTCACAGAGTGTGTACACGAACATGATGAAAGACCCCCCAGGATGCTGCTAACTTAATATTTATTTAAGAACAAAGCAAAAATAAAATATCGATCGAACAGACGCATTAGCAAAGATATTAATTAGGAATGCGCGTTAAGGCGCAGACAAAAGAAAACATTTTATCATTCAATTTTTTGTACAATTGTTTTTTTTTTTTTGTTTTTAAGAGAGAGACTCAGACTTTCGAGTATGTAGCAGGACGACGTACTGTGATAGCGATGTATTCTACTGCATGATTGAATAATACAATTTTGAAGAGCAGTATTAAACATTTTTATTTATTGAAGTATGTGAAGTGAATTGTTTTGCAATTACGAGAAGTGCCAGTGCCTGCATCTTCAACTAGGTCAGCGAAGTCCGAAACGAAATTAAGTTAAGCACAAGACAGACATTTATGCAATCAATTACATTTTTCATATTCAGTATGGTTATATTTATTATTTTCATTTTTTGGTCACAGCACCAACATTAACTTGGGAAGTATAGCTCACAGTAACCACAGTAGTGCAACTGAAGCACTGCTATGGCAGCTACTATCTAACATAAATGCGAAATTAGATTATATAAAACAGCAGCAAAACACTGTTACACAAGATACTAACTTGGTAAGACAGCAGCAAAAAACCAATTTCAGTAATTTGACACAAGACATGAAAATGGTAAAACAACAACAAAACACTGTTACACAAGATCTAAATGCAATGGAGAAGGAACAAAAACAAGTATTCAGGGACTTACAAGATACGATCTCACAAAAATTCGATGACTTAGCCAAAAATTTTCGCGCTGAAATAGACGAAAAATTGAGTGATATGACAACCCAGGTAAAGCATGAAGTACTTTCTGAAGTTAACGGTAACATTACGGAGTTAAAACAGAAGGTAGATTCTTTTAACGACCATCACGATCTCGTAGAACAACTGACAAAGAAAATTGCAGACGCAAACACAAACAATGAAGCCACACAAAGCCATTTGATTTCGACAGACAAATATGTAACCACTGTCGTTAATAAATTAAATAAAGACTATGAAGGTGTACCTCTAGCTATAGAAGATCTCTCTTTAAGGGTACCAACATTAGAAGTTGAATCAGCATGTGCTAAGAAAGAGAGAGAGAAGATTAATGAAAATCTAAGTGATATCATTAGTCAAGCTGAAGCAGGTACTCTAGAAAAGGATAACACCATTGCAGAGAAGTTAGTAACTGACTGTAAGTTACACACAGATGTAGTAGAAAAGGCTGTCCAGAAAAAAGAAAATGAAATCGTGAACAAGGTAAACATCAACCTACAAGCCGCGGAAAATAGGATCCGCAATCTTTTAGAAGAAAACATTAACGGATCTCTAAATATGAATGCAAATAATACACAGGCTACAGTGAACAAACCACAACCTGTTGGTATTTATTCACAAATTATTACGACTCCCACAGCAAGTACCAGTGACAGTTGTAGATTGGAAAGTGTAAACATGCCCACAACACCAATAACTGAACAATTACCAGCCGGAATTACAAGTAACTGTAATAACAACATAAATATGATCGAAATTGCCATTTGTTTATCAACTATTTTCGCAGATGAAGGTTTGCTTAGACATCGACCGTTTCCTAGATTCACTAACGAAGGTAAAAGAATGAATCCCGTAGTATTTATCAGCGCTTTTCGTCTGTATTTCCACGCAACTGGACGGAAGCACAGAAAATCAGATTTGTCGTGGGATGTACGCGGGTGATATGCTCTTATGGGCAACTGAAGTGGCCCAACGTTGCAGCACTTATATCCAATTTGAAAGAGCTTTCCTCGACAAATACTGGTCTGAGGTTTTCAATCCCGCATCATTTAATGGCAAGTACGGTAGTCTGCGGGGTTACTTTGAAAAATACCTGAATAAGACACGCTATTGGACGAACCCATTATCGCAGGTAGACGTGTTAAAAATTTTAAAAATTCGTTTACCATCGCACATTAGAGATAAATTAGTCACAACGCCCGAGCACGACACTGAATATTTTCTGTCAGTGCTCGATTCGATCGACTTAATCTATGAGGAAAGACCTGTACCCTATAGAGCAATAGAAGATCAGGCACAACAACATAATTATGTAAATCAGACAGTAAAACGTGATTTAAACAAACAGCAAGATTGGTACACCCAACAGCAGAATTACCTACCCAGAGCTAAGGAGTACGGTAACGGGAGTGGAAAAAACAAACGATTTAAAAGAAAGAAGAAGAGAGGCAAGTTCCCAACATTTCCTGTACAAAATTGCAAGGTTCAGACTGCTACAGTCAGTAAGACTAAATTGGTTAAGCATCAAGCACTTATTCCAGTACAAACTGAACATTTCACAGTAAAGTGCAACTTTCTTGTAATTGACAAACTTATAATTTATTGGCATGGACACGTTTAGAACGTACAAAACAGATTGACATAGGTAATGGTAAATGCTACTTTCACGTGAAGGATCAGATCTTTTCTATTGATTTAGTCAAAACACCAGATGAAAGTAACAAAAACAAACCAGAGTCAAATGTCGTAGTACAATATTGCTTTCCATCTGTGTATTTCACAAACAAATTTGGTACTGAACAAGAAGCGAACACTGAGGTTAGTTATGAAATGGTAAAGCAGAAACTAAGTGAATCACAGGTACTAAATGAGATGCAACGACAAGAACTTTCTAACTTGTTATTTAAGTATGCCAATGTTTTCAGTAAGGAGCCAGGAGTAATCAAAGGCTACGAACGTAAATTTGAAGTCTATCCACTTGAAACACTTTGTGTAATGTCATATCCTATTCCATGGGCAAAACGAGAGGCAGTAAAGGAAGAGATCAATCGTATGATTAAATGGGGAATTATACAACCTTCATTTTAACCCTGTTCTAGTCCAATATTACCAGTAAGTAAACCAGATGGTTCTGTAAGATTATTTCTCGATGCTAGAGGTATCAATATGACGATAGTATCAATACGCGTAAGACCAGACAATTTGGACGAACAGCTTCTAAAGTTTTACAATACAAAATATTTCTGTATACTCGATCTCAAAATGTCCTACTGGCAAATAAAGCTCCAAGAAGAAAGTCGAAAATCAACTGCATCTGTTCGTGGGGGCAGAAGTTACGAATTTTGTGTTGTACCTTTTGGACTGAACATTAGCACAGGAGTGTTTAATCAGCATTGGAAAAGGTCTTAGGACTAGAACTGCTTAGCAAGGTCACTGTATATATAGACGACCTGCTGATAGCCACACTCACTTGGTTAGAACACATTAGGCTCATTGAACAGGTGCTTCAACAATTTTCAGATTACGGAGTAGCAGCCAACTTAAAAAAGCTTAGTTCTGGTAAGGAGAAAGTCAAATTTTTAGGACATGTTGTGTCAGAAGAAGGTATATTTCCATACTTTGCTTCATTTTATAGAATTTCGTTTATTCTTTTACCCATTATGATTATTCGCTCTGCAAAGAAAATTATTTGACATTTCTCACGGTATATTACCTGAGCCGAAAAAACTTGATGCTATACGCAACTATCCAGCTCCAAGGAACAAAAAACAACTAAAAGCCTTTCAGGACTAGCTTCGATTTTTCGTAAATTTGTACCACAACAACTAATGAACAGTGATTCATTGCTCAACTTGTTACGAAAAAATAGGCTTTGGTTATGGGATGCCAAGTATCAAGAGGACTTTAATAACATCAAGCAGGCATTGGTAAATGCAAACATTTTTAGCCACCCTGACATGTCCAAGGATTTTTGTCTATGCATGGATGCCTCATATTAAGGGATGGGGCATCTTTATTTCAGATGTGAGAGGAAGAAGGTAATGAAGTATCCAAGGTCATCAGTTTTGCTAGTCGCGCGTTAGCAGAAGCAGAAAGGTCTTACTCTGTGTCAGAATTGGAAAGTTTAGCGGTAATATGAGCTTTTAAAGAGTTTGAATATTTTTGGGGGGCAAAAATATCAAAGTGTACTATGACCACCAGTCACTGTCATTTCTTTTAACATGTATGCTATTGCACCGTAGATTAGATTAGCAAGGTGGTGTCTATATTTACAAGAATTCAATTTTGAGATCATTTATATCAAGGGAAGTCAGAATGTGATTGCAGATGCCTTGTCTAGACTGCCACTTGGTTTAGAGGAATTTAGTGAATTAACAGACCAAGATGCAGAAATCAAAACGTTATTAATGCAAGGTACACCACAACAGTCTGATTCCAATAAGTTTTGTAAGCAGATGAAAATAAAACAACAGCAAGATCGCAGATGGAGTAAAGTCATGCAAAACCTAAAGCAAGATGAAGGTGGAAAGGTAAGTAAATGGTATCAGGAGTACAAGGGCGTTTTTTTTTTTCACAGGAAACATGAAACATCTGATCAATAGTGTGTATCCCGGAAGATTATATCGACGAATTTATAAGACACACACATGAAATATGGGGACGTTATGGAGCGAGCAAATGTACTGAAAAAATTGCACCACTTTGTTATCTTCCAAATTTGAGAATACGAGTCCTACACGTAATAAGAAAGTGTGCACTATGTCAAAAGTCAAAACAGTCCAATGTGTCAATATATACTGAGCTGCACCCAATACTCACAAAGAAACCTCTAGTATCCCTGGACATAGCTGGTCCATATCCGAGAAGTAAAGGAGTGTAGTAGCACTACACGACATTTTCTCGAAACATGTAAAAAAAATGCCATTAAAAATGCAACAGGCACAAATATCAGAAGAAGAACTGAGGGAGACTGTGTGAGAAGAGTAAGTAAACCAAAGGTACTACCAACTTATAATGCTTCATATTTCGTTGGGCAAAAGTGGAAACAATTTATGACCTCACAGGGTATAAAGCACGTATTAGTAAGCTTTTTTTACCCAGAAGCAAGCTCAGTGGAACGAGTCTTTTAAGAATTTAACCGGTTTATTAGGACATACACGCTAATAAACACACCCGATCAGCGCTCAACAATACGCGCTGACGTCAGTAGTAGGAGATGAGACATTGACCTGTACCCGTGTGCGACAGACTGGCTGAAGGCGCAAGCAAAAAACGAGATTCACTGTGCACTTAACCTAAATATAAAGTAACCGGAAATACTACGCAAATACATCTACGGTCCAAGAACTATGGAACCTATTACTCTATGTACACAGAGATCTAATTAAATACTAAGCTACGTACAACAATATTTACAACCAAAAGGAAACATTATGACAAAATTATACGAGACGTGTAAGATAAGGACTAACAACAAAATACCGTGAGAAATGTCAAATAATTTTCTTTGTAGAGTGAATAATCATAATGCGTAAAAGAATAAACGAAAGCCTGTGAAATGAAGCAAAGTATGGAAATATCTGCGGACGTATGTAATGACCAAATGTATCAATGGCCATCGAGCTACAAAATGCAATTAGATTTAAGTTATTTTCTTTCAGCGACCAGTGCATCGTCACGGCGCATAAGAAGAGAGTTACGTCGAGAGTAGCAGGGACCAAATGAAGAAACGGGCCGCACCTCGAGTAAACAATTTAATTATAAGGATATTTAAAATACAAAGGTCATAAGGCAAATGAAAAAATGTAATATGTATCATCGCAGTGTGTTTACGTGACATTTGTCACTACTTACTCACTGCAGAGTACACACAATGATTTAAGCAGGAGGTCTTACAAAACCCAATTAATTTTTATCGTCTCACAGGAAAGCTTGAATAATGACAGTTCCAGGTATTTAAGAAACAGAAGTCTATGATGGTGAAACATTACATTTCACAATAAACTACACGTGAATTAAAGTACACAGCACTAAAACGGAAAGAAACAACATGACACTTTGTAAATGATTAGGCGGTACACGTTATTTCAATGAAACAAAGTTCCTTGACAACTAGTCCAAGATTGTAAGAGTAACATTTCGTCATAAATCCTTGAACCAATAGATGAGTATTTCCTTTCCTCCCTTCCAAACAAAGGAGGCGGCGCCAAGCGTAGTTAGACCAGCAATGCGCGATGTTTTTAGTCCTATTTCCAATTTTCTTCCTCCCTCCTCCAACTAAGAAAGAAATGAGCTCCCATACGTGATAAAAGTCTATCTATAAAATTAAGCAAAAATGTATCATATGTTGTATTGTGTCATAAAAATGTGATATGTAATTAATTTGTATATGTGATGTGAACGAAGATGAGTCGAAACCAACAAACAAATTGTAGTTATAGAACGCAGTTACTGAAAAAATTTTTATGACGTGTTAAAACTTAAGAAATTTATGTTCGTAATATAACCAGTGGATGGAATGTTAGCCATATATTGTTGCAACTTAGTATGAATTTTGTTGGAAACCTTACTCTATATATGAACATCAAAGACAAACTATTTATACGATATTTTGGACAGCTATATGTGTCTTTCAATATGTGCACGGTCAAGTGTAGTGACATGAACATGCGTATGCAACGAAATAAGTATCGCAGCTCACAACGCTTGTTACATGGAGAAGTGAACTACAGGTGTTCGAGCAGGTACTTACCTCATCGGCAGATGCTGTTGATCAGGGTTCTCTCCGCTGAAAATGCGAGTACGACGGGTAGTAATGACGCCCGGGGCGTAAAAATAGAGATCTTTTGCCACAGCGTCGGATTTTGAACAATAAGCACATACTCACTGGACCCAGCATAAAGACAAACGCCACCGCAATTCTTCGATACGTGGCAATCAGGTGAAAGTGAAACACTCAATGTGGCATCAACACCAAGAAAACGAGTGCACGCACGTGCAACGGTAGCATATAGCATGTTGACTTGTTGGCAACTAGTTCTTGCCGCCCAATCAGCCAGTGCGCCAGCACGAACCCGGCAGCGAGAATGAAGCAAACTGAACATTATTGTTAACGCGCTAAATTTAAATATGTAATGGACTCACATATTACGTATGTAATATTTTAATTTCTTGTACATAGGACAAGCTGAGATGTCCATTCCATAAAAAAAATGAAGCTTCCATACTCCAAAAAGAATGAAGCCGACAATAAAGGACATCGATCCCTATCGGTAAACGTAAGTAAAAATAAAAAAAATAAAAAAGCACTGAACGTCTCCATACATGTCAACGTACAGTGTGGGGGCAATTGTACGGCAACATGATGAAAGACCCCCCCCCCCCCCCCCCCAAGATGCTGCTAACTTAACATCGATTTAAGGACAAAGCAAAAATGAAATACCGATGGAACACACGCATTAGCAAAAAAAAAAAATGTTCAAATGTGAGTGAAATCTTATGGGACTTGACTGCTAAGGTCATCAGTCCCTAAGCTTACACACTACTTAACTTGAATTATCCTAAGGACAAACACACTCAACCATGCCCGAGGGAGGACTCGAACCTCCGCCAGGACCAGCCGATGCATTAGCAAAGATATTAATTAAGAATGGGCGGTAAGGCGCAGACAAAAGAAAACATTTTATTATTCAATTTTTTATACAGTTACTTTCTTTATTTTTCTATTTTTTTTTTAAGAGAGAGAATCAGACTTTCGAGTATGTAGCAGGACGAATTACTGTGATAGCGATGTATTCTATTGTATGAGTGAATAATACAATTTTGAAGAGCAGTATTAAGCATTTTTATTTATTGATGTACGTGAAGTGAATTGTTTTGTAATTACGAGAAGTGCCAGCGCCCAAGGAGTCCTCTGCTGCCTGCATCTTCAACTAGGTCAGCAAAGTCCGAAAGGAAATTAAGTTAAGCGCAAGACAGACATTTACACAAGCAATTACATTTCTCATACTCAGTATAGTTATATTTATTATTTTCATTTTTTAAATATATTACAAGTGTCTGGATGGATGGCTTTGACCCGTTTACTGATTTTAACATACGATGACAAAAATTTTTGGGATTTTTGTCAAAACTATAGACAGCATTTTACTTTCCAATTGATTGAACATTTCACGCATGGCTCTTTTTATGCTAATTTTGGCTTTGTTCGGCTTTCGCCGTCCTCCAACTGCATAGATTCTCACGCCAGTAAAAGGCAAACAGCCGGCCATTTTCGGCGTTTCAAGGAATCTCATCACTAAGCGCCAGACCAAACCAATTTGCTCTTTTTGAAAGTCCCTTATGTCAGTGGTTTTCCCCTATTTGCGGCACGTGTCATCACTAGGATGATTCCCCACTATTATTATTATTATTATTATTATTATTAGTAGTAGTAGTAGTAGTAGTAGTAGTAGTAGTAGTAGTAGTAGTACTTTCCCTCTGAGTGTGTTTGTAGTCCCATCCCCTCTAGGGGGCCTTCACTTCTTCATTACGTGTAAGATGGTTCAAATGGCTCTGAGTACTGTGGGACTTAACATCTGAGGTCATCAGTCCCCTAGAAGTTAGAACTACTTGAACCTAA
Organism: Schistocerca piceifrons; assembly: GCF_021461385.2. NCBI lineage: Eukaryota > Metazoa > Arthropoda > Insecta > Orthoptera > Acrididae > Schistocerca > Schistocerca piceifrons. The sequence goes on along the minus strand of NC_060138.1, from coordinate 631,117,062 downwards.
CTAACCTAAGGACAACACACACATCCATGCCCGAGGCAGGATTCGAACCTGCGACCGTAGCGGTCGCGCGGCTCCAGACGGAAGCGCCTAGAACAGCTCGGTCACAACGGCCGGCTTACGTGTAAGAGATAAGAGTTACGTTCACTTTATTTCACTTTATATAGCGGATCTTAGCCACCGGGGTCTACAAAGCTATCTGCGGTATCTTCGTTGTAAAACTGTTTTACACCATTTGAGTTAACTTCTTAGGAAGTACGTATTAGTGCCATAGATATGGATTCGTTCTACTGGGGGGTTCCAACAATTTGACAGCCTCTCAGACTTGGTCGATCTCACTACGAGTATGTAGATTTACTGACCGCAGATGTAATACACCTGCGAAGCAGCAGGGCCAGAGCATGACAAACTTCATGTGAACTCCTCTAACGTGTCCATGCGAAGTTGCGCCTTTCATGCTTGATGTCCACCCAGACAGCAATGGAATCTTTCAACATAAAGACAGTCGATGTCACAAAGCAGAATAGTGCTGCGGAAGTTTCAGGCGCATGAAAGTGATCTCGGCACCAAATTTGCCTGATTTGAACCCAACGGAATACAGGGTGTACATAAAGCCCAGGAACACTTTCAATTATTTATTGCACAGGAACTGGACATTGTACAGATGTCATACATAATGCATTTTGAAATGAAACTCTGAAAGTTTTTTTTAATTTTTTTTTTACAGACATTCGGTATGCGAACCATCAGTGACCCAGCACACTTCAATACAGTAATCGAATTCTATTCTTGCCATACCCACCCCAGGATGGCATCGTCGACTGTGGCAGAGCTTCCCGTAGCTCTGATACATCACGTGGTAGAGGCGGTACATACACCAGATCTTTAACTTGTCACCACAGAAAAAAGGTCACACCGAGTGAGATCTGGTGATCGGGGAGGTCATTTCATGAAACGGCTGTCCCCTTCTGTAGCACGGCCGATCCATCGATGCAGCAGCTCCGTGTTCAGGTACCCACGAACTTCACGATTAAAATGGGGTGGAGCCCCATCCTGCTGGAAGATGGACTGAGAGTCTGATTGCATTTGAGGCATCGGCCATTGCTGCAAACATGTCCAAGTAGGAATATCCAGTGACAGTGCTCTCGGCGAAGAAGAATGGCCCGTCCAGTTTTGGACGGGACAAGGCACAAAAAACATTTACCTTTGGGGAATCACGCTCAAATTCAATGCATTCCTGTGGATGCTTTGTACCCCAGATTCGACAATTATGCCTGTTCACTTTCCCATTAGTGTTAAAAGTGGCTTCGTCCCTAAAAATTTAAGCAATTGTTGCAAATGCGAACAAAACTTAAAACGCTTGTCTTTGTTGTAGTCGTTGAGGTTTTGCACTAGCTCCAATTTCAGTGGTTTCATAGACAGCTTCTGTCGCAGGACTTTCCACACTGTCATTCGAGCCATCTCGAGTTCACGGGATGCACGACACACCTATTTCTTTGGACTCCCTATGAATGTCTCTCGTACGCACTCCACATTCACTTCTCTCACACTGGGACGTCACTTCCCTTTGACGGGCACAAACAACCCGTCGTAACTAGTTTGTTGTGAGAGTGGTAAATGGCCTTCCTCGTTGCTGGCTTCTTACCGTACTTGGTTCTCAGCATCCATTGAACAGCTGTAGCACACTTGTTTTTGTCGAACTTCAACACACAGAAAGCTCGCTTCGCACCTGAACATGTTGGCGACAAGTGCTGACTATCGGCAAATTATCAAACTACATTGTGGCAGTACACATGAAAAAAAGGGTTTCTCTTCAAAATTACATATGTATGATATCTGTACAATATTTGGTTTTTGTCAATAAATAATATTATGTACACCCTTTATATCTGGGCCGCCACTGGGAGCTAGATCCAGATCCACAAATACGATCCAGGTGATTATAATGTTATGGCTCATCAGTGAATTAAAATCCATAATGAAAAATGCACATTTATACACTTTCTAATAAACACATCTTGTAGTCATGATAATAAATATTAAACAAAGAGAGGGTTTGCACAAGAATTTATTGGTGCAAGTAACTCATTAATCACTAATTTAAAAAAAAAAATGGGGAAGAGCCAACAAGCCTGAGAATAAGATTAAATTAGTTAACAGATTAACATATGAGTAGTGAAATTGCTTCCATAGTTAGAAAGAAGAAATATATACTGAAGCGACAAAGAAACTGGTATACATATGCGTATTCAAATACAGAGATAGGTAAACAGACAGAAAACGGCACTGCGGGCGGCAACGCCTACATAGCACAACAAGTGTCTGGCGCAGTTGATAGATCATTACTGCCGCTACAGTGGCAAGTTATCGAGATTTAAGTCAGTCTGAACGTAGTCGACGCACGAGCGATGGGACACGGTATCTCTGAGGTAGCAATGAAGTGGGGATTTTCCAGTACGACTATTTCGCGAGTCTACCGTGAATATCAGGAATTAGGTAAAGCATCAAATCTCCGTCGTCGCTTCAGCCGGAAAAAGATGCAGCAAGAAAGGGAACGACGGCGACTGAAGAGAATAGTTTGTAAGGTTTTTAGGTCAGAACAACAACTGTGTAAGCTGTAAATATTTTTGGTTTAATGTTGCAATCTTGTCACAGAAATATACGCATTTACACAGTTTACAATGTGACAATGTTACGACAGTTGTCAAACTAACGGATCTCGTCCTCAGAAAGTGAAATAATCCTAAACACAGGAAGCTACAAGTTTATTTACAAAATCATTCTTACGACTACGTCATGATGTTGGCTAGTACTACGATAAATCATCCGATTCCGGTTCAAAATTCGATACTATTTAGGATGACAATCAAGTCTACGGAGGAGGGTTAGTTTTGTAACAAGTTGAGCAAAAGATTACCCAAGGTCGCTCGCGTTTACAGTGGACGCAAGTTGGTGAACTAACACATTTATGCCTCTGCTCGCAGTATTTACCTTAGCTGCGATGAGCTGTCGTCGGCGTGGCTGCTCTCGTCCTCTGAAATTCCTATAAAAACTAATTAAGCCTCTGCTGAATTTTCCAGCAGAAACTCTCCCATGTTTCTCGTTATGTGAGAAGACATGTACTCATCCTTAGTCTTGGAATATGGCGATATGCACGTGCATGGATGGAGCAGCGTGCATATTAAAATGCCCTCTCAGTCCTTGCAAGAACAATTAACTAACTGGCTGGTTCGTTTCTCCACAGTTGGAGCTCTATGACTCTACAGCTAATATCTAGCTGAATGTCAGCCGCAGTGAACGCAGTGTTCACACAAATTTCTCCTCTGCATCGTACAGAGCGTTATGGGCTCCATTCAGCACTTGACGCCAGCTCAGAGAAGGGTCCCCAAACTTTCGCTCGTCTTTCTCGAAGCCGAACTGTCTCCCCACATGTGTTCTTTCGTTCTCCACATCATGGCTTTTTTCGACCAATAGAAGCGTTCCTCTAATTTTTGTGGAAACTCTTTCTGCCAATCGCAAGGGCTCTACCATTAAACTGTGTCGAAATCTCAGCACTTTACTCCTTCCCAGTTCGTTTCCGCCAATCGGACGTTTTGTGCGCGCTCCAGACGCCTAAAAATTACATGCGTACGTCACATGTGTACCACTCGTTGTTCATGTGATCAACTGTGTCACCGGTTTTGTTTGTATCCATTTTGAATTCCGAAATGCAGTTTTCTACAGCTTCTTTGTGTCTGTAACGCCGGAAATGCATATCCTTCTATTTCCATCTATTGTACTATAGATTTTTCCTTATTTTGTTACCTGAAGATATGACGTTTCTGTGTCTTTGTATATTGTAATTGTTTTACTATTTGTATATACATGCATTTATGTCGATGTATAATTGGTTTGTTTTGTAAATACTACTTGTATTTTTACGCTGGGTCTTGCCTAAGGAAAACTATGCTATCGAACGAATGCATCGATAGGTCGTGTGGAGAACCAAAGTGTTTAGGATCTTTGGTAGTGTTAACTCTGTCGCGTGGAGCGCGGGCAGAGGAGAGTCCGGCGGGGGTAGTGCCGTGGAGCAAGTGTGTTGTGTGACGCTTCCGCAAGTTGCCGCGCTTTCGGGGTTTGGCAGCATGTGATTGCGCTCGACTCGCTATGATAGTTTCTGACACGGTGTCGCGGACGGGAAGCATTAGCTGGCGCACATCAAGAGCCCGTTTCGCATGGTGACCGTGTCGAGAAGAAGGCGCGCCAACATCCAGCTTCTGCAACAGCGACGGCCGACAATGAGTGACTGTCGCCACCTCCTCGATCGACGACTTCAAACCTTCAATCAACCAACAAGGAAGAGTGGAAGCACGTAAAGTTTTAGAACTGTATTGCAGACCTCAGCTTTTCAAACTGTTCCATTTTCATAACTATAATTACAGCAACTTAGCATGAACATTTGTTGCTCATTGTCCCAATTGCATTACCAAGCAGGGTCCCTTCCTTTTCCGGAATGAACCCGAGTGTCGTTGAAATTCAAACGCCAGCATTAAAGTAATATTATTCCATTTAACTGCTTTAATTTCAAAGTTCAGTTAAAGTATTCATAGCTGGCTACAATATTTAGATTACTACAGCTCAGCTTGGTACGTACTAAATTTTACTATTGTTAATTGTTCAGAATCATTTAATTCAAGTTCAAAGTTAAATCTCTTATTTCTAAATTGCGTAGATTCAAGTAGCTTTTGAAATGATTGTCGAGGTATCCCAAGACTAACCTTATATTATTGAATTTCGTAGTGCTTCAGAAACAAAATTCACTATTAATTTCAGTCACTAAATTAACTTTCAGTTTTCCGATTTTATTAATTCTTTTGCTAAATTAAGTCAGAGTGTGGCGAAATTTATTACTTCTGACAAACTTTCAGTTTTCACACAACACGTGTCAACCTTCAGTTTCCACGCTTTTAGTGCTAATTATATGTGCAATAACCTTTCTTTTTCAGTTATTATAGTAGTTGTCCATAGGACTGGCGACCGTAGTTTTCCCCAAATATCTAATTAACGCCAATTAATTGTTAACGTGACGACCGCACATTTACTTTCTTTATTAATTTTACCCTTTTCTCAAAATTAATTTCCACCAATTTCATTTGCATTTTTCCTATCATTTAGATGCAACCCTTTCCTCCCTCTTTACCGACAGATTAACTTCAGTAAGTGAGGAGGAGGTTACATGTCCTACTTCTGGTGGCCCGTTACTTGCTCTCCGGTATGTGTCACCTGTCTGGTCGCTGACTCCCACTGCGGGACGCCCCCTAAGGGCTTTTCGTGGTGCGTCCCATGGTGTGGCCTCTGCTTCTGCCCTTGCTTGCTTCCACACAAAATGTTTCCTCTTGCCGCTTGTTTCGCCTTCTGCTCATTGACATGCGTTATATAGGAGCAGTGTGTTATTACTGTCGATTGACATCCCTTTTACATTACATACTTACAGGCAAATCTGCTCATTACTGCCGAAATAAGTTAGGTGTTATATTCCTCTTCCCATTATCATGTATAAAACTCTCATGTAAGGTGCGAAACTGACCGTATTCTGCCACCTTATGAGTTCAACGTGACAGGAGTGCAACCCTTCCGCATTTTGTTGCTGATTTCAATGCTGGGCCATCAACAAGTGTCAGCACGTGAACCACTCTACAAAATATCATCGATAGAGGCTTTCGCTGCCGAAGGTCCACCCGTATACCCTTGATGACTGCACGACACAAAGCTCTACGCCTCACCTGGGCCCACCACACTCACACTGGACTGTTGATGACTGGGAACATGTTGCCTTGTCGGACGAGTTTCGTTTCAAATTGTATTCAGAAGACGGACGTGTACAGGTATGGAGGCAACCTCATGAATCAATGGAGCCTGTGCGTCTGTAGGGGATTGTTCAGGCTGGTGGAGGCTGTGTAATGGTGTGGAGGGTGTGCAATTGGAGTGATATGGGTCCCCTGACACGTTCAGATACGACTCTGAAAGGTGACATGTACGAAAGTATTCTGTCTGATCCCCTACATCTATTCATGTCCATTGTGCATTCCGACGGACGGCCAATTCCAGCTGGACAATGCGACACTCCACACGTCCAAATTGCTACAGAGTGGCTCCAGAAACACTCTTTTGAGTTTAAAGATTTCCACTGGCCACAAAACTCGCCTGACATGAACATTATTTAGCATATCTGGGATGCCTTGCAGCGTGTTGCTTAGAAGAGATCTCCACCCCCTCGTATTCTTATTTATGGACAGCCCTGCAGGATTAATGGTGTCATTTCCTTCCAGCACTACTTCAGACATTAGTCAAGTCCATGCCACCTCGTGTTGGGGCACTTCTGCATGCTCACTGGGGCCCTACATGATATTAGGCACATGTACCAGTTTCTTTGGCTCTTCAGTGTATGTTAAAAGAGAAATAGTCATGCATTCAAAATTTTAAATGTACACAGCTGCCCTCTTATCTCGAGAAGAATTTGGTGCCCTGGTAGCATAGCCCTGGCCAGGTGTATGGTGGGCAGCTTCAAGTGCGCTGAAGCCCCACTTGTGCCTAGTCTTGCTCAGCGCTCTCTCTCTAAACCAAACAAACACCATCCAAACAGCCCTTGAAGGTCCAACAATACCGACTCCCCCCCCTTTTCATCCTCAGGCGTGACCAGATGTGGATACAGAGGCTCATGCTGTCTAAGCACAGACGGGAAAAGCGGAACATTTACGCAAATGGAATTCGAAGCACTGTCCTACACACGAGAAAAATGGCTGGAATTTTCGATGTCCTACAGCTGCTGGTCTGGAGATGGTCTAAACCCACAATGGTGGGTGAAGGACTGCATCCTGCCAGGGGTGGATCGTCTGCTTGGACATGTCTCTGAACACTGGACCAAAGAAGACATCACACACCTCCCAGAACTTTTCCGTAGATACTGTGCCTCATGTTGTTCGAACCAGTCTATGGAGGCTCTTATGCCCCACACAAAGGATGTCTTGTGACTGGAGCATTCTGATTGGTTCTTACTTATTTTTCCTACCCAACTGCTGCTGCTGGTGTGGGACGACTGTCCGCCATTTTCTGCAGATGAGACTTTCCCTGGAAAATTTACTTTGCACAGGTCGGAAAAAAAAAACACCCAGCAGTCATAGTGCACCGGTAGTTAAACCCGGTAAAAGTGCTATACAAATCATAAAATACGGAAATTATCGCAAAAGACACTTCCTCAATTACACTGCTCTGCTACTGTCGAGGAAAGTTTGAATTTTTCGGTGTGAAACACGCCAAACTGCTGCTGCCAGTGTGGAAGCATTGTCCGCCATGTTTTTCTGCAGACGAACCAATTACGAGACTTTCAGCGGCAAAACTATTTTGTACAGATAAAAAAAGGATACAGATGTCATATTGCACTGACAATTAAACCCAGCAATAGATCTACAGATCATGAAATGCGGAGACTACCGCCAAGGACATTTCCTGAATTACACTGCTCTGCTACTGTCAAGGAAAGCTTGAATATTTCAGGGTGAAACCGATGCTCACCTGGCCTATATTACCATTTGCCATATTGATGTGGCAAACACACATTTCGTATCCTGTACCACACAAAATTATCACTTCTGCATCCTGCATATAGCTATTGACCACCAGAATCACGTACGTATACTGCAAAGACAGACAGATCTAAAAATAAATAAATAAAAAAAACATACATTAGCACATGCACTGTATGTAGTCCTTGCTGAACTAGATATTTTCCACGAGGTCGGTCGGTGATACAGTGTGGCCAGTGGTCACGAGACAACTGCCTGCTGGCCCGACATGCATACAGTGCCCTCAGCGGACCCCAGACACTCTCCAAAATGTTGTACAAAGACTGGGCTGGTTCTCTTTGGCACAAAGACGTTACTGTTTCCAGCCCTGACCTGCTTGCTTGCTTACTGCCATGGTTTCCACACCCATCTCCATACTCTGGGACTACAAGTACGAATGTATTTCCATGTGGTTTGCCAGAATATCATACCATTTACGCGACAGTTCTCCGTATCATGTGCATAGCAGTGTCGCTTGTACAGTATAATTCTGAAGATAAAGAGTGGAAATTATTTCTCTGGAAACCCAAAAGTTTAGCGAATTGCAGCGAAGTGGAATGTGCTGTAAACCACCAAGTAACTCGAAACTTATCTGCGAAAATCTTTACGTGAAAAATCTAAAAAAAAATGGTGGAAACAGGTAGTTCCATTTGGGAATACCGATGTCAGTGATATAAGAGATTCGAAATCATCCTTCTAATTTACAAAGTCAGCTAAGGTATTTCTCATGTCTAGAGAACAAACAAACGTCTCTTCCAGCTGTCTTTCACCATTTAGGTGCACACAGCACACACTACAAGCGATGTTCTGTCAACGGCGGGAAATATGTAGCAGCAGTCAACCGGACAATTTACATGGGAGGGAATTACTGTCCAGCACAAAGAAACGCCCATACTGGATTTTCTCAAGTTTCCACAGAGTACACCAGTGGTCAAGAATGCTGCCCAAGACATCCTAAGAATTAGTTTACTAATCACCCACCCAGATGGCGACAGGGTTAGGTCAACTACATTACTGTACCCCAGCCAGGCGCTCCAATATGGACGGCTCTAACCGTAAACCGGAAACGGCAGTCATTCCGGCGAAAGGCCACGCACCACGCACCCCAGACAGAATCGTCCTAGAAAACCAGCCATATATATATATACCACTGTACTTACAATTAAATATTACGACCGCAGCCTCAATCTAACAACATTTGACAGTAAGCGAAGTATCGGAAATACCGCCTACTGACGATGGTGGCTCTAGAAATATCAAAATACGTAACATTCTTATGACTTTCCAGGCAAAAAAAAAAAAAAAAAGTTTTCCACTTCAAATCCATACCTTCCTTAAAACAGGAGAAAGTCATTTTCTTTGCTCTTGTCAGAAAACTGATCATAATACACATGGTTTATAAGTCTGCTGATACAGCTAATCTATCAAGCATCCCCTACCACTAAGTATAATACTTCACAATAACTGAATGGTTGTGATATAAAACAAAACTAAGAGAAAATACACTATGGATGGACATGTCTCACTAGTTTTTCTTGCGATTGCTACCAGTGTGTCTTAGAAATAGAGACGTAATCGTCTTATAAGCCTCCAGATATTAAAAACATGATTGCAACACCTATATTACTGTCACAAGTGGTATTGGTTTTACAGCCATGCACAAGTATCACTAACGATACCCGTGTTAAAAACTATACAAGGTTTATAAATCGAGATATGTACTGCTTCCAAATGAAGTGGTTTTCCACACAAACACCACGACATTGAATATAGACGGTGATCGCTGGGGAGTGTATGAACAGACCGACAGTGCAAGCACACATCGCCGGCAGTGTAAGCTAGTAATAAAATCACCGAATCTAGAAAGTGATTTGGCTAAGGAATGTGGTATGAAGCCGGTATTTGCAACTCCCTCATGCCACCGCTAGAGATTTCTCCAGTATATGTTAATGCACTCTATCCTAATGCCATGTCGCAGGTTCTGCGATATATCCACTGGGTTGGAGATGGTGGTTGATTGAGAACGATCACATACAGTAGATGGTGTGCTATGCGACGAATCACTTTCAAAAATGCAACGCTACATTGTGTTCATAAGAAATGTACAAAATTCTATGACCAGTACACTACCTTCTCAGATCTATTTTGTTTTGCTTTCCAGTAAAAATGCTGTCTGTGACTTGGAATTAACTCTTTCCATTCAACCACATACCCATGGAGATGTCTTTTAATGATTACAGCCATTAGTAAATTATATTCGTGGCTCTCTCATATCTCGAAACTACTCACCTTTTTCGAGCCTGTCTGCTACAGTAAAACTCCAACATGGTGTTTTAGGCACTCCCTATGCATCTTCTAACTGTTCCTCAGTCCGTGCAAGTTTGGGCATGTGATTGTTCCAATTTAAGTCAGAGGTGATCAGAAGTCGGAGGGTGTTATGTCTACCAACTTCTGCAACTCGTGTACAAACATAGTGAACTGAGTTTGTGTGACAGGACCGTGTTTTGACCATTTGGTGCAAATGGCAATACGTTGTTGTAGCTCCACCAATAGCGTACGATGTCTAAAACCAACGCCAAATGAAGCTTTCTCCCCCACAAAACACACACTGGATGATTTTAAATAAAGACAGTCACAACATAAGGAAACTGGAAGAGTTTTGTTGTGTTGTTGGCCGTTTCCAAACGTCTGATCGAAGGTGACTGATGGCCTCTACAATTAAACTCATCTTTCACAGTGACAGGATAGCTAATGGCTCAGTGTTCCATTTAGATTTATTCCTCATACTGCAGTCATGTATGTGATGGCTGTTTGGTGCTAGCAAGCCCCAGAAGGTGTTGCCCCTCCACCAAGACTCTTTCTCCATCTCAAACTAGTGATGTGCTAATCAACAGCGTACCGGTGGGTGGATGAGATGGAAGAGACACCGTCAATGTACTGTAATAAGAAGCATCACAATTGATCAGTTTTACTGCAATTTCAACACCGACCAATGATGCAGTAGCACGCTTTCCAATTTCTGTATCATCGCTAAACCACTCCTCCACTGAATTGCAAGAACCATATACTTGATTGTGAACGTAGACAGATGACTGTGCAGTACATCCATTCACTGTTAATTCTCGAACATATACACCAAAGTAAGCCAGACAGCGATTTACATATTTCTAGCGCTTCGATCATAGTTTATAATTTACAATCTTTCCCTATGTGGATGGAGGTAACAGAGCAATCTCGAATTTCTAGGATTAAGTTAAGGGATTGAAAATTCTCCTCGTGTTGTCTTTGACCAATCCTCCCTGCAGCACTGTCACCGATTTAATCTGCAGCTGACCAGTTTTTACCCTCTATAGCTCCCTCTAATACCATAGAAGTTATTCCTTGATGTCTTAATAGATGTCCTATCATACTGTCCCTTTTTCTTGTCAGTGTTTTCCGCCTAATTTTCAATTCTCCTGTAGCACTGAATCTCAAAAGCTTCGATTCTCTTCTCTTCTGATTTTCCCCCATTCCGTGTTTCATTACTGTGCAATGCTGTGCTCCAAATGTACAATCTCAGAAATTTGTTCCTCAAATTAAGATCTATGTTTGATATTAGTAGAGCCCTCTTTACCAGGAATTCCCTTCTTGGCAGTGCTAGTCTGCTTTTTATGTCCTCATTGCTCTGTCCATCAGAGGTTACTTTGCTGCCTATGTAGCAGAATTCCTCAACTTCATCTGCTTCGTGATCACCAATCCTGATGTTTCTCGCTATTTTCATTTCTGCTACTTCTCATTACTTATATCTTTCTTCGATTTCCCCTCAATCCACATTATGTACTCAGTAGACAGTACATTCCATCAAGCAGATCCTGTAATATTTACTCACTTTCACTCAAGATAGCAATGTCATTCGTGAATCTTATCATTGATGTTGCCTCACCCTGAATTTTAATCCTACACTTGAACCGTTCTTTTATTGTCCTCATTTCTTCTTCGATGTCTACACTGAACAGTAAGGGCGAAAAACTATATCCCTGCCTTATACTCTTTTTAATCCGAGCACTACGTACTTGGTCTTCCAGTCTTGTTGTTCCATCTTGAGTCTTGTATATAGTGCGTATTATCCATCTTTCCCTGTAGCTTACCTCCATTTTTCTCAAAATTTCGAACATCTTGAACCATTTTACATTGTCAAACGCTTTTTCCAGGTCGAAAAATCCTGTGAACGTGTGTCTATTTTTCTTCAGGCTTGCTTCTATTATCAAGTGCAGCATGAAAACTGTCTCTGATGCCTTTACCTTTCCTAAAGCCAAATTGATTGTCATCTAACAGAACCTCAATTTCCTTTTCCATTATTCTTGTCAGCAACTTGGAAGCTTGAGCTGCTAAGCTGATTGTGTGTTAATTCTTGCACTTGTCGGCTTTTGCTGTCTTCAGAACTGTGTGGATGATGTTTTTCTGAAAGTCCGATGTTATATTGCCAATTTCATTTATCCCTTATTCGCTCTTAAGTCTTCCAGAGCTCTTTTAAATTCTGATTATAACAACAGACCCCCTGTCTCTTCCCTGTTACTTCTTCCATATGTTATCAGACATGCCTTCCCCCTGGAAGAGGCCTTCAGTGTACTCTCTCCATCAACAGACCCCCTGTCTCTTCCCTGTTACTTCTTCCATATGTTATCAGACATGCCTTCCCCCTGGAAGAGGCCTTCAGTGTACTCTCTCCATCTATTCGCTCTCTCCTCTGCATTTAACAGTGGAATTCCCACTGTACTCTTCACGTTACCACTCTTGCTTTTCATTTCATTAAAGGCTGTTTTGACATTAGAGTCGGACCACAAACTCGTATTGTGTCAGGGATGGGGAAGGAAATCGGCCGTCCCTTTTCAAAGGAACTATCCCAGCATTTTCCTGGAGTGATTTAGATAAATAACAGGAAACCTAAATCTGGATAGCCAATCCTGGCTTTGAACTGTTGTTCTCCCAAATGCGAGTCCAGTATGCTAACCACTGCACCACTGCGCTCGATCTTCACATTTTCTCATGCAGCCATTTTGCCTTAACTTCCTTCCACTTCCTATTTATCTCGTTCCTAAGTGACTTTTATTTCTATTTTCCTGAATTTCCCTGAACATTTTTGTATTTTCTTCTTTTGTCGATCACCTGGAGTATTTCATTTGTTACCTATGGTTTCTTCACAGTTGCCTTTCACGTACCTATGGTTTTCTTGCCAACTTCTGCTGAGCTATTCATTATCGTAGTATCTACAGCCTCAGAGAACTTCAAGCATTTCTCATCATTCCTTGGCACTCCCGTATCCCATTCCTTTGCTATTTGTTGAAATTAATTTGTTAATCACATCAGTGTACTATTTTCTGAGATAAAAAGTAAATGATATTTCTATGGTCTTTTTTTCCAAATGTTGGGGCCTGGGGAGACAGCTTCCTTTTTCCTCTCACATTACACACAGCTCACTTTTTCTGTATAATGGAACCCAGTCAGAGGGTATTACAAAGTAAAAATCAAACTTGAAAACTAAGAACTACCCTAAAATATACTAATTATCAATTAAATTAGAGATACCTACCATGTTTAAGAGTGTGCTCTCCTACTGCCACAGCGAATGCAACAGTTTAGTGTAGCATTCGAACACAGAATCTACACAATTACTCTGCAATTCACACGTGTGTGTGTGTGTGTGTGTGTGTGTGTGTGTGTGTGTGTGTGTGTAAGACTTTGTGTGAGCTTACATCTCTTATTTTACCCCTTGACTGTTCCTCCGTATGTTCGCAGAAGTCAACAGAATATTTGCACATTCAGAGGAGAGTGCTGGAGACTGAAGTTTAGTAAAAAGATATCACCGCAATGAGAAACGCCTTTGGTTTAATGACTGCCACCCCAACTCGCTAATCATATCTGTGTTAGCGAAAATGGAGGATAAGGACAGGGACTGCAGATAGATGGCACTATGTGGGAATGTGAGTCAGCCAGAGAGCGTGCTGAAATAGTAAGTGCATTTGTGCTGAACACTGTATCTGAGTGGTGCTGTGGTTAATGCAATTCCCTATAAAGCATGAGATCCTGAGTTCGAGTCCCAGTCCAGCACACATTTTCATTCATCGCCACTGATTCTCCTTAAAATTCTAATGCAGCTGATATTACTAGTTCCTTCACTTTTCTTGCCTTTCCTTTCTCCCCCTCCTCCTTCAATTTACAGACAATGTATCACAGCTGCAGATTTTGCGTGGTGTCTGTTCTTTCGGGTATGTCTGAAAGAATAGACACCATGGATTCATATACTTGGATATGTAATGTTACTTTCCTTGTGTAGATCAATTATTGTATTTAATACTATAGCACAAGAAGAATTTGCCAACTGGCAAGGAAAACTGTGGAATCACATTTAATTACAGCACTGGTTAATTGTGCATCAAACGTGGCACATCGAAAGGGTACTTCCACAGCAATGGCGTACAGCGAACACGAAACTGCTCGACCTGGAGGATCTAAAGTTTTAGAACATCATGATACTGAAGTTACAAGCAGATCACTACCACCAGCCAATAATGTCACACATCTGAGCTAAAACCACAAAGACATACTACTTTTTTCCATAAATTAATGCTTAATGTTCACAATTACATCTACTGCCCAATTTTGGTCATTGACTGTCCAAACATATGACATCTGCTGTTCAGTTTAAAATAAATTACCTGCCACCAAGTTGCACCTTCTGAAGAAGTCAACTAACTGTATTGAAAAACAGCGTGGTTTAGTCTATTAACCATATTTAATGTGACACTGATCTTCTGCTTGTATTCAGTTTATAATTATGTATTTTTTAAAGATTCTTTAACTTATAGTAAATGAAGAAAATATAACTGTCTAAACTGACATTATATTAAAACAAAAAGCGCTTGTGCCTGTGCCTTCAAACAAAGCCGCACGTCCTGCCGAATGGGATAAATGGAGTATGGAAACGTAACCTGCAGAGAGTGCGGATCACCTGCTTGCGAAAATTCATCCTTCACTGTTTTGTTTGGCGAATGGTTTAATGAATAATTAATGTTAAACTGTTTCATTTGTAACAATGGGATTTGAACACCAGTCTATGTGGCATTCAGGCGTGAGTGTCGGAACAACCAAGCTCACGGGTGACTTCCTGGTTCGTCTCTACAACATGCGGTAAGGACATTCTTCGGGTTGCAACATCACTCTTAAAAATATCAATGGTGAGACATCAATGTTCACATGGAAAAGCATCAATGTTTCCATATATTTTAGAAATATTATAAAAAGTAAGCCAAAATTATTTTTTTATGTAATACAATAAGAGAATGTAAGCTGGATGACCAGATATATTTTAAAACACAACACATATCTATTTCTTCACAAACCTAGCTACATCTACCTACCTTTTTTAATGTTAACTTGTATTTGATGCAAGTATCTTGACTGATGCAATGATTAACAGTCTTCGTATCAATCTGATTACGAAACTAAATAAAATGGATCTTGTAAAGAAAATTCATTTTTCATCATTAAAATAATTTATTTCTTTGAATTTAACAATTTTGATACAGAATGCACAAAAAAAAGCATAGATAATACAGTCCTTCAAAGTCTGTTTCATTCCTTATTGATGGTTGCCCCGGTCTCTGAGAACGAGCGCTTGGTTGGCAGATGTGACGACGATAGAAACGCACACCTTTGCAAGTTTTGGGAAAGTAACTTCATGCCCTTCCAGATTCCGTTAGCATCTCTTTATTGGTGTAACAGGTACATCTGAACGTCAGTTTCACTAATGCTGACAACAGACGTTCATTACATTTTCCATGTTCGTGTGCCAACTGCTCATCGTATTTTCAGATGTCAAATAGTATACCTTCTTTATCACACACATTGCACGAGGCATTAGTATGTTAAACTCCTTTACATAATTAAGGAGCTAATTACCTTTGTTTTAGCAATGGCATCTTTGAAGTGGATGAACTAGGGTCAAATTTATTGAAACGGCCAGAATGGTAGAAAGTCCTGAGTTGTCAAGCCTTCTTGCCAATTGTTTCTTTATTTAGTTATTTAGTTTTCAAACTGAACAAACATTTCATTTTTAAGTTTCCATTTTTTTGACTGCACCCCAAACACAATTAATGAGATCAATTTGCTTATTAAAATATGTCCCTGGAATTTCTTTTGTTAATTTTTTTAACAGTTGTAGCTGTTCCACCATTTATCTTAGATGCTAACTCACTGCTAGAAACTATGGAATAGCCTCGTGTCTAGGTGAAAGTATTGCACCCACAACAGACACTAACCTCAGGAATAATTATGACGTACACAGGCACAAATTCCATTGCTTGCAAACTTCGAGTAAGAGTTCATTTTTAATTTGGCCTTCTTTAATTCCCGTCTCTACCTGTGTCTTCCATAACTCGGAACTTGCACCGACGCTCCCTTTTACATATTTGACAATATCATGGACCTTACTTATCACTTCCCAATGATGTCCCAACAAACTTTTATAACAGTGCTGTTATTATTTGTGACTATAGCTGAAATTTTTAAGTTGAAATATTCCTCTTGGAGAAAAAATCTGTCTGTTTTTCAGTGATGTAAAATGATATATGGTGTTCTGTCAGGTCAAAAACACCTAATGTTCTGCTGAGGTGTTGAGACTAGTCTGGAATGTCACTAGTAATGCCCACAAATGATTTATTTTGCATTGTTTCTGCCCAAACATTGTTGGTAATGCAATAGTTTTCAGCATTCTTTATGTATGTTTTAAAAAGACCACTTATTGCCTAATACTTATTGTCAATTATGGTTTTATTGTTTCTCAGCTTGACACCTTGTACAATGGACCCACCTCTTTAATGTAGTAAAAAACCTTCTCCTTCTACAGTTGAAAACTGTTCATTATTGATGATTATAAAATTAACAATAGCTACAGTGACTTTCTTTTATTTTGCTCCAAACTTTGTTGCTATGCTTTTTATGTTGTTTACGAAGTCATCAACATTTGGCTGCTTGGTTTCATAAGAACAATGAACAAAAATGGCTGGTGATGTGTTGGCAACTGATTTGTCTGACAAAAGAGAAACTGGCACCTTGTCAACTGGCATGTCACCGCCAATGCTGCGTGCAGCATGATAGTGTTGGAAGATCGGTTTTCCTTAAGTGACTATTATCAGGCACTGTGGCATTTATTTCTAAATAACATGTAATGCTACTATCTCTTGACCTCTTGCTAGGTGGTACAGTATCTTGCCATTTCAACTGCAAGTATACATTTACTATTCTTTCTAATTTTCCATGATTCATTTTTTCTCCATGGAGTCTCTATTTTTCAGTCCACTGTCTCCCCAGTTTCTTTGGGACTTCAGTCCCTGATCTCACAATCCACGTGTGTATCTTGTCTCTATACATTTCGGTCTTCAATCTCTATTGACTCTATTTGTGCTTTTTCTAGATCAAGATTGACTTTGTGCTCCACGGCATTGTTGACTTGCACTTTTGACGTATGTCAGTATTCTGTTCGTGAGCCTTATTGGTGGTGGCCTGCTGATGTCCTCATAGAACTTTAAACTTCTTTTTCTGACAACTGATGCTATGTTGGACATCTGTGTCCTCCTCCTGTCAGCTTTGGGCCGAGAATTTTTCTCATGATTTTGCGTTCTTCCTTCAGTATGCTTTACATGTAGCTTTTCATATGGAGTGTCAGTGTCTCACTTGCATAAAGTATTTCAGGCTTGATTACTGTGTTGTAGAGTCTGATCTCTTTTTGAATGGACATGCATTTCTTATTATATACATCTTGTGTTTTACCATAAGCTCTCTTCATTTTTTGTAGTTGAAGCTTCTGCGAAAACTTTTCTCCTCCTGTCGGTTCAAGGATTTCATCTAGATATTGGAAATGTGTAACTCTGTTTATCTAGCCATATTCTGTATCCAATTTTTGTACGTTTAATTTTGAGCAGAAGAATTCAGACTTCTGTAAAGAGATCTGCGGATCAACTTCTTTGCACATTCTTTTATTATTTCTATTTGTTCAGTCACTGTTGCTCCCTTATCCGAGAGTATGGCCAGGTCGTCTACAAAAGCTAGGTTTAAGAAATGGATCTTGTCCTGGGATAAACTTAGCCCTGTTGGTTTCCAGTGTCCTTGGATTTTCAGTTCTTTTTCCCATTCCCTCATTACTTTGTCCAGGACTAGGTTGAACAATAGTGGTGATAACCTGTCGCCTTGACATACTCCAGTATTGTTTATGAAGGGATCAGAGATTTCACCCATGAATGTAAGTTTCGATGTTGTGCCAGCCAGCCAGTGTCTGTCTGATTAGTCGTGGTGTTTTTTAATCAAGTCCTCATTCTTCTAAGAAGTTGAACATGGATTATTGATAAACAGAATCATATTCTTTCTTGAAAGTTATGAATGTGCAAATTATTGTAGTATTCTTGATAGCCTTGTAATTCAGAATTGTTTTCAGATTGAAGATTTGTTCTGCGCATGAACAACTGGGATGGAAGCTTGCCTAATACTATTGAGTTTTGTATTCTAATTGTTCTTATGTTCTATGGAGTAAACATGCTGACAAAATTTTGTAGGTGACATGTAGCAGAGAAATTCCTCTATAGTTATTCACATTCATCCTATCTCCTTTCTTGTGCAGCAGATGGATGAGTGTACATTTCTGGTCCTCAGGAAGTTTTTCTTTTTCCCAGATGGTGGTTGTTATTTGTGTAACTTCCAGTAAAGTCTTTGGTCTAAGATTCTTTAGTAGTTCTGCAATGATGCCACCTTCACTGGGTGCTCCCCTGACTTTTTTTATCTCTTCATGTTGATACAAGTGATTCTGGGTGAGTGGAGGTGCAGTCCAGTGTTGGGAACCAGTTTTGGGAATCTTGTTTTAGGTTCTGGGCAGTTAAGGAGATCGGGGAAATATGTCAGGTCCTCACTGTTCTCTTGATTAGTTAAAATGAGTTTTCCATCTTGTTTTCTTACGCATAAGTCTTGTGGGTTATGGCAGCAGACTTTCCTTGTGATAGTCCTGTAGAATTCTCTCATGTCACATTTGCGGAAACTTTTATCTACAGCATCCAGTTTTCCTTTTATTAAGTGCTGTTATGTGCTCTATCAGAAGTCCATTTTTTTAAGACGCTCATATGTTAAAACTCTACCAACCTACTCCAAATTTTATCTGGGTACATCTATGTCCCATAACCTAAAAATTACCATCATGTCAAATAGAACACTACTAAAATCTAATACACACATTAATTTTTCTACCACTAATTGGTATAATTTCTGTTACTGCTATCTCTATTTATTGAACGGAGATATACGGAATGGACATGTAATGAATATTGTAAAACCATCAAATGTTACAGTGCACATGCACAAGCACAGACATGGCAATTGACAATTTGAACCACTCTATAGTACATTAAACCCAGTTATTGCTGCACGTAATTCAAGTCACACTATTTGAAGTAAATGATAATATTGTATACTTCATACTTTCCTTACCCACTATTTCAAAATTACAACATATATTACTTACCTATTATTTCAAAATTACAAAAATCAAGAAGACAGTAACAAATGTAGCACTGCATGAATTTCCAGACTACAGGTGAGGACGGCTGAGCACCCATGAGCAGAATGAATGATCCATTGTTGAATGCTTTTTTGTTGTCAATGCATCGGCGATGTATGATCATTCAAAACATTGATCTCTCTCTCTCTCTCTCTCTCTCTCTCTCTCTCTCTCTCTCTCTCTCTCTCTCTCTCTCTCTCTCACACAACACACACACACACACACACACACACACACACACACACACACACACGCCTTTGCTACTTTTCTGTAGGTCACATCCCTCACATCCAATTAGTTGGAGGGCCATAAAACTAATTCATATGCAAAACAGTCTTGTTAAACAAAATTGAACATGGAGCAACATCATCTAAAACAAGCTAGCTGGTCGCAAAATGTAGTAAAATTTCAGTTGTAAGCCAAGGGAAAGAGGGCAGGAACTTAAGAAACCCTGTACTGGCTATGGGCTTGGCAGCAGCAGTATATGTTTCTTGTATGCAGCCTTTGATCATGCATTCTCCAACATCCACACAGGGATGCCTGCTCCAGTCTCAGTTGTTTTCAAAAAGTTGTTTCTACAAACAAAAACTTTGCCACTTATCATTAGCTTACAAACAAAACAATGGAACAGGAATTTTCAGTTGCAACATGTTTGTGTTTCGGCAGGTGATGTTTCCGCACGCACCTGTCACTCTATAACACAGGACAAGCTGTTTGTAAGCATGTCTAATGGAAGAAAAACATACCTTACACATTCATTCTACTGAATGTCTAAACTGTTGTTTAGTTTTTACACAAGAAATACTGCGTTTTGATATTCTATTCAACTATTGAAACTAAAATGTCTGTATCATTTACACATACCAACCACTTATACATAATTTCCATAAGCTAATAATATATGTTCTGAACAATTCAGCCACACGTCCAGGACCAGCCTGCAATGGTTACCTCATATTTTCCTGTTGAGTTACGATCTGTAACAAGATTCTCTTGCAAACATTTGAGGTCGTCTCTTTATAATGGTCTTCAAATTCAAAGAGGTCCAGTAAGTTCTTGAAAACCATATATTACACGGTGTACAGTTTTCGGTGGAATTAGTAACACACACAAGTAATTTATGATTTCTTGAAGAAATTAATAGTGTGAAAAGTGTAGGGAACAGGACAAATCAGGCAAATGAAAGTGTTTCAAATGTTCTGTGACTAGTTACATATAAAATGAAGGTACTCTTTTACTTGCAGGCCAAGAATATCAAATGTGTCGACGACAGGGGGAGGAGAGTAGAAAATAATTTATCACCTAAAAGTAAAGATATTCTACTAAAACCTGTAATTTAATGAGGCATGGTAGAAATTGTTACAGTAATTAAAAAAAAGTAACACACAGTTTTCTCTACCATGATGATAATCTATCACCAATGAACAGTATCTAATAATAGAAACTTCCTGTGTAAGCACATAGTACACACTCATGACAATGAGGAATGGTTATGGCAGTCAATTTCTGCCACACTGACAGTAACAGAACACAGACCTTTCTAGGACAATAAATGATGACAAATATTATGAGGACATAAGAAAAATTTAAAACCTGGTCCCTCAAGATAGGGAGCACTGAGCCTCATCATCAGAAGCTAATCAAAACTAGAATGCAGTTCGTGAACTAGGTTTCGTCATGTGCATGAATTATGTCACTTAACATTCAGACTGCACTCCACTTGAGAAAGTGACAATGAAATATTAAGAAGTGCAGCTGAAATAATTGTGTTCATTTCTACAAAAAGTTTATATCTAATTAACTTAAATTCTAGCTTTTTTCATAAAATATAAATTCATCACGTGACAACAGAGATCCTTTGGTGATTTCAGGTCACTTGATCACTGACGTTTTATGCTGAGACAGCCGTAAAATGCTATCTGCGTCAGTATGGGAAATTGCGTCTGGAGCCCTGCAAAGAAAAGAAGCATTAGTATGTAGAACTAAAGCAGTGGAACTTGTCACTAATGAGGAGCTGAGTATTCACTTACTCTATCGGCACCACGTTGTGATGAGGTGTAGCCTTGATTTCCACCACCACGTCGGCCACCTCTGTAAAAGAACAAAAACAGTAATGTTTTAGCCAGAGAGAAGTGTGAGCAGATCGACGGCTGGCTAATGGGTGCACCAACACCCACACTAAAAGTGTATGGTATGTGTGCAGTTTCTTAAAACAAACTTACCCTCTGTCACATTCTGTATGGAGGATTGCAAAGCATGTATGTAAATGAAGATGCACTCCTATAACTACTCACCTGGGCCATAAAGCATGGAAAGTAGCGTCAAATTTTTGGCAATTATGCACTTATTCTCTCGACTGCTACCTAAAACACAACCATTGACCTGGCAATAACTGGAAAAACTATATGTAAACTCCTAAATAAACCCTCAAGTTTTTTTTTTTTTTTTTTTTTTTTTTTTTTTTTTTTTTTTTTTTTTTTTTTACAAAAAACAATATAGTTAGCTTTACCGACATTAAGTGTTCCTCAGAGAAAATTGCGGAAGTGAAAACGAAGAACTATATGTGAAAACATTCTCAGTTTTATCTCCTGAAGAGATTATTAGTCAACAGCCACTGTACGACATTGGTAGCTAGTATATCTACTTAAATTCTGAATACTGTGAATACTGTACACGAAGCGTCATCATGGAATTTGCAACACCCATAATTTCCATTTTGAAAAGTTCTCGGAATTGAACAGAAGGCAAGGCTTACCTCACTGAAACCTTACCTCCCTATACACTAATGATGTACTTGCTCCAGAGATGTTCCAATGCCTTGGTCGCATCTCGAATATTAGATCAGGCACGCAAAACACCTGTCAACTTTGGCTGTCAGTTCTTCGTTCGAAAATATTTTGAGTTTGGGGTAAAGATGGAAGTCTGATGCAGTCAAATCAGGCGAATAAGGCGGGTGTAGCAACAATGGGTATCTCAGTTCATATACTTTTACCATGGCAACGACACTTATGTGTGGGCGCGCGCACTGCCTTGACTAAAGATGAATTTTTCCTTGCCAAACTGGTCTTTTTTCGCACGTCTTTCGCTGTAGTTGTTCCTGTAGGTTAGCGTGGTATAGCCCAGTAATTGTTTGACAAGCAGGAAGATATCTATCAGCAGAATTCCTTTCGCATCCCAAAAAACTGACGCCACATCCTTCTGATCGACTATATTGCCTTTGCTTTCTTTGACTGCAGTGACTCAACTTGTTTCCGCTGCGTTGATTGCTATTTTGTCTCTAGGGTATAGGCGTGGATCCAAAGTTGCGCAAAATATCTTCTTGTTGCTCTGAGAACGGTTCAACCACTGTTCAGATATTTTCTATTTCGATTCGTTGAAGCTTTTGCGCTAAGAGTCATGGCATCCATCTAGCAGAAAATCTTCTCACATCTGATTCCACTGTTAAAATGTCATATGACCGCTCAGATGACATTCCTACAGCTTCGGCAATTTCTCGCACTTCAATCGGCGATCGTCCATAACCATTTTATGCACTTATGCAATAATTTCTGGGATAATGGCACTCATCATCTAAGCAGTCCCGACCACATTTAAACTCTTTTTTTTTAAGCGGTTTTCCATCTGTCTCGGCGAATGCGGGATGGTTACTCTTATTCCGCCTCAGTTAAACTACATAGGTTGGAACTTAAATAGTGGCAACACTGCTGTGTCGCTGATAGCACACGTTGTTGACATACCTACTTTACCTCCGAGCAAATGGACTCGCCCGTCCTAAGTCACCGGCGTGCGCACAATAGAGGGAAAAAAATGGTTCAAATGGCTCTGAGCACTATGGGACTTAACTGCTGTGGTCATCAGTCCCCTAGAACTTAGAACTACTTAAACCTAATTAACCTAAGGACATCACACACGTCCATGCCCGAGGCAGGATTCGAACCTGCGACCGTAGCGGTCACGCGGCTCCAGACTGTAGCGCCTAGAACCGCACGACCACTCCGGCCGGCAATCGAGGGAAAAACAGTCACTTGTGAGCGAGCGATCTAACGTAACGGTGTCACTATGTTTTCGAAACAGGAACAATGGAGTTGGATCAAGTGTGAATGTACCAGAGGTCGTACAGCACGACACTGTCATCAAGGTCTTCAAGAGGTGTGCGTGGAATCGGCATTGCCGTACAGAACAGTGGCACGTTGGGTAAAAGCCTTCAACGAAGGCCGGAAAACTGTGACAGACATGCATCGGGCAGGCCGTCCTAGCGTCTCTGAAGAAGAAGTGCATGCTATTGCCGCGTTAGTGGACAGTAATCGACGCCATACGATTCGTGAGCTCGCCCACGAAACCGGATTAGCACATACGACTGTGTTTCGCATCCTGAAGGAACGTCTGGGCATGCGAAAAATTGCATGACGATAGATTCCGCATGACTTGACGGAAATGCAGAATTGGATGCGTTACGACGCTGCTCAGACGCACTTGGAGCGCTATGAGCGCGAAGGAGAGGCTTTCTTACGCCATATCGCAACACTGGATGAGACATGGGCCACATCGTACGAGCCAAAACTGAAACGCCAATCCAAAGAACGGCGTCATTATGGGTAGCCGCGAAAGTTCGTCAGAGCCCCAGTATGATGAAAATTATGGTGATTCTCGTGCACGACTGTGATGGCGTTATCCCAACATCGCAACACATTACGTTCCTCCACGGCAGCCCGTCAGTGCACAGTATTACTGTTCGTTTTCGGAGCATCACCTGCGACCGGCTTTGTGAAAGAAGCCGTGACACTTTCTGTGCAACCCACCCATCATTTTGCACAATGCGCGGGCGCATACAACGCAAGCTGTGGCTGCTCTGTTCGGTCGATGGGACTGGGAAGTACTGTACCATCCACCATACTCCCCGGACTTAAGTCCTTGTGACTTTGATTTGATTCCGAAGATGAAGGGAAACACTTTGTGGCATTTGCTTCACAACTGTTCCAGAGATTCGACAGGCAGTAGACCGCTCCATTCGCACCATCAACGGAACAGGCTCTGCTAACGGTATACTATGCCTTCCACATCGCTGGCAACGGGTTGTACACAACGCTGGTGACTACTCTGAATGACAGTAACAGATGCAAACATGTAACTCTTTTGTATCGGTTGTGAATAAATAGTTGCCACTATTTAAGTTCCAAACCTCGTATGTTGGTGATTGCTGCGCAAACACTGTCTCTACGTATGCGTACACCATAATTACTCTACCACGCAAAACATTTGGGGCTACACTCGTCTCGTATGAGACGTTCCCGGGGGGATCTACTGAGGGCCGAACCGCACAAACCCTGGGTTCGGTGTGGGCGGCGGTGAGGTTGGGTGGACTGCCGTGGCCTGTTGTGGGGTTGTGAACCACTGCGGACTACGGCGGGACGAAGCCTCTCTGTCGTTTCTAGGTCCCCGGTTCAATACACAACACACAGTATTCAGGCCAGATGGTGTTCTATTTATTAAGTGCCGAACGGCTATCAACGCATTATAAACACTCTTCTGCTTGAACATTTGTAAGGATCGAAAATCTATTTTTCACATGGCAAAAGCTGTATCTTGGATTGGAATTCTTTTTACCTACACATAGGTGCCGACCACCGTAAACTCGTATAATACATACTATTGTACATACAAGTTGTGTGCTTCAAAGTCCATAATTTAATTTTTTCAAGCAACGTGTTACAGTTTGAAGCCGCAATGAAACACTTCTGCTTACCTGAGAAAATTCAGTGACACAAAAAAATTTACTTGGAAGTAGTGTGGTGGAGATGTGGGGTATAATGTTAAGAGTGACAGTGGAACGTATCTGCATATTTGGCACACGAGAGTGAAACGGATAGAGGCCTTAACGATCGTTTGCATAACATAACATGACCATCACCGAATTCTCCGAGGCATCGATGGAGACTGGACTAGTCTGTGTCTCGGTAGCTCTCCTCACAGGATAGTATTTTCTAGAGCACGGCGTGCGAAGAGATAGTAAGCAAATATTTATTATAATTCGGAAGATACGCCAGAAGGCTACTTTGAAAATAGGATAACCTTGCTCGGTTGAGAACACCAGAGAAAACACTCAATTTGAAAAAAATGGTTCAAATGGCTCTGAGCACTATGGGACTCAACTGCTGTGGTCATCAGTCCCCTAGAAATTAGAACTACTTAAACCTAACTAACCTAAGGACATCACACACATCCATGCCCGAGGCAGGATTCGAACCTGCGACCGTAGTAGTTGCACCGTTCCTGACTGCGCGCCTAGAACCGCGAGACCACCGCGGCCGGCACTAATTTTGAACTCCAGAGTCAATACCGTATGTCCTGGTTCCTCAGGCCACGGGGATCTTGTAGGAATTATATGACAGCAACGGAAATTTAGCGTGAAAAGTTCGAAATGAGGTGCTATGTCTTATGGTGGCTATGGATTTTGGTATCAGCGTCTGAAGGGATCACCTCGTAATTGAACTTTCTGGGGGGAATGCAAGTTAGATGCTTTGAGGTGTGAACTGGATATAAGTCGAAGTTAACGCTTTGAGTCAGCAGAGACCTGTTTATCAAAGAGAAGGTTTTAGAAGTAGGTAAACAAGCATAGTCGACTAGGGATAGTTACAACGAGGAATGATGCTCAGTAATGAGTAAAATGAAATATCTCGAGCCTGCAAACTCTGCAACACGCAAGCGAGTGAGATCCGCATGGCCACTGGCCGCCCTAGCCGCCCACGCGTCACTGTCATTAGGGGAAGTAGTATCGGTCGTCTCCGTCAAATTCCATTTGGCCTTTTTTATTTGTCATCAGTCTCCTTACTGGTAAGATGGGACCTGCAGCGAATTTTCTTTTGGTCCGGCCTCTTCATCTCAGAGTAGTACCTGTCCCAATTGTTTATCGGATATTTTCCAATCTCCGTCTTCCTCTACGCAGTTACAGCTCCTTCTAGAACCATTGAAGTCATTCCTTAATGTCTTAACACATGTCCTATCATCGTGTCTATCCTTTTCGTGGCTACTTATCAAGTGTTTCTCTCCTCACTGATTCTGCGGAGAACAACTTCATTTCTTCCCTCATCAGTCAATCTAATTTCCTACATCTTTCTAAAGCAAGACGTCTCAAACGCTTCCTTTCGCGCCTTACACCATTTCCCACAGTCCAAGATTCACTTCCATACAATACTGTGCTACGATGTACATTGCCAGAAATTTCTTCGTCACAGTAAGGTCGATGTTTGATTCTATACTAGAATACTTCGATCACGAACGCCCCTCTTCGCCTGTGCATGTCTACCTTTTATGGTTCAAATGGCTCTGAGCACTATGGGACTTAACATCTATGGTCATCAGTCCCCTAGCAATTAGAACTACTTAAACCTAACTAACCTAAGGACAGCACACAACACCCCTACCTTTTATGTTCTCCTTGCTTCAATATGCACACTGTACATCCCAGCCAAATGAACACTACTCGAATAGGGTACTTGGGCCTCCGTGTTTTATTTCGACATTTTTAAATTTCATGAGATACATTTCTTCTGAAAAATAGATGCGAGTGCGGGGTATAGGTTCTGCTTCCATTTACGAAATTCCGATCCCATAAGATGATTAAGAAACGTTCTCTAGTAGTAAAAACGCGAGTAAGAAAGAACTGGATTTATTGCTCGTGCTGAACAGTGAGGCTGGTCGTCAATGGTTTTATTTATTTTTATCATGTTCCACGTTATCATGCAAGCAAACGCTGTTTGGTCATCGTTTACAGAATGCTATTAGAAAATTTATGACAAATTAAAGAATTAACAAAACACTAAAAATATGTGACAGTATATGAATAAATAACACATTACACAAAAATGTTTTGAAACATTTGGAGAACTCTTCCACGGAAGTTGCGTACCACAAGTACACCATTCAACTTGGATTTCAATACATGTGGTTTATCACTCAATTTTATCAGTTCTTCTGAAAGCCTGTTGTAAATTAAACCTGCTGCATTTCTGCACAATGCCTAAGGATGTTTTATCCAAGGGAATAGCCGGCCGGTGTGGCCGTGCGGTTCTAGGCGCTTCACTCTGGAACCGCGTGACCGCTACGGTCGCAGGTTCGAATCCTGCCTCGGGCATGGGTGTGTGTGATGTCCTTAGGTTAGTTAGGTTTAAGTAGTTCTAAGTTCTAGGGGACTGATGACCACAGATGTTAAGTTCCATAGAGCTCAGAGCCATTTGAACCATTTTTCCAAGGGAATATAGTTTTCCTACTAGCGTTCGCTGAATGAATGTTGTGGTGTTTTTATGAATGAGTCAATACTGACGACAACAACAATACCCATGGTGGAATGTGTGTACAAGGATGACAGCATATTCCGAGACACCTTAATAATGGCCTACATGAAGTTCCTGAACCAACACCTCAGATCAGTCTGACCACCCTTTGCTAAGCTAGGAATATTCTTGGTGAGGGTACAATGTTGCCCCAAAAGATATAACCGTACTAGATTGTAGAGTTAATGTAAGAAAAGTAGAACAGTCTTCGTTTCATAGTCAATGGTGATTTCCCTTATGCTGAAGATAGCAGGAATCTGTTTCTGCACAGCATTTTAAACGTCGTACTTCCAAGGAAACTTATCATCTAAACTCCGTCCTAAGAATTTAAAATATTGCACTTCACTGACTGACCACTTTGGGACAACAGAATTTCACTTTTTCAAGAGTTCCATCTCAGAAATTGTATGGATTGGATTTTGTTGTAGTTAAACGTTTGTGTGTTCCCTGAAAGCCAAGTTCTGATGTTACCGACACATTATTAGCCACATCATTCACACTACATTCCATAGCTTCCACAACAAAACTTTTGCGATCTCCAAAGAGAAATTTTTTTTAGTCATCTGTCGTGTTTAGAGGCATATCGTTATACTGTACACATACACAACGGTGAAACACCAGTGGAGCGATTGACGATTGAACAGAGAAGGAGCTACAGAAGTATCTGTCAAAAGATGGTAGTGAATGTCTGAGAAGAAAGCGCGCAGCAGTAATAATGCTCCTGTTAGTCGGGAGACAGCGGAGCAGCAACAAGCCTGGTTAGGTAGCGCCAGCTGGAAGGAAGGGGGACTAGCACGTTCCGTTGGGCAAGCCCTCGTAGCGCCCGCTACCCAGAAGGTAGAGTGGCTCTGAGCGCCCTCCAGCCGCCGGCTAAACACGCCAGGCGACGCCATGCAAATCGGCCAAATCCCGTTTCCATGTCGCCAACTCAGGCGCGCCACACGTAATTACCCAAGCGACAGTCCCTGGCCCGCAATCTCCTTGGCTTTGGTCGCTTGCCAGGACGTGTATCTGCTATTTGCAAGTAAAATAAACGTCACGCTCCTGCTAGGCTTCCTGTAACGTGTCGAGGGTTGAGTACTAACATGTGCAGTTGGGGATCTGTCACTTTCGAACATACACATTTACAAAAAAGTTTGCACTGGGATGGTCTGTGCTGTGCGGATCAATTGTAAGAGAAATTTTGTTGGATTTTTTAAACGTTAAATTGGAAGAGAAGGAACGGGGGGAAAACCTTCTAGCGCAAAATATTACATTGCACCTACACAAGGCAAGATCAATTTGAGGCAAGCACGGAACGAGCGCCAGTGACTCGGCTAAAGAGGCGCCGAACAGGAAAAACTCTGGAAGTATAGGGGGTGGACCAACATATGGAAACACAAAAAAATAAAAAACACACACATTATTATGTGCAATTCGGTGAAGGAAAACGTTGGCGTTCAAAACAGCTTCTACTCATATTGGAATTAAAAAATATAATGGAGTCTGATATCATTCTTCTTGCGAAATAGTGGCGAGTTCAGGTAACGATGATGGATAGCGATCACGCACTCTTCCCTCCAAAGTAGACCACGCAAGCTCAATAATACTGTGATCTAGTGCCTTGCTGTGGCCAGGCGAGATGCGATAATTCATTCTCGTGCTCACAAAACCAATCCTGGACGATGTGAGCTCTGATAACAGGAGGTCCGTCGTCTTGGCGCATAGCATCGCCACTCGCGAACAAATATTCTACCATGGGATGGATCTGAGTAACCTTGGCAGTAATGCAACTTTTCAGAGTACCCATGGGGCCCACGGAATACCACGATATGTCTGCCCAAATCATCACCGAACTCCAGTCATGTTTTACACTGGGGTATAAACTTGGTGACAAGTTGGAAACAGTGTGAAACAAGACTCATCCGACCAAATGACTTTCTTCCGTTGTTCCACAGTTCAGTTTTATGACTTCTGCACTTGGTGTTCCTGTAATGGTCATTTGCATCACTGGCGTGTGGTTTTGGAATTCCAGCTCGCCTCGCGTTGCTTAAGGCGCAGACAGTGTTCGCGAATCCGAGATTCTGTTCTACAGTGAGTTTTGCATCTGTCGTTCTGTTATATTTTATCACAATCCTTTTCAACTACCGTCTCTCATGATCGCTCAACACACACTTTCGTCCGCCTTGTGTCTTACCGTATGATGATTTTCTGCTTTGCCTATATACGGCATAAATCTTCGTTACGGTGTCTCTTGAAACTCCGAACACTGTGGCTACCTTGGTTATGGAAGAGTCCACGGAGCACTAACAATTTGCCCACGCTCTAACTGATTTAGCTCCGACATATGGCACTCACAACTACAGAAGTCAACGACTGACACTTGCATCGCACTGACGACATTGCAGAGGTGCCGCTCTTGGTCAAATATAACAACGCAACCTGCAGGCTCGGCTAGCACCTGCATTTATGAGGTGTGTGTGAAAAGTAATGAGACTGATTTTCTATCTACCAAAGTTTTTTTTTTTTTCCAAACAAAAATGTTGTCCCCTTTAAAGTAGTTCCCTTAGTTCCCTTCGGGGGCTACACACACCGGCGGAAACGTTGTTCCCAGTCTTGGTAGCAATGCTGAAAGGCTGTAACTGGTAGGGTCTTTAACATATCGGTCACATTCTTTTGAATGTTCTGCAGAGTCCTAAAACTACGTCGTTTAAAACACAGCTTTCAATCCTGGGGAAAGGAAAACGTCGCAAGGACTCAGATAAGGTGAACAGGAGTACAGTGGAACAAAACGAATGTCTTGAGTTCAAAAATTCCGAGATGGATGTGGCCGTGTGACATGTAGCGTTGCCATAATGCAGCATACACTTGGCTGCAATGCACAAATCTTCTGTCCAAATTTGATGTACGCTGAAAGTGTTTAACATTCATATTCTTAAATGCAGGACTGATCTCATAAGAGCACGCACACGTTTGACATTTTCGTCGGTTTTTGAAGGTTACCCTGAGCGAGGTTCGTCTGCAACGTGTTCTCGGCCTTCTAAAAATTATTTGTGGCAGCGAAAAATTTGTGCTCTTGATAGCGAATGTTCCCCACAGGCTTGTTTCAACTTTTCCAAGGTCACACTCGCGGATTTCCAAATTTCAACCCAAAACTTGATGGCATAACGTTGCTCTAAATTCTGTTGTTCCATTTTCGTAACAAAGAACAAAAACAACTTCACTGACGGTGCTCTCAAAAATCATGTGATTGCTGTACGGAGCTGAAACTCGGAATGAGCATCTGGAAAGGATGAACGCACCGATCTACACAATTAGAACACAGAGTTGCCAGATTTTTCTCACACACCTTGTAAGTTCAAGCATCCAATTCTCGTGGTGTTTCCAGATTTTTGTCCAACCCTGTATTGAACGTAACGTTCCGTCCACGGCTTTTGTCATCGGAGCTCAAATTGGACACGCCTGGGGCTGGCAATAAGTCACAACGGTTTACGGGACCCAGCCCTCCACAATGTGAGTCGAGTGCACTACTGGCTTTGTTCCACAGTCTTGAAATTGACAAATCAACTCTTTGTCAGCAAACTGCTGCTGCTCCTACGCCGTAGGAACGGCCAGTCCCCCAACAAATTCATCACCGTATGCGGATTACTTTAATGACCTTGTTTTTTACCGAAAAATTAACTAAATTCGCAAAAATAATCGATGTGACTGGAAACGTCGCAACATCTGCCACTGGATGTTAAGTCTCCAGGACGATTAGGTCCAATTTCAGTATCCAACGCCAAAGGATGCAAATGGCCCTCTAGCTGTATATTATAGCTATTATTAACTGGCTACGCGGAAAGAGGCGTGCAGCAGGGCGATACGACATACAACCACAGAAGAAGCAACTGCTTTCCCGGTGTCCTTTTGACAGCCAGAATCCCTGGCTTCACAAGGTTTTTACACTACTGGTCATTAAAATTGCTACACCACGAAGATGACGTGCTACAAACGCGAAATTTAACCGACAGGAAGAAGATGCTGTGATATGCAAATGATTAGCTTTTCAGAGCATTCACACAAGGATGACGCCGATGGCGACACATACAACGTGCTGACATGAGGAAAGTTTCCAACCGATTTCTCATACACAAACAGCAGTTGACCGGCGTTTCCTGGTGAAACATTGTTGTTCAAATTACTCAAATGGCTCTGAGCACTATGGGACTCAACTGCTGAGGTCATAAGTCCCCTAGAACTTAGAACTACTTAAACGTAACTAACCTAAGGACAACACACACATCCATGCCCGAGGCAGGATTCGAACCTCCGACTGTAGCGGTCGCGCGGTTCCAGACTGTAGCGCCAGAACATTGTTGTGATACCTCGTGTAAGAAGGAGAAATGCGTACCATCGCGTTTCCGACTTTGATAAAGGTCGGATTGTAGCCTATCGCGACTGCGGTTTATCGTATCGCGACACTGCTGCTCGCGTTGGTCGAGACCTAATGACTGTTAGCACAATATGGAATCGGTGGGTTCAGGAGGGTAATACGGGACGTCGTGCTGGATCCCAACGGCCTCATATCAATAGCAGTGGAGATGACAGGCATCTTATCCGCATGGCTGTAACGGATCGTGCAGCCACGTCTCGATCCCTGAGTTAATAGATGGGGACGTCTGGAAGACAAACATCTCCACGAACAGTTCGACGACGTTTGCAGCAGCATGGACTATTAGCTCGGAGACCATGGCTGCGGTTACCCTTGACGCTGCATCACAGACAGGAGCGCCTACGATGGTGTACTCAACGACGAATCTGGGTGCACGAATGGCAAAACGTCATTTTTTCCCGGATGAATCCAGATTCTGTTTACAGCATCATGATGATCGCATCCGTGTTCGGCGTCACCGCGGTGAACGCACATTGGAAGAGTTGGAAGCGTATATTCGTCATCGCCATACTGGTGTATCACCCGGCTTGATGGTATGGGGTGCCATTGGTTACACGTCTCGGTCACCTCTTGTTCGAATTGACGGCGCTTTGAACAGTGGACGTTACATTTCAGATGTAACCCTTCATTCGATCCCTGCGAAACCCTACATTTCAGCAGGATAATGCACGACCGCATGTTTCAGGTCCTGTACGGGCCTTTCTGGATACAGAAAATGTGCGACTACTGCCTTGGCCAGCACATTCTCCAGATCTCTCACCAACTTAAAACGTCTGGTCAATGGTGGCCGAGCAACTGGCTCGTCACAATACGCCGGTCACTACTCTTGATGAGCTGTGGTATCGTGTTGAAGCTGCATGGGCAGCTGTACCTGTACACGCCATCCAAGCTCTGTTTGACTCAATGCCCAGGCGTGTCAAGGCCGTTATTACGGCCAGAGGTGGTTGTTCTGGGTACTGATTTCTCAGGATCTATGCACCCAAATTGCGTGAAAATGTAATCACACGTCAGTTCTAGTATAATAGATGTGTCCAATGAATACCCGTTTATCATCTGCATTTCTCCTTGGTGTAGCAATTTTAATGGCCAATAGTGTATCACACTTCCGCCAGTCCAGCGATGTGTGACTGAGAGGAAGGCAAGGCGTACACTGGCTCCTGTACTCACAATAGTGAGACTATGCCCCCATTGAATGTTGAAGATTAGATGGGTAGAGCATGTAACTAATGAGGAGGTACTGAATACAATTGGGGAGAAGCGGAATTTGGGACACAACTCGTCTCGAAGAAGGGATCGGTTGGTAGGACACATTCTGAGGCATCAAGGGATCACCAATTTAGTACTGGAGGGCAGCGTGGAGGGTAAAAATCGTAGAGGGACACCAAGAGATGAATACACTAAGCAGATTCAGAAGGATGTAGGGTGCAGCAGTTACTTCGAAATGAAAAAACTTGCACAGGATAGAGTAGCATGGAGAGATACATCAAACCAGTCTCCGGACTGAAGACAACAACAACAACATGCCCCCATTTGTTATGCAAACTAATGACTAATGGGCTCTCCACTGTTTTGTCTGATACACTTTTAGCTGTACTGCTTTAAATCCTGCTGTCCTGTTATTCAGTACTTCTTGACTTGGGAGTTTTTGCACTTATCGCTGACTACAACCACGAAATATTTGTCTATGTCAAAAGATTGTGCCTTCAGAGCAATATTGCTCGTTCACACAAAAACTGCATGTTTTCACAACTAGTGTCACACAGTAATTAAAGGCTTCACAAGTCACGTACAAGATGTGTTAAAAAGTATCAGTAATTTTGCCATTTCGCTTGTTGCATTAGACCGATTCGCGCCGTTTTTTCGTTGTTCTGTTGGTACACACATCTGAAAAGTAGACTATATCACCAGCTTTACCCACATCGGAATCTAGTGTGTTGTCAGCTATCAGAAAGGTTTGATGTATTTCGGTAGTAGCGGGGATTATTTACACTATATAAAAATGGGTATGAGAATATATATGAAATCTTGCTAGAGGAACGGAGTAAAGAGAAACAAACTTTTACTAATGTTAAATACTGATTTTGGTGGGTCTGCTATGAGTAAAACATGGGTCTGCTAGTTGTAGAAACGTTTCGCAAAACGCCGTGAAGACGTTGAAGACGATAAGCTACATGGACGCCCCAGCACATCATCAACCGATGAATTAGTGAAAAAAGTGGAGGAAATTATTAAGAGAGGTCGCAGAATAATAAATTTTCGAATTTCGGGGGAAAAAAACGTCGAATACAAGTCGCTCAGGACTCGCTAGCTGAAGTCAACAGCGATGCAGAACTACTGATAGGTGTCATAACTGGTGATGAGACACGGGTTAACAGAAAAACGCCGAATCTGTGGCTCAATTATCATTGTGGATGACGGGTCGCCAAGACCTTACGCTCGACAAGTGCGGTCAGATTTGAAAGTTGTGTTCATTGTGCCCTTCGATTTTAATGGTACAGTGCACGACGAGCTTTATCCAAAGATCCAACGATCGAGAAGGAGTAGTAGTAACAAGTTCAATGACGTTTGAGAGAAGCAACCCGAAAAACCGCCAGGATTCGTGTCGAAAGAAGAAATGGTTTTTGCACCATGATAATGCATTTGCTCAAAATTCGTTGCTTGTTTGTGAAATTTCGGCGCAAAACAATACTATTATGATATTCCAGTCTCCATATTCTCCAGATACGTACGTCCTATTCGGCCTTTCGCTGTCCCGAAAAGAAAGAAAATCATATATGGCCGTAGTTTTGGAAGCACAGGCTATATTACTAACACATCGCTGATGAAGCGGAAATCCACCCCTAAGGTCGAGTTCAGACGTGTTTCGGAGACTGGAAAAACCCCTAACGTATTATATGTAATTGGGGACTATTATTGTCAAGGGGATAACAATATTTAGGGTCGATCAAAGCATGGAAACACCGCAAGAAAAGCAGGCTTGAACAAAAAATGCAGCTGCTAGCCGAGCCTGCAGGTTGAGCTGTTCTATCTAACCACGAGCGGCACTCTGCAATGTCCTCACTTCGTGCAATCGTCAGCCTTCGTCAGAACAATGTCGGAGCTAAGTGAAGTCTTACATGGGCCAAATTGTTGGTGCTCATGTGATAGATACTTACGTATCTAAAGCAACCAAAACTGTTTGGTTTTTTAAGAGGTACCGCAACGAAGATTTATACCAGACACAGTGAAAGTGGAAAACATCATTCGGTAAGTCACAAAACGTACGAAAGTTGGTGTTGTGTGATAGTGATGTACGGTCATTAAAGAGGATTGTGACGAAAAATAAGGGGACACCAGCTGCAAAAGTCAGTGCAGAACGAAATGCTGCACTCTCGAATGCTGTCAGCAACAAAACAACATGGAGCAGGGAATTGCACGGCTAGGTGGACTTCCGAAACCGAACATCGGTGATGCAAATACCCTTACGGAAAACGTTGTGCCGGAGCTACAAAAACATGGACTGCGGAGCAATGGAAGAAAGACATTTGGTCGGACAAGTTTTGTTTCACTCTGTAACCAACTTCTCGTCGAGTTTACGTCCCAAGAGTGAAACATGGCGGGGGCTCTGTGATAACCTGGGCAGCCATATCATGGTCATACGTGATACCCACGGTTACTCTGAAAGGTCGCGTTTCAACGTAGGGTTATGTGAACACTTTGGATGATCAGGGCCATCCCATGGTACAACGTTTGTTTCCCTTCGGTGATGCGTGTTCCAAGACGATAGGGTTCCATGTCCAAGCAGTTCGCATCGACCAGAACTTGTTTTTTTGAGCACAAGAATGAATTGTCGCATCTTCCTTGGTCACCACTGTCACCAGATCTCAATATTCTTGTGCTTTTGTCGTCTATTTTCGAGGGATGAGTGCGGATAGCTATCCACCTGCATCAGCGTTGCCAAAGTTGCCCCTATATTGCAGGAAGAACGGTATAGGATTCCCTTGTATCTGTTCACTCCAAGACGACTGGA
The DNA here is from genome assembly GCF_021461385.2 of Schistocerca piceifrons. Lineage (NCBI taxonomy): Eukaryota > Metazoa > Arthropoda > Insecta > Orthoptera > Acrididae > Schistocerca > Schistocerca piceifrons. Next base: position 631,081,133 of record NC_060138.1, on the reverse strand, counting down.
AGCCGTTTTAAAAGACAAAGGTTTTCCTACATCGTATTATTCACGGTAGTATGTTGCGTTTTTGGTGTTCCCATATTTTTCCACCCCTTGTTGAAGAATAAATAAAATCTTTCACAAAAAGTTATTTTCTGAACACACAGTGTAGCATACGATGCAGAGTATTAGGTCCTAGTATGACTGCTTCCTTCCCCTTCAGATTTAGTTACAGTTTCTCTGCCATAACTAGTCTCCAGGTGTCAGTATGATTGCTCCCTTCTCCTTCAGATTTATTTAAGAGTTTCTCTATCGTAATTAGTCTCCCCTGGAAGGAAGCGCGATACCATAAGCAGTCTTCCCTGGAAGCAGACAAACTAACATACCGATGGTAAGCACTGAAAATCTTGTAACTCCATTTTGTTAAATATTACGGAGAAAGTAACAACGGTTTCTTGGAAAACATATAAAGCGGTACAGATAGCACTGATACCGGGTGACTATAAAAAAAGTTTAGAAATTGATATTGTACATCAGGCATACAAGAAGGACCAGTAATCTCACAGGAACCGGAGGGCCACACAACGACACGAGAGGGCGCTGCAGTCACGTGTGGGCTGGCATCGTCGGAGACTGTTTAACTGGGCTGTACATTCTCCCGGGCCGACATGATGGTGGCACGTATCTCGTATTCCTGCGAGAGGTTGTGTCGGACATGCTGAATTACGTTCCCATACATACTCGTCTTCGCATTCGATTTCAGCACGACGGAGCCCCCGCGCATTTCAGGGCACAAAGGAGGTCAGGTATGCATGCAACCTTTCCCGGCCGCTGGATTGATAGCGGTGAGCCAGCTGCATAGCCACCACGGTCAGATGGTCTAACCCCAATCGATCTTTTCTTATCGGGTATCTGAAAGGCTTTGTGACGCCTGAGGACCTAGTGAGCAGGACTGTCGTGGCAGCAGGATACTTTCGAGATACACCAGATATATCAGAGAGGGTGCGCCGCTCAATGCAACGTCGATGTCAGGCGTGTCTCGATGCATCTGGGCGAAACTTTGCGCATCTTCTGTAGTGGGAGTCCATTTGTAGCATGTCACTAAATAACTGCAACGCCAACCTCGAATGGCCTTTGCGACCCCCAGTTCCTATGTGATTACTGATCCTTGTTGTATGCTCTATGGGCCACGTCAGTAGGTGAACGTTTCTGTTTCTTTAATCGCCCTGTGTAGTAGAAGCCTACTTATTAACTGATTAAAGAAATTGATGCACTTTTATATTTCCGTTTGGTAATGGAATTAGTTTACTGCAATTACGAAGTTTTCATTGCCTACCATCAATAAGCCTTTTCACTGGGAATGTAATGAATTACAAATACGGCAAGTAGTGCACGTTGCATCCTCTCTTACTTGCCGTGAGAACACCAACTACAAGAAAAGCACTGAAGAATGCAGTGTAGGTCCTTACCCAGCGCCAGCAGCCCCGAAGTTGGATGCCGGTCCGCCGGTGGTCCTGTACGTGCTGCTGGAGCCGCCAGCGCCCGTGGTATAGCTGCGCACGGCGGCTGCCTCACGCCTACGCATGGGGCCGCCGCCGCCCGAACCCGCGCTGCTCACGCTACTGCTATTGTAGCTGCGTCCCCCACTGGCGCTGCTGTTGCTGCCGAAGCTGTTGCTGTGTGCGCGGCCGCCGCCCTGGCTGCTGTAGCCCGCGTCGCCGCCGCGGTAGTCACGGCCGCCGAAGCTGTTGGCGTCGCGTGAGCCGCCGCGGAAGCTGCGACCGGCGTCTGACCCGTCGTCGCGGAAGGTGCGGCCGCCGCCGCTGCTGCTGCTTCCGTAACCGCCGCTGCTTCCGTAACCGCCGCTGCCACTGCGGTCACCCCGCCTGCTGCTGTAGTCGAAGTTGACTGCGCCGTACCTGTTACTATCTCCGGACCCGTAGCCGCTACTGGATGTGTTGCTGCTGTTTGTGCTGTGGAATCCGCGCCGGTCCTGTTGCTGATCACGGCGACCACGCCCTCCTCCGAAACCTGCAATTTTTAAACATACGTCGTTACGCTGCTCAACAAACGTTAATACAACAAGTGCCTAACAACGGCGTCTCATATTAAGGAGAAAATTTTTTTCGGTAACATACATTTATTAACTCACTCATACACTATGAAGGACATAATAAATTTTTATAATCAGTTACGCTTTTATGACTATTATTGTATTTGAACTATAGGCCTATTTCAGCTATACAGCCTTTATACACACACACATCAAAAAAAGTTTTGCATCACCCCGGTTCCCAAAACTCCTGAAGATAGACGTTGACTGTGGATATTGTATCACAGGCACAGTCCCTTTGACTGTTCAGAGATGTTACTAAACCCGCCCAAAGATGTAAACAACCACCACGAATGAGCGGCGCCTATTAAACGGAGGGGGTCCGACAGTTCCAGCTATTCCACCAGGAAGAAGGTACACGGCTCATGTTATCTGTAGTTCAACCATGCCTAGATGGTCACTGCCGCGGTTCGATCGCGTCCGGATTGTTACTTATGCCAGGAAGGGCTCTGAACAAGTGAAGTGTCCTGGCGTCGAAAGCGATGTTGTTCGGACATGGAGGAGATACAGAGAGACAGGAACTGTCGATGACATGCCTCGCTCAGGCCGCCCAAGGGCTACTAATAGAGTGGATGACCGCTACCTACGGATTATGGCTCGGAGGAACTGACAGCAACGCCACCATGTTGAATAATGCTTTTCGTGCAGCCACAGGACGTTGTGTTACGACTCAAACTGTGCGCTGCATGATGCGCAACTTCACTCCCGACGTCTATGGCGAGGACCATCCTTGCAACCACGACACCATGCAGCGCGGTACAGATGGACCCAACAACATGCCGAATGGACCGCTGAGATTTGCCATCACGTTCTCTTCACCGATGAGTGTTGCATACGCCTTCAACCAGACAACTGTCAGAGACGTGTTTGGAGGCAACCCGGTCACGCTGAACGTCTTAGACACACTGTCCAACGAGTGCAGCAAGGTTCCCTGCTGTTTAGAGTTGGGCCGACGTACGCCGTTGGTGGTCATGGAAGGCGCTGTAACGACTGTACAATACATGAATGCCATACTCCGACCGATAGTGCAACGACATCGGCAGCATATTGGAGAGGCGTTCGTCTTCATGGATGACAATTCGCACCCGCATCGTGTACATCTTGTGAATGACTTCCTTGAGGATAACGACATCGCTCGACTTGAGTGGCCAGCATATTCTCCAGACATGAACCCTATCGCACATGCCTGGGATGGATTGAAAAGGACTGTTTATGGACAACGTGACCCACCAACCACTCTGAGGGATCCACGCCGAATCGCCGTTGGGACATCTGGACCAACAGCGCCTTGATGAACTTGTGGATAGTATGCCACGACTAATACAGGCATGCATCAATGCAAGAGGACGTGCTACTGGGTATTAGAGGTACCGGTGTGTACTGCAATGTGAACCACCACCTCTGAGAGTCTCACTGTATAGCAGCGTAACTGTTTATACAAATTTATTATGTCCTTGAAAGACATTTATTACGCAGCAGGCCCAGAAGATTACAAACAGTTGACACACACTCACACTCGTTAAAACGAGGGAAAGAGGAGATAATTACTGACATAGAAAACCTTACTGTGCAGTTTATTTACTAAATGTTCACGAAAAATTTCTGAAGAGAAACTATCATCAAGTTTGGCACATTTAAGTGCCACTGTTAAAATGCTTTCTTCAACACCCAACTCAATTGACTACCCAACTCAACTGACTACAAGGTGTACCGGTATGAAATGAGCGTTAAGATACAAATGTGTCGATAGGGAACATTTGTTGTTAACGAGCCTTAACATCATATGTTTTCATCGTGTTAACAATGTCGAATTTTGTACCAGAAAGTGATTTGCAGAAAGCATTAATTTTTTGTTTTCATTTGAAAAAAAGTGCTGCGGAGTCGCATCGAATGCTTGTCGAGGCATATGGCGATCATGCTCTATCAGAAGCAACATGCAAAAGATGGTTTCAACGGTTCAGAAATAATTATTTTGATGTAAGAAATGAAAAACGCGGAAGACCACCAAAAAAGTTCGAAGACGCGGAATTACAAGCAATATTGGAGGAAGATGATACTTTGGGTCAGAAGAAAATGGCAGCAATGCTTAATGTTGCACAACAAACAATTTCTGACCGTTTGAAAGCTAAGGGTAAGATCCAAAAGTGTGGAAAATGGGTGTCACATGAATTGAATTAAAGACAGATGGAAAACCGAAAAACAATTTGTCAAATTTTGCTTCAAAGGCATGAAAGAAAATCAATTTTGCATCGAATTGTTACTGGCGATGAAAAAGGGATTTATTTTAAGAATCCTAAACGGGAAAAATCGTGGGTTAATCCGGGACAACCATCAACATCGACTGCAAAACCAGATCGATTCGGCAAGAAGACAATGCTCTGTGTTTGGTGGGATCAGAAAGATGTGGTGCACCATGAGCTTCTAAAACCAGGTGAAACTGTGAATACTAATCGCTACAGACAACAAATGACCAATTTGAACTATGCATTGATCGAAAAAAGACCAGAATGGGCCAGAAGGCATGGCAAAGTAATTTTTTTTACACGACAATGCACCTGCACACAAAGCAAAACTGGTTCAGGATACGATCAAAACACTTGGCTGGGAGCTGCTACCCCACTTGCCGTATTCACCAGACTTGGCCCCTTCCGACTAACATTTGTTTCCATCAATGGGACACGCATTGGCTGAGGAACACTTCGATTCCTACGAAGAAGTGGAAAATTGTGTGTCTGATTGATTTGCTTCAAAAGACGAACATTTCTATTGGCATGGTGTCCACCAATTGCCAAAAAGGTGGTCAAAATGTATGGAAAGCAATGGTCAGTACTTTGAATAAAATGTTTTTACTTTTCAATTCAAAATTAGTGTTTCATTTTTACAAAAAAACGCTCATTTCATACCGGAACACCTAGTATTTCTGAATTCCAAACGTAGCCCACACAATTCGCCCTCCACACTCTTTTCTGGTATTATCCCGTTGTCAGCATCTACACTCTAAGCGTTTTGAATTAACCAATTACAATTTTCTGTGGCCTGCTCCATTCCCCATCCTAAGATGGGAGGAAAAGTCCCTGACGTCACCTGTTATTGAATAAACCACTATACATCTGATTTATTAAAATACTTTCAGTAAAATCAATCGTTAAACCTGGAAGATGAAGTAAGGGCACGGGCACATAAAAGAATAGCAAGCAACTTAGCGGACGCCAGCAGCATAGCTCTACTGTAATTGAGGCACCACACCGATAAAATCTCACAGTATGGATGTAGTCCACGCAAAAGCTACACATAACACCACTGTTCAATGAACCTGAAGACGATCAGGTCGCTCGCAGAAATAATGTGGGCCAAAATGAATCGATAACTCATCTGAAAACATATTATCAGTTGATTTGTAAGTTTCTGTATCGCTTTTCTGTTATAGACAAGAGAAACCATTTGTTTCTCTGTTGAAAGGTGATGTCGAATGTATTGATTGCTCTAGACTATTATAGCATCAATTCTCGAGAATTTTGCAAGGCATCTCGTCCATGGCTTAGTTACATTTCGGCAACATTCTTCCAATTCATCTCATCCATGCATCTGCTTTTCCTACAAATATTTTTATGTCGCTCTGAAATGGTTGAAATGGCTCTGAGCACTATTTGACTTAACATCTGAGGTCATGAGTCCCCTAGAACTTAGAACTACTTAAACCTAACTAACCCAAGGACATCACACACATCCGTGCCGGAGGCAGGATTCGAAGCTGCGACCGTAGCGGTTGCGCGGTTCCAGACTAAAGCGCCTACAAGCGCTCGGCCACAGCGGCCGACCTATGTCGTTCTGATCAATTATTTTATTTACTTTACGTTTGTTACATTTTCTGGTGATTCATTTCTAATAGCGTAATCGAACAGTGAGTCACTTTCTACCTATTTATGTGCAATACTTATAAATTTATATTTACGTGAGGATCGACTGCTAGGACCTGCACCTAACGTCGATCCTCTGCATGTCTTCCTTTTCCTAGAGAACATTTTCCTGTAACTGACAGCATCGTCCGCGAAGTGGCACCCCTAGAGTACGGCATTGTCCTGGAAGAATAGGACGACTGTCTCCGTTTATGGTCAGGTCGATAGCGAAATGAGTAAACGTATCATAGCTGACGATGGCACATGTTCGTGCAGGAAATACGACGTCCCCTTGGAACTGCAAAGTGAACGACAGAGAGAAATCAAGGGAAACCCACGGCAAGAAGCCAGATATGGAATTTGAAGCGCTCTCCTCCCCAGTACCAGCACAGTATCTCAACCATGATTTCAGTTCAATAGGCTTCACTCGCGAGACATGGCCTGCCAGTAACCAATAACATGCAGAACATCGGCACGTAACGTGGATACCAATTAGAAGCGTTGCAAATGACTAGGAACCATGGTGGTATATTTTCAAAGATGTGAAATCGTGCAGTTATGAGCTAATTCTGCATGTCAGAATCAGCCATAAGATAACACCCGAGGAGGTTCCACAGACGCTCTGCTGGATTCAGTCATCCGGGGCGAGCTAAGAACTAGGGACTCACGCGCTTACTCTTCGAACTACTATCGAATATTTCTAACCTTGTGGCTGTTCGTTTCACTGGAAGGCTTTGCCCGCCCCAGAAAACAGAATCGGGTAGTAAGGTTGCAGAAATGGATTCCTGTGCGACGTGTGTACACTGTACGATGATGGGTAATTCAAGCGACTGCCAGAAAATGTTTGACAGATCTCGGTGGCAGTGAGCAGTGGACCCATATTCGATATACCGGTTGCAAGGTGTCCCTAAATCTTTTTTGCTAATGCCTGGGTGATTCGTTCGAAAAGGATCCAGTCGTCCACTGCCTTCATCGTTCTTGACACACCTGTGCAGTCTCTTACGTCGTCGTCTTCGACGGAATGTTGAAACCCTCATTTTCCTTCCTTTTCATTACGAAGTTAGTCAGGCAACCAACGGTTCTGATCTTCGTGTCGTGTCTACAGTGTTCCCTATCCTCTGCTTTCCTCCGGAAACGCCAACGATGTCCGCTATACGAAGTGGAAATGCCAACATGAGGATAGCCATCCAAGGCACACCGCGATCTAGAAATCACATCGGAAGATACAGGGTGTCGCACATAAAACCGGTATGCCTCACGCACCGTTTAATCTGTTAAAGTCGAATTGATTATGAAGTGGCAACGGTGTCTCGAAAGACGGCTACACTGTATTTTATCGGAAAGGTGAGTGCAGCTATGAGTTCGTGCGTAAATTGCTGTCTGAAGGTCGTATTGCTGAGGTGTTACAAAAATGCGGCAGTTTGCATTAGAACGGCGAATTGATATTGTGGAGTGTTATGTAAAGACAGGCTCCATCACGGAATGTAAAGAAATGTTTCAAGCGAAGCATTATGGTAGAAAAATAATCATGACCAACACTATTCAATATCTGTATAAGAAATGAAGTGCTGTAGGACCCGTTCAGAAAGTACAGAGGAATAGCCGACCGACAGTGAGGACCCCTGAAGCTACAGACAGAATTCGCATGGACATTACGACCAAGTCCCCCCCAAGTTGGTAAGGAGGTTATCGCAGCAGTTTGGTGTATCTCGTACATCGTCTCATCGTGTACTAAAAGAAATGGAATTAAAAGTCTATTGTGTGAGTGTGGTGCAAGAGTTGAAATTTGAGGATCAAGATAAAAAAAAGTTCATTATTGTGAATGACAGTTAACATCAATTCCTAACGGTTACTTGAACACTTTCGTGTCAGGTACGGGCTGGTTTCATTTGTCAGATTATGTAAACTCCCAAAATTGCAGGTACTGGTCACAGGACAACCCATATAATCTGAATGCAGAAACATTGATAGAGAAATTAAAAACATCACATCTGCAGAATTATAGCGTGTTGCTGGTAACGTCACCACACGCATTCAGCGATGCATGGATGCCCATGACCAGCACTTCCAGCAGCTCTTATTTATGGGCAATCACATGTTTTTTTATGCTGCTATTATCTACTCTTTTTTAGTTAGTTCATTGTTACTTGAATCTCGGGCGTGAGGCTTACCGGTTTTATGTGGGACACCCTGTACCTGCGACACGGGAGACCAAAAGTGCTGCTGCCGAGCCACCATCGATATAATTAACAGATGAGGAGGAAAAAAATCACTGTGTTTTTCGCTGATCTACTAGTACACGCAGTTTCAAATATTCTTGTCACCATGGCAGCTGCACGGAATAATCACTGCAGCTCACGGAAAACAGGACACGTGTTTTATTTGTGTGCCTGGCAACCGTTGGCGCCGTCACGCCATGGGCACAACTGGGAGCCAGTCAGCCGGAGAAGTCAACGAAGGCAACTAGCGGTGCTGCTAATTGGCGGCTGGCGCGGGGGAGGCGGCTATTAGGGCGCCTCGTGCCGCTGAGACAATGCCGGCGGCACGCGTCACCAGCGACAGGCCGCGCCCTCCCGCTGCTGGCGGAAAAATCACGACTCCGATTCGAGACCACTTCCCGGAAGGTCTTAAATCGATGCGAACACGATACACAATCTATAGCAGCAGCACGGTATTCGTCGACAATTAATTTTCTCAGACCGCAAACGACAGACGAAGACCAATTTAATACGCACTACATTACACGTGAGCCAACGGCTTTGCCGCAGTGGTAACACCAGTTCTTTCAGATTACCGAAGTTAAACGCTGTTTGCCTTGGATGGGTGACAGTTAGGGACAGCCGAACACTGTTGGCAAGTGAGGTGTACTCAGCCCTTGTGAGGCCAAATGAGAAGCTACTTGACAGAGAAGTAGCGGTCTGGTCACGAAAACTGACAGCGGCGGGGAGAGCGGTGTGCTGACCGCATGCCCCTCTGTATCCGCAACCAGTGCATCCAGTGACGCCCATGAGCTGAGAATGACGCAGAGGTGGGTAGGTAGCGTTGGGCCTTGTGAGGACTGGTCGGATTGAGTAGTAAATTGCACACCTTCTTTCTTTCTTTCTTCCTTTCTTTCTTTCTGTGTTATTGACTCGAGTGGTCTGTTATTCGTGAGTGTGCTTACGTAGTTCGTCCAAATCTCACGCCTCAGTAGTGTGTTTACATTCTGCGACGTGCGGTTGCAGCTGCAGTGGGTATAAAGCTAAGTACTGACAAAGTTACTTGTACAATGTTATACAGTTATTAAATTTAATAGTTTTCAACGGTGTTTCGTGCTGTTTGTGGCGAAATAACGATTTAATAAACTTTTGGAAACGTTCGCTCGCTGTGTTTTTTAGAGTTTTCTGTGCGTTGAAGTCGTTTAGTAAATTTCGTTGAGTGTTCCAGTGGCCGCTTGAATTTTTGGTTTTAGCTAATAACTTTGTGAAGTTTTGTTGGTACTGGTATTAGTTGTGGTTAAGTAGTATTAATATAAGAACTTGCTTTCTTAGTAGAGAGAGAGAATTTAGAGACCGCTTTTGTTAGTTCTATAAATAGTTCTACTGGTGTGAACGACCTTAGGTAACGCAGATGTATAGTTTTTTTCAGTAACTGTAAAATTTTATCATGTGTGAGAAGTGTGGGCTCTGTCGTAGGTTTGTGAGCAGTGGCTTACGATGTGGGATTTGTTCAAAGTATTTTCATTGGGGAATGCAGTGGGGAAGCCAGTGGGCATTCTAGCGAGATCCTCTACTGGGAATACAGAATCTGTAGTATAGAAATAAGTTAATAGAGGAGCAGGAGCGTAAGATCTGCGTCCTCAGGTGCAGCTACAACACGCAAAGGAGGAACTAGATAGGTTGAGGAGGACGAAGGATGCTGGGGAATGGGAACTGGCAGTTGGCAGGACGTGGTATTCAGACAGTTACACTTTGCGAATATTCAATAGATCTGACCAATTGTCAGAGTTGAGTGGAGAGGAGAGGAGCTTCTTGTATCTGCAGGTGTAGGGAACATGCAGCAGTCCTCAGTAGTTAGGAGGCCTAAGTCAGTTGCAAAGTCTAACAGAAAGAAGAAGGTTCTGCTGCTAGGTAGTTCGTACGGTAGAGGTGTGGGCCAGCAGCTGCAGGAAGTGTTGGAAAGTGAGTACCAGGTCACCAGCACTGTGAAGCCTAGTGCAGGATTGGCTCTGGTGACTGACAGCATAAGAGAGTTACGTAGGAATTTTACGGAGGAGGATCAGGTAGTGATAGTGGATGGAGCAGGGAACAGTCTTGATAGGGACAGGGAATATGATACAGGTGGTGACTTGGTAAAGATAGCTACTCAAGCTGGTGGCACTAATGTGCATTTCGTGCAGCCGTTTTAGCGTCATGATCGGCCCCATCTTAATGCGTCTGTTAAGTACGTTAACATGGGGATAAAGGGGGCGCTGATGGCAGAGGGCATGGGTCACATCTATCAGTAGTTCAGGTTTCACTAGGCATGTCCCGCACCTCAATAGGTATGGGAAGGGGAGGCTGTTAAAGCTTATAGGTGACAGTGTAGTAGGTGGTGGTGGTGGGATCACTCATGGAAACATTCCTTTAGTAGTTGGTGTTAGAGGTGCACCTTTTTTAGAGTGAAATCAGCTGATACGTATACCTGCTTAAAGGAAGCCCCTCTAAGGGCTCACATTCATAGGATGTCATGTTTCCATACAGAGAAGGAATAAGCATATTTCATCAAAATATAAGAGGTATTAGAGATAAAGTTAATGAACTGCTTATAGATGTTGACTCTGAAATTATTGGTATATCAGAGCACCACTTAAATACTTTGAAAATTCAGAGGCTTCCTTTACTAGGATACAGATTAGCTGTCTGTTTCTCAAGGAGTTCCTTGCAGGGTGGGGGAGTGGCTATGTACGTAACAGAGAGAGTTCCATTTGAGTCCACAGACGTATCACGGCACTGCACTGAACAGATTTTTGAACGTTGTGCAGGGGCAGCTGAATTTAGTGAAACTAAACTTTTAATTGTAGTTGTTTATAGGTCCCCTAACTCTGACTTCAGAGCATTTCTGCTCAAGTTAGACAGGGTTCCTCATTCATTTTGTACAAATTGTTCAAAGGGCTCTGAGCACTATGGGACTTAACATCTGTGGTCTCAGTCCCCTACAACTTAGAACTACTTAAACCAAACTAACCTAAGGACATCACCCACACCTATGCCCGAGGCAGGATTCGAACCTGCGACTGTAGCAGCCGCACGGTTCCGGACTGAGCGCCTAGTACCGCTCGGGCCCCGTGGCCGGCCAATCAATTTGTAGGAAGTACCCGAAATTAGTTATATGTGGTGACTTCAATATAAGTTATTTTGTAGGAAGTACCCGAAATTAGTTATATGTGGTGACTTCAATATAAATTTTGTATATGATGGTGCAAGAAAAAGGATGTTGCTAGAGCTCCTAAATTCATATGATCTGATGCAGACTATTTTTTCCAACTAAGGTGCAGAGCAACAGTGACACAGCCATAGACAGTATTTTTATTCTTTCTTCATTATTAGATAGGCATTCTGTTACTAAAACGGGGAATGGCCTTTCAGACCATGATGCACAAATGTTAACACTAAAAGGCTTTTGCACTCAAACAAATGTCGCATATAATTACAAACTATGTAGGAAAGTTAATCCAACAGCAACAGAGTTTTTTAAACCGCATCAAGGAACAAGAGTGGCAAGACGTTTCTAGTGCCGATAACATAGATGACAAATACAATGCTTTCCTTAACACATTTATCCTATTCTTTGAGAGTTGCTTTCCATTGGAACGTTCTAAATGGGGTATTAGCAGTAATAGGCAGCCAAGGTGGCTGACTAGTGGGATAAGGGTATCATGTAGAAGAAAGCGGGAATTATATCACAGGTTAGAAGTAGTCACAATCAAGCCCATTACAAACAGTATTGTAAGGTGCTTAAAAATGTTATTAGGAAGGTAAATAGTATGTGGTACGCAAACAGAATAGCTAATTCACAGGACAAAATTAAAACCATATGGTCAGTTGTGAAGGAAGTGTCTGGTCAGCAGCACAAGGTCGACGATATAAAGTCAGTCCGTAGTAAAAATATTTCTGTTACTGATAAATCAGATATACGTACAGCATTTAACAATCAATTTCTGAGCACTGCTGGTGAATTTAGCAGCAGACAGCAAAAGGTCATTACTCACAATGTTGAGAATGGCTGTGATGTTGGATCTGAGTGGGGGTTACAGTCAAGTGGCGGGTGCCCCAGGGATCACTGTTGGGGCCACTCCCATTCCTTATTAATATAAATGATGTGCCCTCTAGTATTATGGGTAACTCTAAAATATTTCTGTTTGATGACGACACTAGCTTGGTAGTAGAGGATGTTGTGTGCAACACTGGCCCAGTTTAAAATGAACTAACGCTAAATCAAGTAAGACTTAGTTTTTACAGTTTCAACACACAATTCAACAAAACCTGACTTTTTAATTTCACAGAATGGGCATATGATTAGTGAAACTGAACAGTTCAAATTTCTAGGTGTTCATATAGACTGTCGTGAAAATCTCACGTTCAGGATCTTGTTCAAAGACTTAATGCTGCCATTTTTACTATTCGAACGGTATCTGAAGTGAGTGGTCGTTCGACGCGAAAATTAGTTTACTTTGCTTATTTTCATTCTCTTATGTCGTACAGTATTATATTTTGGGGTAACTCTTCCCATTCGATATTTTTCCTCAGAAACGGGCTGTTCGGGCAATAAGTTGTGTAAGTTCACGAACCTCTTGTCGACCCCTGTTCATATATATTGCTGTCATTTCTTGTTAACAATTTCGTTTATTCCCAAGAATAAGCAGCTTTCATAAACATTTTATTTTTATCTGTCATTACTCTTATGTTGTAATTTCAGGTACTGACATGTTCCATGACCCTGGAGATTTGCTCCTCAATTTGGTCCTACGGAACTTGATGTGTAAATAAAATGAAACGAATTGCTTTCGACCTTTGACTACCCCTAAATCGAGCTAACTGTATCACAAATGATATTCGCTCCTAGTACCTGCAAGTAACCGTCCGGAGTGATGTAAGGTAGAAATGCCCCATAGAACAGACTGTGGAGTACGCAGATGACAGAGAGAAATTATTGAAATTGGACCACGAATCGAGTAGTTTGCTAAATCCTCGTTTGATCAATTCTTTCTATTACTCGGCAGTCTAGGAGTTTTACCAAGTTGGTCTCATGTAAGAGAGAAAGAAAACAGAGCAGAACTGAACGATGCCCCCAGAGTTTCATCAGCACGAAGGCGTCAAAGAAATGCGTTCTGCATTGTGGAGAGCCTTGCTCTCGCAATTTTCCGAATCTTCGTTCCAATAAGAGTCAAGAAACATATCATTTCCTATAAGAGAATTGTTCTTTCTGTGTATAAACTGGAACTAACATAAATGGGAAAGAAAGAGGAGGTAATGATCCGAGTATGTTATGCACCCTCAGGAACGTACGGCAAACTGTCTTGATGAGTATATTCGCGGATGTAAATGGAAATTCGCAGACTCGTCCAGAAAACACTGCAAAGAAATAAAAACTATCATCGTGGGTGTTCTACATGCTACACTGTATTGCGTTCTTCACATTACTATAAAACAAAAGGAAGATTCAGAAACAACATAGCTTTTGAATTGCACAGCAAGTCAGAACAGCAATTTCCAATAAGTAAAATTGTCATTTGACGTTCTCGGAAATGTAACATTTTTCCACACATATTGTGATATCTACTATCACTTCTTCGCTTTCTAAATCAGACGATAAACGCAAGACGAATATGCATGAGCAATGGAGGAAATAAAATATTTATCACTGAGGACTGCCAGAACACGACGTAAAACATGTGCTACTGCAGGATACGCTAATAATGCGAAATTTGATTCGACTTGCACCTATGACCTCTGAAAACGATCTCCGGCACCATGCATTGTACTTGGCGCGCTGACAGACACGACACACATAATCTTACAAATAATGGTTGTCTGTTGTCATAGCTAAGAACAATACGACGTTGTTGTTGTTGTGGTCTTCAGTCCTGAGACTGGTTTGATGCAGCTCTCCATGCTACTCTATCCTGTGCAAGCTTTTTCATCTCCCAATACCTACTGCAACCTACATCCTTCTGAATCTGCTTAGTGTATTCATCTCTTGGTCTCCCCCTACGATTTTTACCCTCCACGCTGCCCTCCAATACTAAATTGGTGATCCCTTGATGCCTCAGAACATGTCCTACCAACCGATCCATTCTTCTGGTCAAGTTGTGCCACAAACTTCTCTTCTCCCCAATCCTATTCAATACTTCCTCATTAGTTATGTGATCTACCCATCTAATCTTTAGCATTCTTCTGTAGCACCACATTTCGAAAGCTTCTATTCTCTTCTTGTCCAAACTATTTATCGTCCATGTTTCACTTCCATACATGGCTACACTCCATACGAATACTTTCAGAAATGACTTCCTGACACTTAAATCAATACTGGATGTTAACAAATTTCTCTTCTTCAGAAACGCTTTCCTTGCCATTGCCAGCCTACATTTTATATCCTCTCTACTTCGACCATCATCAGTTATTTTGCTCCCCAAATAGCAAAACTCCTTTACTACTTTAAGTGCCTCATTTCCTAATCTAATTCCCTCAGCATCACCCGACTTAATTAGACTACATTCCATTATCCTTGTTTTGCTTTTGTTGATGTTCATCTTATATCCTCCTTTCAAGACACTGTCCATTCCATTCAACTGCTCTTCCAAGTCCTTTGCTGTCTCTGACAGAATTACAATGTCATCGGCGAACCTCAAAGATTTTATTTCTTCTCCATGAATTTTAATACCTACTCCGAATTTTTCTTTTGTTTCCTTTACTGCTTGCTCAATATACAGATTGAACAACATCGGGGACAGGCTACAACCCTGTCTTACTCCCTTCCCAACCACCGCTTCCCTTTCATGTCCTTCGACTCTTATAACTGCCATCTGGTTTCTGTACAAATTGTAAATAGCCTTTCGCTCCCTGTATTTTACCCCTGCCACCTTTAGAATTTGAAAGAGAGTATTCCAGTCAACATTGTCAAAAGCTTTCTCTAAGTCTACAAATGCTAGAAACGTAGGTTTGTCGTTCCTTAATCTTTCTTCTAAGATAAGTCGTAAGGTCAGTATTGCCTCACGTGTTCCAGTGTTTCTACGGAATCCAAACTGATCTTCCCCGAGGTTGGCTTCTACTAGTTTTTCCATTCGTCTGCAAAGAATTCGTGTTAGTATTTTGCAGCTGTGACTTATTAAGCTGATAGTTCGGTAATTTTCACATCTGTCAACACCTGCTTTCTTTGGGATTGGAATTATTATATTCTTCTTGAAGTCTGAGGGTATTTCGCCTGTTTCATACATCTTGCTCACCAGATGGTAGAGTTTTGTCAGGACTGGCTCTCCCACGGCCGTCAGTAGTTCCAATGGAATATTGTCTACTCCGGGGGCCTTGTTTCGACTCAAGTCTTTCAGTGCTCTGTCAAACTCTTCACGCAGTATCGCATCTCCCATTTCATCTTCATCTACATCCTCTTCCATTTCCATAATATTGTCGTCAAGTACATCGCCCTTGTATAGACCCTCTATATACTCCTTCCACCTTTCTGCTTTCCCTTCTTTGCTTAGAACTGGGTTTCCATCTGAACTCTTGATATTCATACAAGTCGTTCTCTTATCTCCAAAGGTCTCTTTAATTTTCCTGTAGGCGGTATCTATCTTACCCCTAGTGAGATAGGCCTCTACATCCTTACATTTGTCCTCTAGCCATTCCTGCTTAGCCATTTTGCACTTCCTGTCGATCTCATTTTTGAGACGTTTGTATTCCTTTTTGCCTGTTTCACTTACTGCATTTTTATATTTTCTCCTTTCATCAATTAAATTCAATATTTCTTCTGTTACCCAAGGATTTCTACTAGCCCTCGTCTTTATACCTACTTGATCCTCTGCTGCCTTCACTACTTCATCCCTCAAAGCTACCCATTCTTCTTCTACTGTATTTATTTCCCCCATTCCTGTCAATTGCTCCCTTATGCTCTCCCTGAACCTCTGTACAACCTCTGGTTCTTTTAGTTTATCCAGGTCCCATCTCCTTAAATTCCCACCTTTTTGCAGTTTCTTCAGTTTTAATCTACAGGTCATAACCAATAGATTGTGGTCAGAGTCCACATCTGCCCCTGGAAATGTCTTACAATTTAAAACCTGGTTCCTAAATCTCTGTCTTACCATTATATAATCTATCTGATACCTTTTAGTATCTCCAGGGTTCTTCCATGTATACAACCTTCTTTCATGATTCTTAAACCAAGTGTTAGTTATGATTATGTTGTGCTCTGTGCAAAATTCTACCAGGCGGCTTCCTCTTTCATTTCTGTCCCCCAATCCATATTCACCTACTATGTTTCCTTCTCTCCCTTTTCCTACACTCGAATTCCAGTCACCCATGACTATTAAATTTTCGTCTCCCTTCACAATCTGAATAATTTCTTTTATTTGATCATACATTTCTTCAATTTCTTCGTCATCTGCAGAGCTAGTTGGCATATAAACTTGTACTACTGTAGTAGGTGTGGGCTTCGTATCTATCTTGGCCACAATAATGCGTTCACTATGCTGTTTGTAGTAGCTTACCCGCATTCCTATTTTCCTATTCATTATTAAACCTACTCCTGCATTACCCCTATTTGATTTTGTGTTTACAACCCTGTAGTCACCTGACCAGAAGTCTTGTTCCTCCTGCCACCGAAGTTCACTAATTCCCACTATATCTAACTTCAACCTATCCATTTCCCTTTTTAAATTTTCTAACCTACCTGCCCGATTAAGGGATCTGACATTCCACGCTCCGATCCGTAGAATGCCAGTTTTCTTTCTCCTGATAACGACATCCTCCTGAGTAGTCCCCGCCCGGAGATCCGAATGGGGGACTATTTTACCTCCGGAATATTTTACCCAAGAGGACGCCATCATCATGTAATCATACAGTAAAGCTGCATGCCCTCGGGAAAAATTACGGCTGTAGTTTCCCCTTGCTTTCAGCCGTTCGCAGTACCAGCACAGCAAGGCCGTTTTGGTTATTGTTACAAGGCCAGATCAGTCAATCATCCAGACTGTTGCCCTTGCAACTACTGAAAAGGCTGCTGCCCCTCTTCAGGAACCACACGTTTGTCTGGCCTCTCAACAGATACCCCTCCGTTGTGGTTGCACCTACGGTACGGCTATCTGTATCGCTGAGGCACGCAAGCCTCCCCACCAACGGCAAGGTCCATGGTTCATGACCAGTAAAATACAAAGTAAAAGTTCTAGCAAGCTCTTTGCAACTCGGCAATTAAAGAGAGACTATATCAATTGACGAGTGTTTGGTCCGACACAAGGCGCGGAGTATAGGTAAAGCATTAATTTATTATTGATGATGGAGTGGCACATCATTTCATTTCATACGGTGACTGGAAGATGTATTTGTTCCTCTCGTGATTTATATTCAAAGACGACTACCAACTGGGTGGCCATAATTAAAGTTCCAATTTCAAAACGCTACGGAAAGAGAACCACTGCTCCCAATGACGCCACATTTTAAAAGCGAATTACTGACACAGGGGGAACTGTGAAAAGAAAGGCAACGAAAATTTGACCATCAGATAGCTCTGTAAGCGTCAGAATTCGCACACAAACAGACGCGCGGCACACAGCTATTCTTCAGTTTGCGCCTGAGATGCCCATATGACTGTCTCCATAAAGGATCGTGCGCCAGTAATCCTGTAGAAGTACCGGAAACTCAATCGTATGAAAAAAGTCGTTGGCCCGATGTCTGCTAAGGGTCTGGAGAAAATGATCACAAAATTAGATTCGAAAAAGACAGGTTCTTTTGAAGTGTAATATGGCAGAGGGAGGAAAGCAGTTGATCCGACGTCTGTCTGGATGTAGCCACAGCTTTGCAGGGGGGTGGGGGGTGGGGGGGGGGGGGGGGATGCGCAGTGGTGTGCAAAGATGCAGTGCATAGGGAGTTACACAAACGTTTGACATGCCTGCGAGGCAGTGCATAAAATCCTACGGAACATCCTGCGTTGCAACCATTCAAGTTCACCCATGTTCAGGAGTTGCATCCTGCTGACCTGCCAGCAAGACAAACGTTCGCTCTGGAATTTCTTGCTCACATGGAAGTGGACAATGAATGACCATGAAACATTCTGTGGAAAGACGAAGCCCATTTCCATCTCTTGAGTACATGTCAATACGCAGAACTGCAGAATATGGGCAACGGAAAACCCGAACGCACATCGACCAGTACAACTTCATTCCGCAAAGTTGACTGTGGTGCGGTTTGACGGCGTCGTTTATCGTTTAGGTGAGTCCGGCAGGTCCTGTTACCTGTGTCGTCACTCGTATACGCTATGAGAGTCTTTTATGCATCAACGTCATTCCAAACCCTTCAACAGCTTGGCTGTGTGGGTAGGATTATGTTTATGCAAGACGGCGCTCCTCCGCATATTGCACAGCCATTGAAGCGGCTGCTGCAGAGGCATTTCGGAAAAGCTAGAATTATCAGCCAGGCACTTTCTTACAGCCTGGCCGTTCAGATTACCTGATCTTAATCCGTGAGACTTCCGGCTTTGGGGTTATCTGAAAGATGTGGTGGTCAGTGCTTCAATCAAGAAAGTAACTAAACTGAACGCACGCATTGTGCAACGCGTTCTGGATTTAACCCTGAGACACTCCGATCTGTTATGGAATCTGCTGTTTCTCGATTTCAACTTGTGTCAGGAAACGGTGGACAGCATTCTGAACAGGTTTTGCGCCAGTCTGACGACAGTTAGGAACCGATGTCACATTGCTTTTTAAGCGGGTTTTGGGCCCATAACAATTAAAAACCGATGTCATTTTGCTTTTTAAGCTGTTGTTGACCGCAGGACATTTAAAAGCTGATTTTCCCATCCCATGTGGTACGACTTCCCATGGTGGATGAGTTTACCTAACAGGGCTACAACTTTTGACTGACGAACTTGGGCAGTCATGCACACTCAACAGTACGGATGGAGTAATGTAGAACTCACACCATAGTCGTCGTATTCCAAGTCATCTGTGATTTGTAGCCGACCACATTTTCGTTGAGACGCTTACGGCGCCATCTATTAGTAAAATTTTCTTTTTTTTCTTTTTTCCATAACGTTTCCCCAGCGTCAATTATATTCTGTTCAAATTTGATGTCATTCTGAGCTGTGGTTCCCCTTCTAGAGTGTTTTGAAATTGGAACTTTAATTATGGACACCCTATGATAAGTTCGATAGATGGACCGACATCCAAATGAAAATGTTTTAAAAAACAAAAAATAAACGTAGAACACGTGCATGTGCATCCGAGTGGTGTGATATGTCATGAAACGTCAAAAATGTTACAGTCACTAATTGTCTGCTGCAGATAGTCGAACGCACCGAGAGTTCAGATTCTTTTCCTGGGTGGAACATAAAGGGAGTTTAGTCTCAAACTATGAAAAACAGCGATGGAGACGCATCTGAAGTTGTTGCATGTATACGGAACAAATGTCGTGTGCCCAAAACGTGACTATGATTGTATCAAAGCCATTCCATAACGGATGCTGTTGGTGATATGCCACGTTCAGGTTGACTGTCAAGAAGTATAACGGAGACTACACCGAGGACGATTGAAAGGCGTATCGGAGGAATCTGAGGGCAAGTAAGGGCGGTGTTACGTAAGCACCATTCACAAAGATTTGGGGAAGTGGAAGAGCCGTCGCGATTTTTGCTGCACAAATTATCTGATAAGTAGACATACACACGGAAATCATAGGGGATTTCAGTGACGCGTGTGACTGAGGTCACTGAGGTGACAATAGTCAGGGCATAGCGATATGCACATATGATGGTTATAGTGTCGCGTACACACGGTACAAAAGGGTAGTGCAATGGCGGAGCTGTCATTTGTACTCAAGTGATTCATGTGAAAAGGTTTCCGACGTCGTTATTGCCGCACGACGAGAATTAACAGACTTTGAACGTGGAACGGTACTTGGAGCTAGGTGGGACATTACATTTCAGAAATCGTTAGGGAATTCAATAATCTGAGATCCTCAGTGTCAAGTGTGTGTCGAGAATACCACGTTTCAAGCAGTACCTCCCACCGCCGGGCAACGCAGTGGCCGACAGCCTCGACGTAACGACCTAGAGCAGCTGCGTTTGCGTAGGGTTGTCAGACAGGTGACAATGCGTTAAATAACCGCTAAAACCATTGTGGGACGAACGATGAACGTATCCGTCAGGACGGTGTCGCGAACTTTGGCGTTAATGGGCCGCAGCAGCAAACGAACTACGCGAGTGCCTTTGTTAACAACACGACATCGCGTGCAGCGCCTTTCCTGGGCTCGTGACCATATCGGTTGGACCACAGACGGCTGGAAAGCTGGCCTGGTCAAATGGATACCGATGTCAGTTGGAAGAGCTGATGGCGGGGTCTGGCTGTGGTGCGACCGCACGAAGTTCAAATGGTTCAAATGGCTCTGAGCACTATGGGATTCCACTTCTGAGATCATTAGTCCCCTAGAACTTAGAACTAGTTAATCCTAACTAACCTAAGGACATCACACACATCCATGCCCGAGGCATGATTCGAACCTGCGACCGTAGTGGTCTCGCGGTTCCACACTGCAGCGCTAGAACCGCACGGCCACGGAAGCAAAGATGTGAACAAGGCACTGCGTAAGCTGGTGGTGGCTCCATAATGATGTGGACCGTGTTCACGTGGAATGGAATGGGTCCTCGATTATGTTCGGCTACTTGGAGACCATTTGCAGCCATTCACGGATTTTATACGGCGAAACAACGTGGAATTTTTACGGATGACAATATGGATGTCACCAGACCACAACTGTTGGCGACTGGTTTGAGGAATATTCTGGACAATTCTAGCGAATGACTTAGCCACCCAGATCGCCCGATGTGAATCCCATTGATGTTTTATGGGACATAATTGAGAGGTCCTGTACCGGCAAAACTTCCACAATTATTGACGGCTACAGAGGCAGCATGGCTCTATACTTCTCCAAGGGACTTCCACCGACTTGTTGAGTTCATGCCATGTCGAGTTGCTGTACTACACCGGGCAAAAGTAGATCCGACACGATATTAGGAGATATCCAAAGACTTTTGTCGTCTCAGTGCGTATAGTATAGCAAACCGTCGCGATCGTAGTTCAGAGCTGTTTGGATCACACTTTTTGCAGATATGCAACGACGTGCAGGGTCAGTACCCCCATTGATAGCTGATTGTTTCCAGCAGTGTGTGTTGTTTCTGCTATATGTAATTTCTGCACGAAGACGACTGCCGCCTGCGAGAAAGCCTCGCCAGTGCGTGATGGAGACAACCCGCACGCAGGAGCGACGCCGCGCAGCGCGACGGGGTGGTCGGCATGCGCGCGACCGCCACGTGTCGCTGCAGGTCCCGCGCCTCATTCCCACGTGCTGCACCGCAGCCCAGCGTGACTCACGCCCTCACGGAGCTTCCGCTCACCCTGCCACAGCTTAAGACCCTCCCTGCTCGCCACCTGCCTACGCCAATTGTTCGCTTCACTGCTGCCTTCAACTGGTGGTCAATTGTTCGCTTCACTGCTGCCTTCAACTGGTGGTAAGTACCAAATACTACTATGGTGATTCCATATGCCAATTACCGCATGGGGCTTCTGGGTATCAGCCTTAACTCAAATCCGACAAAATTTGACTGGTATTTCTATTCACTACTCGTCACTGGAAAGAATTCGAATTAACATCTTGCTGCGTTAGCATACTACAACAACAAAAGAATAAACCCACGTCTGGACTGGAGAGAGATTCCACTTTCAGCTAAAGGGCGAAACAGCAACTATTACTCGCAGAGCGTTACGCTTCGTTCAATAGCGCCGACAAAAATCTTGAACGATTCTGGCGACTGGGTCAGAATAGTAAACTTGGTCTTTAAAAGTTTACTGTCATGCTAACTACTTTTACGGGTCATTTTGATATGGTCTCAATGTGTCGTTTCCCCTTCGTCCACATCAACGTTGAAAATAGCCGAACTTGCACACAAAACAGCTTGTCCAATAACGCACTAGTTAATCTGTGGTATCATAATACTTGTACAATTTCCGCCTGGATACCAACTTCACTGTCAGGAGTAGTTTTACAGCCGGAGCTGATAGCTTGGTTTGAAGTTCAGTGGCAAATAGTATTATTTACCAATTAACTGCGACAATGCTGATTCGTTCTGCCTATAACCAAGCACATTAATATACTTAAACTAGGAAGTACCAATACTGTCAGTGGATCCAAATAACGCTAGACACTCTTTGATTACAACCTTAAAATTTAGTCATAGCCATGTTCCACGAAGAACCACTACAAATAGAAACTAAAGCTTAATCGTGGAAACTAGGCCACCACTGGTGGCTCCTGCATACACGACGAGAAAGTTAAAATAAAAATTCTGCAGTAACATAATGGTAAAAGTATCTTCTCGTTACAAGAGTATGCGTGAACTGATAGTAGCTTGTTAAATGAAATTAATATCGGCATGCACGAACTCTTTTTTCACTTCGCTTATTTGAAATCAACTAAAAATGTCACACTGATAGTAACTAAATTTTTTTGGTTCGAACTTTCGTGCTTTGTTCGTTCAGTGTGTAAGGACCAAGGGCCGCGTTTCAGGTCAGTCTTGCCCAAAAACTATTTTACTAGTTCGCAGCATGAAGTCATAAGAGTGATGCGTGGTTCTGCTATCACGTTTTGAATAGTAACTCATCCTAAATGTGGGTAAATACAAGGTCATATGTAGAAGAGAGAGCAAGGTTTTCTTTCATTACGGCAAACATTATCACCACGAACAATGCAGTACCGCGCAAAATGATATGAGGTAGAACGGACTAACGTATTGGAGGGAGAGCGTCAGCAGATCCCTGTCTGGTTCAAATGGCTCTGAGCACCATGTGATTCAACATCCGAGGTCATCAGTCCCCTAGAACTTAGAACCACTTAAACCTAACTAACCTAAGGTCATCACACACATCCATGCCCGAGGCAGGATTCGAACCTGCGACCATGGCAGTCACGCGGTTCCAGACTGAAGCGCCTAGAACCGCTCGGCTACCTCGGCCGGCGGATCTCTGTCTGTAGAAAAGATTCTGGGAGATTACTAACCAACGAAGGAAACCACAGTTACTGTTCGTAACTCTTGCAATACACAGTATTCCTCGAACCTGAAGAAGAAACTTAAATAATTTAATAGTAAGCTTCTATATTACTGATTAGTCCGTTTACTTAGTGGGAGCGGGCTATTATCTTACGCGGGAACGCTACGAGTGGTATCATTCCTTTAGAGAAAGGCCACAAACAAACTTTCTACAATTTGTATCAGAACTAAGTTCGATGACTTGCAGTAAGGGGAACAAGAAAGCAATTCCTTAACTTTTACTGATAGAAGATCCTTCGGAATTTCCTACTGCACAAATCTCACACTTTCACAACCACACTGAAAAACCACGCACAACCCTCTACGTTTACAAATGGGAGGTTTTTGAATATTAGTCTAGCGTCCGACAAACATGCAAAAAATTAGTTCCAGGACGGTCGAAGACATACAACTAATGAAAATAAAAGGAAAGGAACCATATTTTACTGTTCTAATTTCTCCTGATGAAACCTTTTCTTTTCAATTATCTCTTCACAGAACCTGTACTGAACTTTCACGATCCACTACGGTTCCGAGGAACAAAGTGTAAGAAATGCCATCATGAAAACAAGTTTAGGTGTATATTTCAGAACAGTGAGTCGAACCGAAAACCGAAAGAATAGTATAGGTAGAATGTGGGCTGACAAGGTAAGGCATATTTGTTTTAACTCCCATCAATCGTTTATCGTGTCTTCCGTCTTTCTCGGTGTACCTAGTTACGAGATTACACGGGCTTGGCGCGGTTATGTGTACGAGAAGCATGTTGCTTTTATTCAGCCGAGCTGGAGGTGAGGAGCTAGAGACGCGTGAACAGCAGCAGGTGCGCGCTGCGTTGAGCGGTTAATTTTCCGGTTCTCCGCGAGCGACGCGGGGGCGGCAGTGGCAGGAGGCGGCCGTATCATTACAAGCGCTGCTCGAGACCCCACCCGCTCCACCTCCTCCTCGTTAGCCGCGACAAACGCCGCCCTCCGCAAATTATTATGGCAAATCACGGAGCTCGACCGGCCTCAAGTAGTCGCAGCCACGGAAAAAGACACGCCACCGCCGCCTTATAGCCTTAATGATATACAGCGGTGAGCGCGCGCGCAGCTACCAGCCAGCCCCAGCCACCAGTGTCATTATTTCGCTCCACTTAAACTGCCTCGTACACTGATTTACGGTGGGGAATTCAGCAAAGGGCCCAAACGCGCCGCGTCGGAGACCGCTCACGAGCTCAAGGCGTGATTATAGAGGACCGAAACGATTCCACAACGTGTCCAGCACAAGAGTAGATATTACTGCAATAACCTATTTGAAGACGAATTAATAAATTTGACTGCATGGTGTTGCCTAGGAATTCCGCTGCAGTAACTCATAGAAGTCTGGCGATTTTTGGTAAGCTGCAAACTCACCAACTTTTCCTTTCAATTTCTACGTAAAACTTCCTATCAGCAATATACAGGATGCATAAAAAAGAATCATCCGATTTGGCACGTCTATATTTCTGAAAGTAATAACCATATACAATGTGAAAGTGTTGCTGGTGCAGGATTTTGTGCATGAATGACCTCTCTATTACGTCCCATAAACGTTCGATAGGAGTGAGGCGGGCTATTGGGGTGAACAAACCATTCTTTCGAATTCTCCAGAATGTTCTGCAAACCAATCGCGAACAACTGTGGCCCGGCGACACGGTGTATTGTCATCCATAAAAAAATCCATCGTTGTTTGGATTGGTTGGTTTGGGGGACGTGACCAAACAGCGAGGTCATCGGTATCATTCGGTTAGGAAAGGAAGTCGGCCGTTCCAGTCAATGATCGGTTCATTCCATGTAAACAAGGCCAACACCACTACTGAACCACCATCAGCTTGCACAGTGCCTTGTTCACAAATTGCGTCGATGGCTTCGTGAAGGCTACGCCACATTCGATCCCAATCATCAGTTCTCTTGACACTTTAGATCACGAAACATTGAATTCCCTAACGATTTTCGAAATGGAATGTCCCATGCGTCTAGCTCCAACTAACATTCTGCGTTCAAAGTCTGTTAATTACCGTCGTGCGGCCATAATCACGTCGAAAACCTCTTGACATGTATCACTTGAGTACAAATGACATCTCCTCCAATGCACTGCCCTTTTAATACCTTGAGTACGCGATACTACCGGCATCTGTACACATACGTATCGCTGTCCGTAAGTTACGTCACCTCAGTGTATCACGTAACATGACAGTGCAAGACCTGTTGCCAAGGTATATGCGCTAAATCGTGATCAGTATAGCAGTATTCAGTTTGGCATACAGCTGAGCGAGAATACTGATTTGATACTTTCACCTCAATGACTCTTCCATCCAAGCGACAATAAACACGTACTGTACATTACTCTACACTAAAAAAAATCCGTGCAAGTGGGTGTTGAGCGTTTTACTGGTGAAGTCGGCAAAACAAATGGCAAGTTGAACTATTATTATTCCATTCTGAGACTGTACAATTTATGTATGTCAGATCAGATATTCCTTGTAAAATTGTTCGACGACTCCTTCAAAAATATTTTCACCTGCATGGTTATCGTAACAGGTTAGAGTACATGAGCTTGGATGGGTGACAGCCTCGGAACACCAGGCGCTGTTGACTCAGGGAACCCAAGTCGCCGAAGTGGTGTCCAACTGAAAGACTTGTACCACGTAGTTACATAACTACGAGGTACAAGTCTTTCAGCTGGACACCAGAGAGAGAGAGGGGGGCGGGGGTTGGGCGGAGGGTACTTTTAAGAAAAAGACGCACGATTCGTGTCGCTAAATTAGCTCAGGACAAGTGAATTTACTTGAGTTAACACAAGATGAAACACAGCGAAATGTTTAAAAGAGTGCTTTTTTAATTTACTCTGACAGCAAACATACTTTGATATTATTCTAATACCAACAGCTGCTTACAATCAAGTGCAAAGCTGAGATATTGTTCACTGCGACATTCCAATACGAGGCTAGTCTGAAAAGTTTCCGTCCTCAACATGAAAACAGCAGCGCTCGTCAACAAAAATTGGGGAATTTGTTTTCGCATGCGTACCAAGGCATTCACCAGAACTGTAGCCATTTGGGCACGCACTTGTTGTTGATAGTTTGGAAATTGGTGGTAAGGACTATGGGACGATACTGCTGAGGTCACCGGTCCCTAGGCTTACGCACTACTTAATCTAATTTAGATTAACTTACGTTAAGGACGAGACACACACACACACACACACACACACACACACACACACACACACACACACACACACACGCCCGAGGGAGGATTCGAACCTCCGACGGGGGAAGCCGCGCGAACCGTGACAAGATGCCTCAGACCGCACGGCTACCCCGCGCGGCAGGGAGTAAATTGGAGTGTTTTTGTGAAGAGGGACAAATTCGAGCATCGACTTGTCATTAGTTTTTGTTTTTTCAAAGGCAATGAGCCTATGCAAATTAAACGCGAGTTGGACGCTATGCACGGGGATTCTGCACCATCACTTACCACCGTGAAATTTAAACGTAGCGGCACCAGCTTTGATGACGATGAAAGTTCGGGACGGAAAAAACTGCAACCACTGACCATAGTATTGTTCAGGTTCACCAGAGAGAGAGAGGGGGGGGGGGGGGGCTTGAGCGTATATAACGAACGTATGTGTAACTTACTGATTGAAAATTTATGGATGAGAAAGCTGACCGCACACGTTTGGTGCCACGACGACTGCTCACTCTGCGCCGTCTCACACCTCCGCGGTTGTCACGGCGAAAACCACGAATTGCGGCTTCAGCTGCTTGGCCACTCTCCTTACTCTCCAGATCTAGCCCTAAGCGACTTTGTTTTGTGCTCCCGGCTAAAAGCTGAGCGCCGAGGACAAAAATTTTCGTTTCTTAAATAACTAGTATGCAGAGAAAGAGATTAACTATTATTTGAACCGGTTAAAGAGTTGGGAGCGTCGTAAGTGATCACATGCGAAGCGATTCTTGGTAAAGACGCTCGAATTGCGTCTGGAGGCAACGAGAGTACAATCTCCGTTCGTTCATTCTCATATCAATTCTTGTTTATCTATATCAGTTCGGACGAATACTAGGATGATTCCTTCCGCCAAAGATGTCGGAGTCAATCAGACTTTAAACACTCTATTTCTTGTTATCTTCAAGCGCGACCCAACAGCTGATCGCAAGTTGTGCTACAAATTCTGGAAAATCACTTATATACCAATAAAGCCGGTGCACTGTTTCAAGAAAGTAAACATTGACACCTAAAACGGACGACTCCAGTATTTTCACTACATAGGTGGAACATCTGTTGAAAAAAAAAAAAAAAAAAAAAAAAAAAAAAAAAAAAAAAAAAAAGGCTGTGCGAATAGAGACATGCAGTGAGGTGCTACGTCTCTTAGGCGATGGAGGGGATACTTTCCTTGAATCCATTATCGCCTGTGACAAGTCACGGCTGCATCATTACGATCCTCAAGGAAAACGAGCCTGCACAGTGTGGAATTCGCCAGATTATCCAACACCAACAAAGGCGCAAGTTGTTCCATCTGCGGGTAAAATTATGGTGATCACATTTCTTTACTGTCATGGAATGATTTACGAGCATGCAGTTTCCCCTACCACTATTGTTACAGCAGCATACTACACGTCAGTATTGGCTGAACTGAGGAAGCATATTGATTGCAAGGAAACGACCAGAACTTTCTCGGACTGGGTAGCGACTCCATCATGACAACGCGCGGCCTCACATCGCAAATCAAGTCACTGGCTCAATCCAACATTACCTATGTACCGCATCCACTCTATAGCCCCGATCTTGCACCCTGTGACTTTTTTTAAAAAAATTCCTATCGCTAAAGAAAAAGCTTAGGGATATTCGATCTGAGCACTCTGAAGCAGTGCTCAAGAAGAGTGAGGCGACTCTCAAGAACTTGACAAAGAATGGCCTGCACCATGTATTGTGCACTGGCAAAGACGCTGTGAAAAGTGAATGCAAGTAGGAGGGGGCTACTTTAAAAAAGGATCCTGTAAACAGCGAAATGGAGTAATAAACATATGTGGGGAAAAACAGTATCTGTCTTCGTTGATCAGCCCTCGTAGTTATAAGATGATATTCATATAACATCTACGAAATGCTAACATGTAATAATATAATTCAGAAAAAAATAATTAAAACCCACTGAAGACAGCACAGAAAGCGTGAAACACGTTTGGATCAAGAGAACTGGTCAAACGGTGTCTTGCATAGGATAAAATTTTTTCCAGTTTTGTCTTAGCCATCAGGGAAAGTTAGAAGAGCTTCATCATCCAAAAGATGATTGTTCTCTAACTCCTCCTCTACTGTTGCCCTCAGCCTTTGGTACACGGTACCTTGCACTTAACGCGCAATTCATTACTCAGTCGCATTTGAGATACTCGCATATCTGAAACAGTTCCTAGTATCATCACAACAACATTTCGCTAAAAAAAAAAATAAAAAAATAAACAAACATTACACACGTGACTATTTCTCCGTGTCAAAGATGGGAGCAAAGCTCACGTCTCTTCTACTCGTCTTTCTTTCCTCATTTTTCAGTCACAGATGTCATCTTTTCCTCCCGTTTTCATTAAGCTTGTTTTGCCACTTCGCCACGTTTCACTTTCTTCCCTTTCTCACATACATTGCTAAATCTGTGGCCAACAGTGTAAATCTACCAATCACTCTTGGTAAAATATAGGCGTTTCAAAAAGAATGTTCTGATTTCAAAACTCCATATTTATTGACGAAAACATACTACAAACATGGGAAAAATTGCAAAATGCTCCCAAATTTTTAAAGTTTTAGCTTTGCTTTTACAAGTGCTTTGTGTCTCCACCACCACGAGCAGCAGCAGCAGAAGCAGCAGCACGAACAACATCTTTTTTATATTTTACCGTGGTTATTTTTCAGTAATTAAGCAAAATTTCATATAGCGGTAACATGCGTGTATGGGGACTCCAGAATCCTCATGCTATTACTGAGCGCGATAGCCGGCCGGAGTGACGAGCGGTTATAGGCGCTACAGTCTGGAACCGCGTGACCGCTATGGTCGCAGGTTCAAATCCTGCCTCGGGCATGGATGTGTGTGATGTCCTTAGGTTAGTTAGGTTTAAGTAGTTCTAAATTCTAGGGGACTGATGACCTCAGAAGTTGAGTCCCACAGTGCTCAGAGCCCTTTGATTTGAGCGCGATAGAGATTACCTAAAGTGAACGTTTTTTGTGCCATTCCTTGTGAAACAATGTACGTTCCTTTCTTTTTTGAGGAAAAAAACAGTGACTGGAATGAGCTATCTTCTAATTCTGCGGAACTGACTTTTTCTACAACTTCAGGAGGACTCCGGTGACTTCATTTTCCAACAGGATGGAGCTCCACCACACTGGTACTGGTACAACACCCTACGTCAGTTCCCCAATGACACACTGCCTCAACGCCGGACAGGGCGCACGGGACCCCGAGGGGCAGCCCTGCATTTTTAGCTTTGAAGATCGCCAGGCATCACCCCATAGATTTTTTCTAGTTGGGATATGTGAAGAAAAGTGTGTTCATCTTCCATTTACCTCCTGACATAGAAGAAGTGAAGTACAGACTAACAGCCGCCATGACTTCTGCAATATGAGACACATTGTGTAAACTTTATGACGAATTTTGCTATCGTCGATGCTGATCGTGCCGCTGCTAGTGGGCACACAGAGAACTTGTAATATCATAACTAAAACTTCAAGATTTAGTGAGTATTTTGCACTTCATCCCGTGTTTGTAGTACGTTTTTATCAGTAAATATGGAGTTTTGGAATCAGGTCATTCATTCTTTTTGCGTAACAACCGCTACCTCACTTCTGAAAAATGTGTAACACTGAACTGGCTCGGAAGTTTTC
Source organism: Schistocerca piceifrons (assembly GCF_021461385.2). Lineage (NCBI taxonomy): Eukaryota > Metazoa > Arthropoda > Insecta > Orthoptera > Acrididae > Schistocerca > Schistocerca piceifrons. The sequence goes on along the minus strand of NC_060138.1, from coordinate 631,050,975 downwards.
GACACGGAGCAGAATGAAGACGACAAACACGCAAGGAGGCGATCGATTAAAAAAAAGCGGGACGGGAGGCGGAGGACAGGCACGAGGGGCGGAGGGAGGGAGGCCGCCAGCCCAGCCCCTCATTACAGCAGTGAATTGCGCGCCGGTGGCGGCGCCGGCGCAGCGCGGCGAGCAAACAGAATTACGCGTCTCGTCTCGCAGGTGGGCGGGCCGCGCTTTGACGCAGGGCTGGCGGCGGTGGGCGGACTCGGCCCTACAGCCGCGCTCACAGCTCCCGCCGCCCCGCGCTCCTTCGCGCAAAAACCCTTTATGCCTGCCACCGGGATATTTGGCTAATTAGCTAGAGGAACGTTTACATTAATTAGCTACTACACTAGTGCGCTTTGTGTTAATTAGGTTCGGGTCGCAGCACGGCAAAGGTGCAACATAAAAGCAAGTGTTTTGGGACGCGGGCTCGCGAGTCGTTTTGCCCGGCCGGCGTTTCCCAGGTGCGGGCGGCGGCGCCGCAAAAGGCTCCCGGCGCTTGTCTTCGGCCTCCGGATCCGCGCTCCTCTTGTCCGCGCCGCTACTTCTCCGTCCGCGGGCAAACAAAGCCAGCTGCCGCTGCGCGACCCTGAATGCCGTGTCACTTCAACAGAGCCCACGGCCACTTGCGCAACACACGCTGCGTGCTCGGCGTGCCTTCCTCCGCACAGAAACATCTCAGCCGTGTATTTCAGCAATTCTGGAACAGCCAGTGATCTCGACTGCTCAAATCTTCGAGCTGTTCAATGTCTGGAGAGTAGCATCAGGTTTTGTACAGCGGACAATTTGGCTCTTAATGGAACGCGCTTTAGCCACAAACGCATCGAAGATGAGAATACTGTAATGCCTCGATGAAAGCAGAGCCTAAAAAGAGCTAAAATCAGGACACCATAATCTGCTTTCTAACAGTCTCAGATGCTACAAGCATTCGGCTGTGTGCTTAGTGGCAAAATAAACACCCGTCTCAATGGCTATAAACAGAGAACGTCACTAATTCCAGCCTTCATACAATCTGACTTCACATCCAGAGCATCAGCTTCACTGTCATGAGGATTGAGTATTGTGGCCCTCGCCTTTATTCTTGTACGCCATTTTTATAATGGTTTGCGTTATATCTGAATCCCAAAAACCATCTGATAACGTGCCATCCGAAGTGTCACCATGCATAGACGCAAACGTTCAATATCATTTAGTTGTGTGATGGAATCAGTTACAAAATTCGAATGTGTAGGTATTCTAGTCAAGTGTGGTTTAACGTAGAACGACCACACATCTAGCCGTGAGGAATGCAGACACCAGACAGTCTTTGTACGAGTCCTAAGGAAGTGTAATCCCTAAAAGAAAGATGTCACTTAGAGACCCGTAATTCGACTGATTCTTCAGTATTGGTAGTTAGCCTGAGACTCTTAGCATGCTGGATGAACGGAAAAGACACGAAAGATTGAAACACGAACTGTAGGATCGGTCACTGATTTATTTAGTTCGCGTGATAGCATCAGACAGAGAAATTCAAGCTCATTTGGAAGGGTACCGGGAGTTTCTTCCCATGTAACATCTGGAAAACGGAGGAGGGAGACTCAGACTGGCGATCCTGATGGGAATTAGATTAAGAAATCAGACATTAAAAGTAGCAGACGAGTTTTGCCATTTGGCAGTAAAATAACTAATGAAGATCGATGCACAGAAGATATAAAATGCACACTGGCAATAGCAAGAAAAGCATTTCTGAAGAAGAGAAAATTTGCTAACATCGCATATAAATTTAAGTGTTAGGAAATCTTTTCTAAAGATATTTGTCTGGAGTGTATTTGTACTGAAGTTAAAGATGGACGATAAGCAGAGAAGAGAAGAGAAGCTCTTGAAATTCGGTGCTACAGAAGAATGCTGAAGATGACAAGGGTGGATCTATAAATAATCAGGAGGACTAGGGAGAAAAGCAATGCGTGGCACAATTTGACTAAAAGAAGGGGTCAGTTTATAAGAGACATTATGAACATCAAGGAATTATCAGTTTAGAATTGGAGGGAAACGTTGGCGGGAGGGGGGCAAAATTGTAGACGAAGACCAAGAGACGAATGCATTAAGCAAGTTCAAATGTATGTGGTTGCGTAGTTATACGGAGAGGAAGCGGCTTGCATAGGATGAATAGCGTGAAGTGCTGCGTCAAACCAGTCTGCGGACTGAGAACAATAACAACGAGAGCGGACTGTAAACAAAAACAAAAAAAAAAACAAAAAAAATAGTCCACAGAGCAGCGGCTCCACGAGAGGAAACACTGAATTAATATATATATAATAAAATAAAATCTCAATCTGGTCGACGACCAAGCAGTGATCACGTGCAAGACCATCGCTCACAGCACCTGACGAAAACTACTATTCAAGTCGTCGAAGTATCGTGTAAAGATTTGCATTGGGCAAACTCAGTGCACACCCGGAAACATTCCTATAAGCCACACACGAAAACACAGTCGTTCGTGCTGTCTTTCTTTTAGTGTGTTCAGTATCTCCTGTCAGTCATATCTAGTATGAGAGCCACACGCTTCAGCAGTATTCTACGACGGGTCACACGAGTGTTTTGTATGCAGTCTCCTTTGCTGACTGATTCTATTTTCCTTGTATCCTACAGTGAACCGTAGTCTGCCACCTGCTTTACCTACGTATGAACTTAAGTGATCGTTCTATTTCATATCCCTGCAACTTGTTACACCCAGATATTAGCTTTAGTTTACTGATACTACCTAAATCTTGTTGTCATATGACCGTACGTTTCTGTATTTCATTATCTGTCCAAGTTTACTGTTCTGAATATTTAAAGGTAGTTGCCTCTTTTTATTTTTTTGCGAAACTTTGAAATCTTATTAAGATTTACTGTATATTTTTGCAGCTATTTTTAGACAGTACTTCATTACAGAAAACGTTATCACCAACAAAAAATAACATACAATCGCACCAAAAAGTATTGGCACTCGTGCGTATTTATTGTCGCTGGTTACAAACGCCACACCTTCCGGTACACAGCACATGTACGTGCTACCTCACATACGAGACATTACAATTCTGCCCACAGTGCCTACCATTAACAAAGAAATGCAGTGTTAAGGGCAAACATGTATCTCCTCTGTACACAGAACGTGTTGGCACGGTGCGTGGCTTCTCGGTATATTGTTGAGTTTTCAGGTACCGGAACGCCATCTGCTAAGGCAATAGACACTGCGTGTTGTTGATGGCCCAGTAGCTAGTATGTTGCTGTATTGCGCGATAGTGGTCAGCATGGGGCCGAAGAAGAAGGAACATTCAGTGGCGTTGCGTTAGAGAGTGGTATTGCTCCATTCACAAGGGAGAAGCTATCGACAAATCGGAGCAGAGGTGTCTAGCTACACCACGGTGCGAGCCATCATTCATAAATAAAAGAGACTGGAACAACAGTGAATAAGTGTCGTCCTGGACGTCCAAAAGTGCTTACAACCCGAGAGCGTCGCCGTATCATCGCACTTGATAGGGAAGGAACCTGCTACAAGTGCAGCGACTATTGCTGAGGTTGTTCAGACAATGTCCGACAAGACAGCAAGCCGATGGAGTTTTGGAACACTGTGATATTTAGCGACGAATCGAAGTTCAATGCGTTCGGATTTGATGCAAGAAAGAAAGTTTGGCGCAAGCTGAATACGCACCTCGACATCAAACACATGGACCCCACAGTCAAACACGTGGGTGCGGTATCATGTTCTGGGGCTGCATGGCGGCGTCCGGCGTTGGAAATCTAGTTGTAATCCACGGTAAAATGGATCATATGAGGTACATCGACGTGTTGCGAGGTAATTTACATGCTAGTGCACAGACATTGGGCCTTACTGGGGTGTTTCATTTCCAGCGAGACAACGACCCAAAACATACCGCCATGAAAGCCGGGAATGGTTACTGTACAAAGCCCCCAAAAGGGTTCTAATTCCACTTCAGAGCCCTGATTTGAACCCCATTGAGAACCTGTGGGCTCATCTTGACACACAAGTCAGAAAAAGGCGTCCGTCCGGTAAAAACGACCTGGAGAAAGTGCTCCAGGAGGAATGGTCGAAAATTACCCCTGAGATCACCCGGAATTCAATACAAAGCATCCCTAGGCGTTTACGTGCTGTTATAGATGCTAAAGGGATGCACACTAGCTATTAGAAGGTGAACATCAATGAAGAAAACGAACACACTGTCCGATTCATACGCGTGTGCCAATACTTTTTTGGATGCAGAAGAGCGATGTTTATTTTCATAACACTGTATCTTACTTTACGGACAGGTGATTTGGACATATTTGTAACCTATGTAATGTCTGGGTTCTGTTCAGAAGTATATGTTTCGTTTAACCTACAACCACTAAAATGTAACTGTGCCAATACTTTTTGGTGCGATTGTATAACATGAACAGCAAGGCCCCAACACACTTTTCTGGGGCACTCCTGGAGTTATTTCTACTTCTGTCGATAACTGTACATCTAAGACAACATGCTGCGTATTTCATACTACGAAATCCTCAATCGAGACACAAAGTTCGTTTGATACCCAAGTGATAGAAGTTTAATTAATTAGCGTTGGTGTTGTGCTGCGTCAAATGCTTTTCGGAAAGAAAAAGGAAAATCGTATCCCTGTGGCACTGGAATCGCTCTGAAGGGAAATGAAAACACAACGGGATTGTTTTTTCACAATAACTTTATATGCTATCAGACAACGAAAAGCAACAACGTTAGTAACTAAGTTCATGCGCACCGTGTTTGCTACTCTGTAACTGAACAACTACAGAAAGTTTATATTTTCTAGCTAAAAGACCCTTCCTTTTGGGAGGCACGTCGGATTCATTTCCGATTGTACTCGAGCATAATTTAACAGCACAAGGTACATCGGAGGCAAGACTTATGTTTACATTTAAGATCTGGTCCTTGTAGACAGCTATTTTAAATTGTTTGGTGGCTGGTTTCGCCTATAAGGTTGGCAGATTAAGTTTTAACGTCCCATCAACGATGAAATCATTAGGGACACGAAACATGCTCGGACTGGGGAAGGGAGTAGGCCATGTCCGCTTGAAAGAAACTATGACCAAGTATTATATTGTTAAATGTAGATACTTAACATATTACGTACCTAACCAATGAATTTTAAACCAGAAGACTTAGGAATTGAGAAATGTTAGAAAACAGTTATATTTCAACCGCCAAGAGCTATTTATAAATAATCTTTTATCCACGACCGGTTTTAATCTTCAAATATCTTAAAAGTTATTTATAATCGAGTCGTCGAATAACAAGAAAGCAATTCTTCAACATATTAACCTTCCTCTATTTGTTACTACTGGCGTTTATTTTTTCGTATTGAGGCACTCTATACACTGATGAGCATACAGTTGATTTCTATTTGGATGTCGATGCAAAGGCTGAAGATCTGCAGATAAAAAGTAATTTTCAATAAATTATTAGGCCTATTTACCAGCAGTTCTTGGAGATTGAAATATGACTTTTTCAAATAATTGCCAGCCGTGGGGCACCGCCTACGCAAAATATACGAGGGGCGTTCCGTAAGTAATGCAACACTTTTTTCTCAAAGCGGGTTGGTTTCACTCAGGATTCCAATACACCGTATTATTCCCCACTCCTCTGGCTACAAAAACCTATTTTTCAACATAATCTCCGTTACGCCACCTTACTGCGAAAGCCTGTATGCCTCCATGGTACCATTGTGTTGGTCGACGTCGGAGTCAACATCTTGCTGCATCAAAAACCTCCCATCATCCAGGTACTGCTTCCCGCGAAACGCATCCTTAATTTGCCCAAACGGTTGGAAGTCGGAAAGTGAGAGATCCGTGCTGGAGGATGGTTGGGAAGGAATACTCCAATGGAGTTTTGTGAGCTCCTCTCGGACGCGCAGACTTGTGTGAGGTGCCGACGAACACGCTGAAGTCGTTTCTTCAATTTCCTGAAGGTAACGCAATACACTTCAGAGTTGATCGTTGCACCACGAGCGAGGACATCACACAGAGTAAGTCCTTCAGCGTTCCAGAAGACCGTCGCTATGACTTTACCGGCCGACGGTGCGGCTTTGAACTTTTTCTTCGAAGGAGAGGTGGTGTGGCGCTACTCCCTAGATTGCAGTTTTGTTTCCGGTTCGAAGTGATGAACCCAGGTTTCATAGCCTGTGACGCCGTTCAACAAAAAAATTGTGACGACCACCTTCGTAACGCGAAGGCAACTGCGCACAGATGATCCTTCGTTGCTCTTTGTGGTCTTCTGTTATGCAGCGAGGAACCCAGCAAGCACACATCTGAGAATCCGAACTGGTGGATGAGTGTGTCAGCAATACCAACAGAGACGTCCGGTTGTGCAGCGATGTGCTTGTGATCTGTCGATCACCTAGAATGAGAGTGTCCGCATATTCCAATACTGCTGGAGTCACAGCTATGTGCGGCTGGCCGGCACGGACAGGTTTACGTGGCCTTGTTGCGATGATGCCAACACCCGCGTAGCAACTCGACGTGTTTTTGTTCACTGTCATGTCTTCGCAAACATTCACCAAGTGACTATAAATATCTGCAATGCTCTGGTTTTCTGCTAAAAGAAACTCAATGGCAGCTCTTTGCTTGGAACACATCCTGTTACAGACGCTATTTTGAAGGCTACATATAGCCCCGCCACGTATCAGTACTTCATGAACCTATAGGGGGTGAAGTGGGAATATTCCACATTGTCCCACAACAGATTTCTCATTTTTCAATGGAAATTGGTCGAGAAAAAAATGTGTTGCATTACTTATTGAACGCCTCTCGTATGAACAAATGTTACTTTACCTTCTAGACGCACAATAATTATTTTGTTGTATAAACGTTCAAAGTGACGACTCCAGTCTGCAGCAAACATTCCGTCAACGTTTATTCGAGGACTTCGTGAACGGGTATAGACTGGCAACAATTTTTTTATCTCCTGAAGCTAAAATATTTATCTCGATTAAACAGTCACGGATGCAGATGACTCAGCAGGGCAGACGCGGTTCCCGGGTCGACAGAACCGGCGGTAAGACGGGAGAGCGGCGGACGGAAATGCGACGCGATTCGGCAGCTGCAGGTTTCCACGCGAGTCAGTCAGTCAGGCGAGGCGGTGGCCGGTCTATTAGGCATCTGTTTGCGCTGGGGCGCCTCGCGTGACGGCCGGCGCTAAGCCGGGCTGAGCCGCGCGGCAAACAGCTCTGCGCGGCCCGCTCATTAGTGGCAACCCGAGCCAGCCAGCGGGGCGGGCCGCGGCTGTGGCGACAGCAGCAGTCGGGCCTGGCCTGTGCAGACTCGCCGGCCCACGGCGTCCGAGCCGCGACGAGTCCGCCGCCGCCGCCGCCTGTGCTCGCGGCCGCCTTAATTACACGAGCTCGCAATTAGCGGCGCGACCGACGGGCGCCACCGGCCTCGCCCGCGGAGGCGCCACTCCTACGTCGCTAGGAGAAGTCCCTAATGGCGTCGTTTCGGGAATAATACGCCCCGGCTCCCAATCCCGCCGCGTCTTAATGATACGTTACTTACATCTTTTACAGTCTGCAATAAAGAGAACGCCACACAAAATTCCTTAAAAGAAGGTCGCAACTGAGTCAGACCTGTTACATTTTAGCAACCGCATTTCGAATAGTTCTGCCATAGAGGCGCACTCCTGCATTCCAAACAAAACTTGGTCAGTCGGAGCCTCGAGTTGTGACGTCACGGACAGAAAACAAGCAATAGTAAACTAGCCACAAGCTACAATCACCAAATAGTGTCGTAGTTTGCACTGGGCTTACTGTGTTTCTACATTATGTTTAACAATCGTTTCTAAGTTCAATTAGTAACTAAACTGAAACGATTAGTAATTAAATACGACCATACTTCTTCAGCACAACAACATGGCCACGTTATTGGGATGATAATTAACCATACTTTCTCGAAAAACGCTGTCCTTAAATACACGTTTTCTGAGGGTCTGTATGTTCCGTCGTTACAAGAACTGTGTGTTTTTCTTACAAGACGCATATCGCTTTATTGAAATAAAGCATCATCAGTGGTGGTAATTTCTGCTTGGTTTTACGCCTGCAAATGGAAATGTCTGCCAGGACGTTTTTGGTACATTTCTGCGTTAGGTACTGATAATTGTATTCTTATTTTATGCTGTTTTGCAGAACTTTTAAGAGGTATCTTGCTTTTTGTAAACTCCTAAAAAAGGGAACAGTGGTATACGAAACTGTAGTACTGTATTAAACGTCAAAAATGCACAGTTCTGCAAAGTAGCGTAAAATAATACTACAGTTATCAGTGCCTAACGGGGAAATGAATCAAAAACGTCCTGGCAGATGGCATTTCTTGATTAGGCGAAAAACCATGTAGAAATAACCGCCACTGATGATCCTTTACTTCAACAAAGCGAAACGTGTCTGGTGAGAAGAACTCGAAATTCCTTATAGTCGTAACGACAAACAAAACTATCCTCAGAATTGGAAAGTAACTACAGACAATCTTCTTCCTCCTCCTCTGCTTTTACCTTTGTCCCGCAGTTTTCGCAGGGTCGGCATGGTTACAATCGGCTTTTGCACGGTTAATGTGAGGGGGTGGCTGGATGCCCTTCCTGCCGCCATCCCGCACGCCCTGGGACAGAATCATTGTACCCAAGCTGTCTGTGTCTAGTGTAAATCATGAAATAGTGTGAACGTGTTTCAAACGTCTGCGAGTAGTGTAACTGTGACGGGACGTGGGGACCAGCCAGGTATTCACCAAGTGAGATATGGAAAACCGCCTAAAAACCACATCCAGGCTGGCTGGCACACCGGCCCTCATCGTTAATTGGCCGGGCGGATTCGATCAGGAGCCGGCCCGAGTCCAGGAAGCATCGCATCAGCGCTCTCGGCTAACCTGGTGGGTCAAGCAACTACGGACAATATGGCCACATAAACGTAGAAATTAAATATATGTGTTTATCTTGGTGCAACTGAGTAGATAAAATATTTAAGAGTTAAATAACCACATACTGAGACCTCCCTCCCCCCTCCTCCCCCCCGAAGATGATTACATATCTGGTTTGAAAAACTAGATCTGAAGTTCGCCTCTAACCACCATATTGAATCCTTACGCTGTTACTTCGCATAAAATACCTAATTGCCTAGAAGATAAAACTCAACGTTTTATAGTAGATTATAGAAATGCAAAATTTTTGAATTAATATCGTAATTTTGAAGATATTTAGAGGCATAACAACTATTTTTTAAGCTGCATACGAGATTTTTGTCAAAAAGTACGTGTACATCGTGAAACTTCGATGCGAAATTTTAGTACTTGTCATTGGAAATAAATTACTCAGAATCCACAACCATGAACTTGCCTTCATTTGTCGATTGCATGAGAATGTGTGTGGCAATGTGCCGTGAAAATATCACATTCATTACCTTCAAGAAAAAGAACATTTTACCACTTACTTGATGTGGAATCATTTTGCATCCAGCTTTCTTAATAACGAAATTCGAGGCCATATAAAAGAGCTGGTGACAATAAGAAAGACAAAATGTTATTCTGCAAAAAATCTTCAGGTATGAAGAAAATCGAGTCTAAAGAATGTGTAACGTCTACCCAAAGTAAATAAAACCATAAAACGAAGCGAAAGATTGTAAGTCAGACCGTCATCTTTAATACTGACGGAATGAACACGCGCTCTAACGTTGTAACCCAACATTTATGCTATTAATTTTTCTTCCATAACGTTTCTGACGCAAAGAATTACGATTTATTTTAAGTAATAAACGTGGTAAACATACTCGTGCATGTATAGCGTCTTACTATCTAACATGCCTTGTTACTGTCTACTATTTGTATCTTAAGTAGGAACAACGGTTATTTAAAAATTAACTGGAGCTAAATAACATTCTACGTGTCAGTGAGATAAATATACGATGGAGTACTTAAGACACGAGCAAACCATTGCTATGAACATCAATCTTTACTTTTTTAAACAAACTATGTACACACCGTAATTTGAAAACTTGTCTATGACTTTGCAATACAGTTTCCATTTCTTTTCACTACGTTTTCTCAACGACCTGTAGTCTGACAGTTCCCTTGACGCAGAAGTTGGCTGATATCGCCATGGCGTACCGCTTTCTGAGTGTCTTTCAGCGTCTCGTAGCGAAACGAACAGTTATTGCACTACAGGATGTTAAATCATCTTGCCAGGTTGTTTCCCGTGCATTGCATTACGATGCTTCAAAAGCTGTTGGATGTCGTAGTAGGCATTTATCTTCTGTACTTGTTCAGAACCAGAACGCAACCGCCTGTATCCCGCAAGACAGTGCCCGTACATTCCCCAGCAGATGGCACTGTCGTTGCTTCCTTTCTTTAATGGTGGGTCCGAATGGTGGTTTTTAATACCTTTGTCTTTCGTCAGGTTCATAATAATGAAACCAGTTTTGATTGTCTGTACAACACATATAAAACAATTCGTCAGCTTCATTTCGAAATCTCTCAAGAAGGCTTTGCGTGATGGTTCCTTTCTAAACTTTGTAGACTTCGGTCGACAAATGTACGACCCAATGCACTGCACTAAGTCCTAATGAAAGAGGAGTTGCAGTTTCCTTCCCAGTAATATGCAATTCTAACGCGACTGCTACGAGGTTCATCTCAGATGTTCGTGTTGCCATCTTTGAAGTGTTTCACACATATTTAAACTCCTGGCATTTGTGCACACAATTTTGTATGCACGGTGAAGTTTGGAATGAATTTCACAGCACGTTTTTCCTCTTCGACAAGGAATTCAAGGCAGCATGCTGGCAAAACGAAACTTCGATGTTGGCCTTAACGTCAACAATTTTGTAAATATGGCCTGTGGTCATATGGCATTAGCTAACGACGTCACGATGTGCCAGAAAGCAGTGTGAAGCCTATAGACAACAATCCTTTTTACTGAAGTGTTAAAACTGCAGTTGTAATAAAGAGCTAAAATTTTCAGTACCACATTCGCAGTCGAGACTTATTGCAAAAGAGTATTTTACACTACTTGTGTACTCTCAATGACATCAGTATGACCTGACCAAATAACAGTTGGCAGTGTGACCAATAGCAGCTGGGAGTGACTTACCAGTTAAATTTGCACCTGCCTTGAATTTTTAGCACTTACGAAATATCCCGTTCAAATATACAGGGTATCCCAAGAAGAATGTTCAATATTGAGCGACTGGACAGGAATGATCATTCGAAGCAGAAATGTCTAGTAAACACTGGTAATTAAAAGCATACCTTAAAAGCTATGAACACTTGTTCAGTAGAAGAGATGTGTTTCAAAGTAACGCAAATGAACAAGTGTTGATAGCTCCTAATGTATACACTTTACAGTCCACATTTAGTGGACTTATTTTCTTTTTTTGGTCCATGCTACCATCTCTCAAAATATGGAAAACGAAGAGATTTCAACAAAAAGAGTTGTCTCACAGTAGCGGAGATGCATGTTAGAGCACATGTTTACTAGACTGTTCTTGCTCTTACATCCCTGAATATTTGTCACCCCTCCTGCGACATCCAGTAGATATTTATACCCCCGAGCTAAGCCTGAGCGTGAACAAAACGTCATGTAACGCGTCGCATCGGAACTGTCAGTAACATCTACTCATCTAACATGGACTTTAATTCAATGAATCGCTTTATACACCGTAAGGGTAGGTACTGATTGGAATAGGGACGAAGAAGTTCATGGCACAACTCCACTAGAAGAAGGTATAGCTGCTAGAAAACAATCCAGAAGCATGCGGGAATAGTCAAATTTGGTGAGAGAGAGAGAGAGAGAGAGAGAGAGAGAGAGAGAGAGAGAGAGAGAGAGAGAGAGGGAGGGAGGGAGGGAGGCGGGGGGGGGGGGGGTTAGCTACAGAGTGAGTCAAAAAGGACTTTACAACTTTGGAATGATATAGAAATTTATTGACATACCTTACAGAATCGGTTCAAGAGTCATTTTGTTACAAACTCAAGTTTTAAATAAAGACGTCAAGTGTCATTTTGGTTCGATATGACTAGCATTTGTGATGCGGCAAACATCCCATACGTAGTCAATTTCTTCCCACACTCGTTGCAGCAAATCGGGCATAACTTGTGCAACGGCGGGGTGGATTCGATTTTTCAGGTCGGCTAAACTATTTGGTAAGGGAGGAACATACACACGGTCTTTAATGAGACCCCAGAGAAAGAAATCCATTAGTGTAAACCAAAATACACACCGAGCACGATCCGCATCAGTGAAAGTGGCCACTTTAACAGTGAATTACGCTGGCGCTCCTGGTGGCGGAGTGGGGTACTGATGCACTACGTGACTCAAACTTTAGGCTGTTTGCTACAAAATGGCATATCAATCGATTCTGTAAGTTATCTCAATAAATTGCTATATCATTCCAAAGCTGTAAAGTCCTTTTTGACACATCCTGTGTTGTAGAGGAAGACCAGAAAATTCAAGATGATTCATTAGCAACAGTTACTGGGGGAAGCAGCAGCTTCCACTCGGTAGCCTTGTGTAGCGAGCTGCGTAAAACCAGTTTACGAACTGAAGACAGCGCATAATATCGGTGTAATTTCTAGTCACTGAGAATATTTTTTGTGATATACAAATCACTTTGACACGTAGGCAAGAAATATCTTCTCTGTTGGAAACTAGCAGGGGAGATTACGTAGCTAGCACACCCTGACCAACGAGACTGAAGTTTCTAGATAGGCGTGAACGTCAGAGGGTTTTCCATTTGCGAATGTACGAGACACGCTCAAGTACCATAACCCATGTTCGTGCACAATACTTTGAGGAGTACTACTGGCAATGATGAACAACAACTTGTTATGAAGCTGATTCTGAACAACTTGTTATGCACATCAAGCGCAGCAGCACAGACTCATGTGACAAAATCTCACCGCCATCTGATCTAATTATCCGCTCCGGCCGGTGCAGTGATAACGACGTCGCTTTGGCGGGCCTTTGTCTAGAAGGCGGCGCCGCGCACAATGGGGCGCGGGGGGCAGTCCTCTAGTTAGCGCTGACGCCGCGGGGCTGCCAGCCTGCCGGCCACTCGATGAGTTCCGCGCGGTGGATCGCTCGAGAGCCGGACCGCCCGGCGCGCCAGCGGCGGCGGCGGAATCCTCCGCGAGGCCAGCTGCTCCGCGCCCGAGTCGCGCCTCTTCAAATAACACTCGCGCTCTCCAATCAGCCGTTTCCCCCTTCCTTTAACGGGCGCCAAAGCCGCGGCCAAAAGCTGTACCATTAGAAGCGTCTCTCCATCCTAAGCATACTCCACGCCGAGTTGCGAGTGTAAAGCCGCGCGGCAGGTACGTTCGCATTTGTACACATGCGCCAGTTGAGTACTGTTTGCAACGAAACTTCTCTTGCGCCTCATCTACGATGTGAAAAGTCCGCAAAATAACTGTCCTTAACTCGAGCTCTCGACTTCCACAGTCAATGAAAGCTACTCACAATGAAACTTACTCCTCAATGACAACATCTATAACATATGCTTAGTTCCAGGACTAGCAGTTTACCCACAACAAAACTAAGTTCATAGCATCAAAAGAAAGATTCTGTACTGTTTGACAATAAAATCGCCGGTCAATTGTATTTGGTTGATGCATAAATTTCTCTCATTGGTATTCCGGTTGCTAGGGATTTATTTACGATTATCATTTTTCATTTGTTGTTCAGTGCTACTATTTAGTTTACATATTGTCATTTTGTCATTTGGGGATAGTGAGTGGAATGCGAATGCTAGAAAATGGAGGGCCAGTGGAGAAATCGGAACATTTCCGACGTATTCCTCCGACTGAGTTGAATAGAGGGGTGGCAGCAAAAGAACGAGCCAGCAACACTAACGACATGTGTGGGGTAGTGTTACTGGACAGAGAACTGCAAGAAAATGGTTCACTCGTTTCTGACGTTAGTAATTACCCAAGTTCGGGAAGACCTTCGGAGTTGGATGAAGATCGTTTAAACGCATTAATCTACAATGATCCACGTCAGTGTAGTCGAGAACTGACACGTGATGAACTATATTCAACCATAGAGCGACATTTGCATCAAACAGCGAAGGTTCAAAACTCAGGTGCGTGCTTAACGCATGCTCTACACCAAAATCACACAAATTTGAGGGTGACCTATGTGTATGTCTACTTGCTCGTCATCAGCTGGTTCGAGAACAACACCGACCAGTCCTATCCTGTATCGTTACTGGTGACGAAAAATAGTGTCTTTGTGCTAATATAAGGAAAAGACGAGTATGGTTAAGCCCAAATAAAGCAGCAACTCGCCGTACAAAGACCTGCGTGCTCCCACGAAAGATAATATTATGCACCCGGTGGAATAGCGACGGTGTGGTGTACTACAAATTGCTTCCCCGAAGTGCAACCATCAATACTGACATTTACTATCAACAATTGAGGCGTCTTGCAAACGCCACCCAAGAACAGCGACCAGGAAGAGTGCGCGAAGTGATGCTACTCCATGAAAATGCCCGCCCGCATTCCGCTAGCCTGCCAACGACTCATATAGGAGTTGAATTGGAAAATCATTCCGCAGCCACCTTATCTTACGCCCTCAGATTGTTTACTTTTTCCGCACTCTACCGATCACACTTCAAGAAACTTCCTTTCCAGATGAAACTCGCTCCGAACATGGCTCAACGAGTTCTTCACCTCCAAAGTAGCTGATTTCTACAATCGCCGAATCGAAAAGTTACCCTAGCGTATATAGACTGTGTAAATAGTGAAGGAGAAAAAAATGGCTCTGAACACTATGGGACTTAACATCTGAGGTCATCAGTCCCCTAGACTTAGAACTACTTAAACCTAACTAACCTAAGGAGAGCACAAACATCCATTCCCGAGGCAGGATTCGAAGCTGCGACCGTAGCAGCAGCGCGGTTCCGGACTGAAGCGCCTAGAACAACGGCCGGAGTGAAGGAGAATATGTTATTGCTGACTTAAGTCTCTGTTATCTGTACCTGTTGTGTCTATTAAACTTATGGAAAAATTCTACGAACTTAAGCACCAACCGTCAGTCACAAGCGGCAATATCCAAGGCGATCCCCACACAAATATTTACATTACAAAGTTGGTTGGTTGTCATAAAACAAAGTTCCGCATTTAGTAAGAAAGCTGAAACATCTACCGGCTTTCGACAGTGGCAGCTTCGTGACCTATCCAGTATTCGGTTCACCGTTCGATTTGTTTGACTCCCATGCCTGTCATGCAAATCGATGCCCTCAGACAGACCACATTCAGCTCCATGCACGATCTCAATGGCAATACCTGATTAATGCCAGATACGATATGTTTTGGAAAGCATTGCTCGTGCGAAACTCAGCTTGCCCTTTTCTCAGATGATATACTGCGAACTATGGATGAAGGATAACAGGAAGATTCCATTTCCTAGATTCCCGAAAAGCATTTGACAGGGTACCCCAATGCAGACTTGACAAAGGTACTAGCATAGGGAATAGGTTCCCAGATGTCCGAATGATTCTAAGAGTTCTTAAGAAAAGGAACCCAGTATGTTGTCCTCAAAGGCAAGTCTTCATCGGCCGGCCGTAGTGGCCGTGCGTTTAAAGGCGCTGCAGTCTGGAGCCGCAAGACTGCTACGGTCGCAGGTTCGAATCCTGCCTCGGGCATGGATGTTTGTGATGTCCTTAGGTTAGTTAGGTTTAACTAGTTCTAAGTTCTAGGGGACTAATGACCTCAGCAGTTGAGTCCCATAGTGCTCAGAGCCATTTGAACCAAGTCTTCATCAAAGACAAGGGTATCGTTACGAGTGTCCCAGGGAAGCGTGATGGGACCGCTATTATTTTTTGTATACATAAATGATCTGGCGGACAGGGTGAGCAGCAATTTGCAGTTGTTTGCTGATGATTTAGTGCACAGGAAGCTGTCGAAGTTGAAAGACTGTAGGAGGATACAAGATGACATAGACAAAATTTCTAGTTGGTATGATGAATGGCAGATAGCTGTAAATTAAGAAAAATGTAATTTAGTGCATATGAGTAGGAAAAACAAACCCGCCATGTTCAGACACAGCATTAGTAGTGTCCTCCTTAACACTGTCAAATCGTTTAAGTTGTTTTTAATTTGTGGTAAGGTCTTACGGGACCAAACTGCTGAGGTCATCGGTCCGTAAGCTTACACACTACTTAATCTAACTTCAACTAACTTACGCTAAGGACAACACACACCCATGCCCGAGGGGGGACTCGAACCTCTGACGGGGGGAGCCGCGCGATCCGTGACAAGGCGCCCACGACCACTCGGCTAATCTGCGCAGCCAATCGTTTAAGTATCTGGGCATAATGTTGCAAAGCGATATGAAATGGAACGAGCATTTGAGGATTGTGATAGTATGAAGTGCAAATGGTCTACTTCGGTTTATTGGGAGAATTTCGGGAAAGTGTGGTTCATCTGCAAAGTACGGAAATGCGACCTATTCTTGAGTATTGCTCGAATGTTTGGAAGACATCGAAGCAATTCAGAGGCGGGCTGCTAGATTTGTTGCCAGTAGGTTCGAACTACGCAAAGTGTTACGGAGATCTTTAAAGCTTTAAAGTTAAAACAATTGCAGCCCTCGGTCGCGAAAATGAAGTCTTTATGACCTAGGTTTCGGCCACTTCTAAGAGTGCCTTCATCAGAAGTAAAACTTTTGAAACTGGCTTGTCACGTATAAAATAATTACGAAGAGCTAACGCTTTAGTCACAAAATATTACAATAGGAAACACTGAGGCAGGCCACAAAGGGCTGCACCACATGTCGTGCTGCGGTAGCGTAAGACTGAGGCGCCCGCGTTAGCAATTGTGGGCAGGTGAACTTTATACCAAAAGTACCATTTAGTAGCTGCAAATACAAACCGGCTACTTAACATTCCAAATATTGACAGGTGAAATATGTAATACATGAAGTAAGTGGCAATATTTTATCTGACAGCAGCAGGCATGATAACAGTTTTCCATTTAAGAGCTTAGAAGTACAGTTTAAAGGCTGAAAAACGCCATTACAGAATTTAAAAAAGGAGCTGAATAGCTCAGGGAATAGAAAGGCGGTGAAATGTAGTTAATATAAACGATTTAATGAACAAACAGTTATGAATTGACTTAGACGGAAGAAATATTTCGGCAACTGCACGAGGGAACACGAAATCAAGTATCAAATAACGGCTTTATACCGTTGAAGAAGCTTTTATTACGTAATTGTAGCTGCTCATTAAGAACGAGAAATACGTTTAAAAATTTCTAATTCTTCGAGAACATCTCATCTACGCCCTTTCTTCTCAGTGTGCAAAATGTTAATATCGTGAACAATTTTAGGCGCGTGACAAGTAATCAGAATCAGAAGGTTGTCAGCAAAAGACGAATGTTGGGTGTTAGTACCATTTTTTCTGAAAAGATGGTCTTTGTATCTGACTGTGGAGGCATGTCCTGTTTGTCCTATGTAGTAAGAAGTGCAGATGTCTCAAAGAATCTTATAGACACCAATCCTTTTCAAAGGGGAACTGGTGGATTTTAAATTATGAATACAATTTTTTTTCAAACTATTATTGGTTGAAAAGGCGACATTACAGTTGTATTTATTACGAAGAAGGCGTTGTGTCTGATAGGAGATGGACCCCAAGAAAGGAACAGAAAAAAAACTACTTCTTTAGGTTGGACTCAATGATAGAAGTGTCGAATGTAGGAACTCTTTTTACAGTTTTCTTTTAAGGATGTTATCCACTACGGCAGGTTCGTATTCGTTATTAACTGCTATCGTTTTGATTATATTAATTTCTTCCTCGAATTTTTCTTTCGAGAGTGTGCTCCCTGCCGCCGTTGGATAAGCAGCTGCAGCAGCAAGTCGTATACTCCTAGCTCACTCATTTGTTACATAGTTTAATTCTTAATTTCTTTGCGTGTTTTTGGTACTTGCATTTTTTAATTCATAAATTTCGGGCGTATTATAGTATTTGAGAGTGTAGCATCGTGTTTTAGTACCTGAATAGTGTAAATTCGCGTAGTCTCCTTCCGCCGCCGAGCAGTGTCAGCAGTACGCAAGTAGCAGCATTACTGCATTTACTAGGCAATCTTGTATTTTAATAACCGTTTAAATTTTGTCGATTTGTTTGCGCTCTCTGTAGATTAGTTCAGACGTTCTTTGCACAACAGTTTTTAGCATGGATAGGGACTGCAACTGCTGTGTTCGGATGCAGGCTGAGTTGGCATCCCTTCGCTCCCAGCTTCAGGCAGTGTTGGCTTCGGTCACACAGCTTGAGGCTGTTGCCAATGGGCATCACTGTGGGGGTCCGGATGGGGGTTTGTCGGGGACGGCCAGCTCGTCCCACGCATCCCCTGATCGGACTACGACTGTGGTTGCCCGGGATACTGCCCGCATTGAGGCTGATCCCTCACCTGTGGTAGAGTGGGAGGTCGTCTCAAGGTGTGGCAGGGGGCGAAAGACATTCCGGAGGGCTGAACGGAAAGCCTCTCCAGTTTGTCTGACGAACCGGTTTCAGGCTCTGTCTCAGGCTGATACTGATCTTCGGCCTGACATGGCTGCTTGTCCTGTTCCAGAGGTTGCCCCTCAGTCTGCAAGATCCGGGCAGTCGCAGAGGGTGGGCTTACTGGTAGTTGGGAGCTCCAACGTCAGGCGCGTAATGGGGCCCCTTAGGGAAATGGCAGCAAGAGAGGGGAAGAAAACCAATGTGCACTCCGTGTGCATACCGGGGGGAGTCATTCCAGATGTGGAAAGGGTCCTTCCGGATGCCATGAAGGGTACAGGGTGCACCCACCTGCAGGTGGTTGCTCATGTCGGCACCAATGATGTGTGTCGCTATGGATCGGAGGAAATCCTCTCTGGCTTCCGGCGGCTATCTGATTTGGTGAAGACTGCCAGTCTCGCTAGCGGGATGAAAGCAGAGCTCACCATCTGCAGCATCGCCGACAGGACTGACTGCGGACCTTTGGTACAGAGCCGAGTGGAGGGTCTGAATCAGAGGCTGAGACGGTTCTGCGACCGTGTGGGCTGCAGATTCCTCGACTTGCACCATAGGGTGGTGGGGTTTCGGGTTCCGCTGGATAGGTCAGGCGTCCACTACACGCAACAAGCGGCTACACGGGTAGCAGGGGTTGTGTGGCGTGGGCTGGGCGGTTTTTTAGGTTAGATGGCCTTGGGCAAGTACAGAAAGGGCAACAACCTCAACGGGTGCGGGGCAAAGTCAGGACATGCGGGGACCAAGCAGCAATCGGTATTGTAATTGTCAACTGTCGAAGCTGCGTTGGTAAAGTACCGGAACTTCAAGCGCTGATAGAAAGCACCGAAGCTGAAATCGTTATAGGTACAGAAAGCTGGCTTAAGCCAGAGATAAATTCTGCCGAAATTTTTACAAAGGTACAGACGGTGTTTAGAAAGGATAGATTGCATGCAACCGGTGGTGGAGTGCTCGTCGCTGTTAGTAGTAGTTTATCCTGTAGTGAAGTAGAAGTGGATAGTTCCTGTGAATTATTATGGGTGGAGGTTACACTCAACAACCGAACTAGGTTAATAATTGGCTCCTTTTACCGACCTCCCGACTCAGCAGCATTAGTGGCAGAACAACTGAGAGAAATTTTGGAATACATTTCACATAAATTTTCTCAGCATGTTATAGTCTTAGGTGGAGATTTCAATTTACCAGATATAGACTGGGACACTCAGATGTTTAGGACGGGTGGCAGGGACAGAGCATCGAGTGAAATTATACTGAGTGCACTATCCGAAAATTACCTCGAGCAATTAAACAGAGAACCGACTCGTGGAGATAACATCTTGGACCTACTGATAACAAACAGACCAGAACTTTTCGACTCTGTATGTACAGAACGGGGAATCAGTGATCATAAGACCGTTGCAGCATCCCTGAATATGGAAGTTAATAGGAATATAAAAAAAGGGAGGAAGGTTTATCTGTTTAGCAAGAGTAATAGAAGGCAGATTTCAGACTACCTAACAGATCAAAACGAAAATTTCTGTTCCGACACTGACAATGTTGACTGTTAATGGAAAAAGTTCAAGGCAATCGTAAAATGCGTTTTAGACAGGTACGTGCCGAGTAAAACTGTGAGGAACGGGAAAAACCCACCGTGGTACAACAACAAAGTTAGGAAACTACTGCGAAAGCAAAGAGAGCTCCACTCCAAGTTTAAACGCAGCCAAAACCTCTCAGACAAACAGAAGCTAAACGATGTCAAAGTTAGCGTAAGGAGGGTTATGCGTGAAGTGTTCAGTGAATTCGTAACTAAAATTCTATGTACCGACTTGACAGAAAATCCTAGGAAGTTGTGGTCTTACGTTAAATCAGTAAGTGGCTCGAAACAGCATATCCAGACACTCCGGGATGATGATGGCATTGAAACAGAGGATGACACGCGTAAAGCTGAAATACTAAACACCTTTTTCCAAAGCTGTTTCACAGAGGAAGACCGCACTGCAGTTCCTTCTCTAAATCCTCGCACAAACAAAAAAATGGCTGACATCGAAATAAGTGTCCAAAGAATAGAAAAGCAACTGGAATCACTCAATAGAGGAAAGTCCACTGGACCTGACGGGATACCAATTCGATTCTACACAGAGTACGAGAAAGAACTTGCCCCCCTTCTAACAGCCGTGTACCGCAAGTCTCTAGAGGAACGGAGGGTTCCAAATGAATGGAAAAGAGCACAGATAGTCCCAGTCTTCAAGAAGGGTCGTCGAGCAGATGCGCAAAACTAGAGACCTATATCTCTGACGTCGATCTGTTGTAGAATTTTAGAACATGATTTTTGTTCGAGTATCATGTCGTTTTTGGAAACCCAGAATCTACTATGTAGGAATCAACATGGATTCCGGAAACAGCGATCGTGTGAGACCCAACTCGCTTTATTTGTTCATGAGACCCAGAAAATATTAGATACAGGCTCCCAGGTAGATGCTATTTTTCTTGACTTCCGGAAGGCGTTCGATACAGTTCCGCACTGTCGCCTGATAAACAAAGTAAGAGCCTACGGAATATCAGACCAGCTGTGTGGCTGGATTGAAGAGTTTTTAGCAAACAGAACACAGCATGTTGTTATCAATGGAGAGACGTCTATAGTCGTTAAAGTAACCTCTGGCGTGCCACAGGGGAGTGTTATGGGACCATTGCTTTTCACAATATATATAAATGACCTAGTAGATAGTGTCGGAAGTTCCATGCGGCTTTTTGCGGATGATGCTGTAGTATACAGAGAAGTTGCAGCATTAGAAAATTGTAGCGAAATGCAGGAAGATCTGCAGCGGATAGGCACTTGGTGCAGGGAGTGGCAACTGACCCTTAACACAGACAAATGTAATGTATTGCGAATACATAGAAAGAAGGATCCTTTATTGTATGATTATATGATAGCGGAACAAACACTGGTAGCAGTTACTTCTGTAAAATATCTGGGAGTATGCGTGCGGAACGATTTGAAGTGGAATGATCATATAAAATTAATTGTTGGTAAGGCGGGTACCAGGTTGAGATTCATTGGGAGAGTCCTTAGAAAATGTAGTCCATCAACAAAGGAGGTGGCTTACAAAACACTCGTTCGACCTATACTTGAGTATTGCTCATCAGTGTGGGATCCGTAACAGATCGGTTTGACGGAGGAGATAGAGAAGATCCACAGAAGAGCGGCGCGTTTCGTCACAGGGTTATTTGGTAACCGTGATAGCGTTACGCAGATGTTTAATAAACTCAAGTGGCAGACTCTGCAAGAGAGGCGCTCTGCATCGCGGTGTAGCTTGCTCACCAGGTTTCGAGAGGGTGCGTTTCTGGATGAGGTATCGAATATATTGCTTCCCCCTACTTATACCTCCCGAGGAGATCACGAATGTAAAATTAGAGAGATTAGAGCGCGCACGGAGGCTTTCAGACAGTCGTTCTTCCCGCGAACCATACGCGACTGGAACAGGAAAGGGAGGTAATGACAGTGGCACGTAAAGTGCCCTCCGCCACACACCGTTGGGTGGCTTGCGGAGTATAAATGTAGATGTAGATGTAGAATAGAAGTAGCTCTGTGAAAAGCAGAGTGCAAGAAACGTTCTTATGAGATTGTGGCTGCATAGAAGACGTAGATACGATCTGATCGGTATGCCTTCCTTTACGAAAAACATTAAAAGTGATTTTATTTTATCCAACTGTAAGCAACAAATCAAGAAAATTCAATTGACGGGCCTCGTTTTCGAGTTCGCTGGTGAAGGCTATTTTCTTGTGAAGTTCATTGAAGAGACTGAAAATACGGTCAATGCCATCAACAGGTACTCTGCAGATGATTAGAATATCATCGACATATCTGAAATTGGAGAGAATGCCTAGCGCCGTAGCTGAGAAAAAGTTGGACTTTTCTTGTAGAGAGTTAATGAAAATGGCAGCAAGGATACCAGCTAACGGATTTCCCATAGCGAGACCTTCGGGTTGCTGATACAATTGATCATTAAATTCAAAATAGTTGTATTTGACTACGACTGTAATTAGATTCATAAAGTCAGTGATTTGTTCGTCGGAAAGTTCTTTTTTGAAAAGACGTAAACTTTTATTCCACGACTGTAAGCGTTTCTTGTACGGGAACGTTTGTATGAAGATTTTTTGTCTAGTGAAAACAACTTGGAATGTGGGCTACATTCTAAAACTTATATTTTATGGACTAAAGCGTGACTATTGGGGATGGAATAATTGTTCTCGAAAACGAACTTTTTTTTCAGAGTTTCATGAAGAAATTTAGCTAAATTATGGTACGCGCTATTCATACTATTAGAAATCGGGGATACTGGACAATTAGGTTTGTGAATCTTGAATTGAAAACGAAGTTTTTTTTTTTTTTTGGGGGGGGGGGGGGTGAGGGTTCATGTTGATGAGCATTTTCTTATGGAAAGGTTTGATTAAAAATTTTGCGTTACTGATAGCTGATCTGACTACTTTTTGCAATTCCGGAGTCGGATCCTCATGCAGTTCCGAAATATTATTTTCGTTAAAAAATCTAGTGTTTTAGAAATATTTTCAGAATTGTACGCAATAACTAAAGAGCAACCTATGTCAGACTTATTTATTAAAGCATGGGCTACTTTACGTTTATTATTGACAGATTTAACCAATTTCCTATCGTTACGCGTAACATTTTGAAAACAGGCCGTGTTTTTACTAAGAATGTTAGATAGTCAAATGCAATTCTAGTTTGACATGAATTATCCATTTTTATACAATCAAGTCCAGTTTTTAGGTCGACAAGCATATTTTCTACTATATTTTTGTCTGTCAAATTGCGCATGACATTGTACTTTAGGCCTTTCTCGAGTAAGTTTCATTCTGTGTAAAAGTAATGTTAGTCTTATTTAAAATTCTTTTATAAAACACATGGTTGCTTTTCTTAAAAGTACTTTTTTTTTTAACAGGAAACAGACAAAAAAGTGTACTAAGTTTCTTTTCGTGCTTACGCAATATACCTTGTTTACAAATTTCTAAATGTTCGTTAATTTGTATCCAGAAATCGTCAACGTTAAAATTACAATTAATACGGAACATACTTATGAGCTCTAAATACATATAGTATGCCTCCTCATTGAGAACATAGTTTTTTAGCGTATAGCTTTTTAACATGAGAAGAAATGAGATTTTTAACTACATGACTAAAACACTTAGGATCTTTCTTACAATTTGCGAAATTAATATAGGCTTTCACATAATTAGGGACTAGCCCCCTGTTACCACATTGCTTATTAAACTTAATGGCCATACCTGTGTATTTAGCAGTTTCTTCTTTACATATTTATATTTAGAGGCAGCTTTGGATGCTTAGGCAGGCAGAAATCTTTAAAGCTTTAAACATGGCTGCGTTGTCAACGACCGTCACAAGGTAAAATTGAAACAATTAATTTAGTTATAAAGATCTAAAGAAGAAACTGTTAAGTACAGGTATGGTCATTGAGTTTAGTAAGCAATGTGATAAAAGGGGGCTAAATCCCTATTTATGGGGAAAGTCTATATTAATTTCGCAAATTGTAAAAAAAAATTCCAAGTTTTTTAGAGATGAAGTTAAAAATCTCATTTCTGATCATGTTAAAAAGCTATACGCTAACAAATCTGCCATAGTGGATAAAATCCTCAAAAAGAAAACTGTAAAAAGAGTTACTACCCTCGGCACCTCAATCATTAAGTCCAGCTCTGCCATATGGTGTTCCGGTGTGTGTTAGTAACTCAAACTACTGCATATCATCATCAATTCAATGGAAAAATAGAAAGATTTCATCGCACACTTAAAGCAGCAATCCGTCCACATTCAGCTACGAAATGGACTCAAACAATTCCTGTAATACTCCTTGGTCTTCGTTGCTCAATCAGAGAAAACACGAATGCTACGATAGCAGAAATGGTTTATGGCTCAGCCATCAGGATACCTGATGTTTTTTTTTTCTTTTTCTTTTGAAGAGGGATTCAGTCTTACCCCCAATTTGTTTCAGAACTAAAGCAATATATGAACCGGCTGAAACCTGTGCAAATAGCTCACAAAGTAAGACAGACACCATTTGTATACAAGGACCTCAGCACGTCATCACAAGTATTTGTAAGGACTGACAGAGTTAAAAAGTCGTTAGAACCTCTATATGAAGGTTCATACGAAGTCGTGGATAGAACACCAAAGTTTTTGGACTCAAAATGAGAGACCAGTAAAAAACATTTCCATCGACCGATTGAAACCTGCATATTAGCTAAACGAAGACGTTAAATTTCCGGAAGATACTCCAGTTTCACCACCACCCCAGGACAAACAACCTGTAGATAAAAAATCACGAACATCAAGAACGGGTCGCGTAATTCGATTTCCCGCAAGACTAGTGGAAGTGGTACTGTGAATTGTGGTTCAAATGGCTCTAAGCACTATGGGACTTAACATCGGAGGTCATAAATCCCCTAGACTTAGAACTACGTAAGCCTAACTAACCTAAGGACATCACACACATCCATGCCCGAGGCAGGATTCGAAGCGGTCGCGCAGTTCCAGACTGAAGCGCCTACAACCGCTCGGCCACAACGGCCGGCTCAGCTCTGTGTCCATGTATTTGAGACTGGAGAGGTCATACATCACAGGATTGTTGCGCATTAATTCAATAAGTTTTTTGACAATCGTGTGGCCGTCAAGTGAGAAAATATCGGTCTCAAGAAATACGGCGATCACGGTACGGCGTCGGCGGAAGCATCGTTTGCACTGTTACGATCACGCCATGGGCGAGTGCGGACACTGCCCTGTCTAAATTCCTAGAACACCACCTTAAAACACGTCGGCGGTATAATGGGCCGGTCATCGCACGGTCGGGTCATTGGTGTGTGTGAAACGGCCTTTACTTTTTAAATTTATGCAGTGGTCGTCGGAAGGCGAATCAAGGAACCTATTTCCTCCTTTGGTACACATTTTGGGTAATGCTCGTGACAAGATATTTGGAGAAATCAGGGATTATACACAAGTGTACCAATAATTGTTTTTCTAGGGCACCACTGGTGAATGTAGTGACCATAAAAGAAAGGAGGACTAGTGTTTAACGTCCAACGACATCGAAACACAGTTTCAGTAGTCATTCTTAACTTTCAGCAGTTATTGGTAAGGTCCTGTGGAACCAAACTGCTGAGGTCATCGGTCCATAGGCTTACACATTACTTATTTTATCTTACGCTAAGGACAAAACACACACCCATGCCCGAGGGAGGACTCGAACCTCCGACGGGGGGAAGCTGTGCGAACCGTGGCAAGGAGCGCGAACCGTGGCAAGGAGCTCTAGACCGCGCGGCTACTCTTTAAGATGATCACGTGATAAACGCCCAGTATTTTAATATGCTGGCGTACATGCAATTGTTTCCATATGTGAAACATTTCGGCGGCATGTAGAGGATATCCATGCTAAAAATTCTATTCGTATATACCAACTTAAATATTAGTTTAATAGATAAGCTGAAAATGAGCACAATGAACTTACCGAGAAAGGCAGAGAAACAATGACAAATGAGGAAAAACACAAATACAATAGTAAATGTAATAAAGTGCCGTTTACTTCACGGCCGAAAAGTCTATTCGGAAATCTTGCATTTCTTACGGCATAACTTCACAGTCATTGTCTAGAAGAAATTCACACATCATTTATATTTCCCTGTTACCTTCTGGTGCTCTGTCATGCAATCAACACACAGAACGCCAGATGTAAAAGTTACTTTTTCGGCGCATAAACGACAAAGAGGCCAGCGAAAACCCAGTTTCAAAATAATTTCACTCTGTTTTAAGAGTATTTAGCGTCTGTTGCCAGAATTCCGACCCAGACTCGTAAGTGCTTTCTGGACGTAATGCACATGTCTACGATGCATCTGTAGTTCTCTTATCCAACTAATAATTAATTCATTTTTTCAGTCCGACTGCAAGGAGTTATACTAAAAACGATTGGTGCCTGCAGCATGTATGGCACATCCAGTGTTACAAATTAAACAGTTCCCATACAGGAAGTAAATGGCACTGAAATTTGTATGTTCGTGTATTGTGAGATACAGGGATATTAATACGGATATTACGATACTTTAAATGTGAAAAACGTCCGATTAAGCAATTCGGCAGATTCCAACGACGACGATGGCACGAACCAGAGCAAGAAAGTTGTGCTGACTCGAATTTAATATGGGAAAGGATTAATTCTTGTACTAAGCAGCACGTGAAAAGTTCATTTTCCCAAATAATAAAATAATGCTGTAATTAACGACGGCGCCTTTATTAACATCCATAAGAAGTGTTCAGGAAGAACAAAGCAGCGCTGTCCGGAACAGCCGGAGTATGCCGACACAGCTACGTCAGGTGAAGGCAGACGGCGCTCGGCGCTCCATCGATCGCCGTGCGGCTCTCGACGATCAGGAGGGGTCGGCACGATGACAGTTACCGGCGCTCAGCCGGGCGAGCAAACCTTCGAGGTGCACACCTTGAAATTCAAACCACCGCTCGCTGCTCGTGATGTAACCTTGAAATCTCGCCTGCGGAAGAATGAGCAAATCCAGATGTGCTCTAGGCATTTGTCGATATTTTTCTTCATTGTGGATTATTTTTGCAGTGTGTCAGTGCTTGTAACATTTTAAGTTACCATTTCGAATTTCCATCCCAGCATTCTGAAAAGCCTTTAAAACAATACCCAACAAGAAAAGTATAAGATCTAGCGCTACGAAATACGCGCGCTAGAAGACAAATGAAGGTGATAAAAACCTGTTTTTTGCGAATCCTAACCGCTGTAGCTTAACTGCTGCAGTCTTTCTCATTGTTCACGCGTGTAGTAAGTTTATCCCACCATGCGAAAAACAGTTTTGGGGAAAAATAAACCAGATGGTTTCCAACATATAGAATGAAAATATAAGACGTGTTTGATTGCGATTTCATTCTTCGGCACAATACTTTATTTAGCTTTGGTCGTCAAGCGAAGCCTGCGATGTCAGGGAGTCAATAATAGCCGTACTGCAAATGCTGCTACCGAAGTTTACTGTTCTGTCAGTTCTGATTTAATAGGTTAATTCGAAAGGTGGTCGAGTGTGCATTGTTCACCGACCAACAGGAGCTTTCTCACACCAGGTATCGTTCCTACTTCTAATTAACATGAAATCATTCAGCCGACGGACGCAGCGCTTCCCGATTTCTTTTTCTTAGTTATTCTGTTCTCGTTATACCCACCTGCTCCCCAAAACTGAAACAAGAAATATTAAACAATATATTCACAATCGTGCAAATGCAGTGACCAGATGCGATTCAATGGCGGGTTGAAATAATTGTAGTTAGTGACTTATTTCGCCCTGATCCAAACAAATCAATCATATTCATTCACTACTTTTAAAAGCTATACGATTTAGGGAAGACGAAAACCGGATTTCGGAAACTATTTTCCGTTGTCGTGTTTATACATTAACTAGGCATAAGAATCGATTTTGTTAGCCATTCAAACAAAGTGTTCCGAGCGTTAGTTGTTTTACACGATGGTATCTATAAATCAATTATTCGAATTCGTCTGAACTATGAAGCAACGTTATCAGCATTTCGTAATAATTTTAAGATTTCGTTACGGTTGTCAGTGATGTGTTCATAGGCGGAAGATTATTATACTCCAACGTTTTGGTAACTTGGAATTGTTGAAAAACTTTGAAATTATTAGTTAACAAACATTTTGTCAAAAGCCACTGACTGCGTACTGGAGCTCTTGCCACTGAAGAAGAGAATGGATTTAGAAGTTTCCGAAATTGCCAGACATGTAGAAATCAGGTAGTTGTCAATCAATGTGATTTTTGTAATACAGCAAATATGTCATCATTTATGTATCTCTTCCATCTAATGAAGATCGAATGCAATTCTTTTCAATTAAATAAAGGAAATTATAATTCCTACTCGGTCGTATACTCTTTTTCCTTCATTTCACAAAAGTCGATTGTACATATTAACCAACAATTTTAAAATAAATGGAATACTGATAGTACAAGCACATTTTAAAAAAGGTTGAGCATTAAAACATAAAAGAATAGCGATCGTGGAAGGGGAATCTCGGCAGCTTGAACTGCATCGATATTTAAGTATCTACACAACCAAAACGGTATTGGAAACTTAAGTTTACGAAAACCGGGTTTGGGATTCCAATATAGACGTATTAATTCCCCCAGAACTGGTCAGTATTTGCGGCGGAGGCAGTGGTCATACTGCAAGCATTCCAGTTCCTCAAGCAGCTTCGACTGATTGAGAGCCTGGTTGTTATGTGGCTCGTTAAGTGTTGAACCCCAGCAACCCAATAATTACGGAGGGACAATAAACCATATTCCTATGAACATAATGCTGAAAGTAGTTGATCTACAGTCATATGGAACTTTGGCGATTTTACTTTAGATACCAGCTTACGAAGAAACCCGACCTCCTCGGAAAAAACGTAACCACGCCTGGAACGAAAGACAGCAACACAGGGCGAGTCAGTATATAACCCCCAACTTATTCATCCATAATACCGCATTTATAAATTGGACATGCTGTAGACGGCACCTAACGTCTAACGTAAGAATCCGCTTCGGTCGCAGGAACTGCTCCAGCCATTCCCGCAACCGAATATCAAATACTCCCCCACTAGCCCGTGCGCCTCATTACCAGACGACTATTTAAATAATATGCCATGACATGTGTTTTAATCATCAGATGTTCTGCAATATCGTGATAGCTTACCAAATACCAGTTTAAATTAAGTTTCTGTTATTATTTTCTACTGTTAACTTATTTCCTTGATGCAAAGACAATACCATAACAATGAAAAATACCAAAAAATTCCATGCAGCAGAAAATAGAACACAGGACACGGAATGTACTGATGTGTATGGAAATAATTTGTGGCTGAAGGCGGCAGTTATATCCGCATACCTACGTTCTAAACTTTCGCAGCGGTAGTTATATCCGCATACTTACATTATAAACTTCGGCAGCTCCAGAAATTTTTTTTATGTTTCCTAGATATGTGACTGATGGATTTGACGCAACGGTAAAGACCAGAGCTCACAATCCACCCGAACCAGTTGTTTTGCAACGCAGCGGACAAAAAATGTTAAATTACATTTCGCTGACCATGCGTAATACAACTGCTTTATCACTGTCTTAAGGAATTTTGTGCTTCCGTGGACATTCCAATATGCAGGTATGACGCTTTGTTGTACGAGTAGGTTACGATGAAATCCGTTAATGTCATGCAACAACACACAGCGATGGGAGACTACGAAGAACCAAGTAAGACAGTTAAAGAAGGAATTCTCACAAACGATAGCATTCTAGAGTCTTCTGCATCCTAGACATTCTTTCCAGACACAGAATAGTGAGGCCTTCGCATGAAGACCATTATGCGAGGGCAAACGAATGCATATTTACATCCAAGGAAATGAATACCAGCAGATATGAAAACTCGTGAATGAGTTTAGAAGAAAACTACTACGTGATATTTTTTTTTTCTTTTTTTTCGCTTCCATTACCCTTCCTAAGTAAAATTCTTAGGCGTCGTTCCTCTCAATAAAGTAAGTATAAATTGAAATGTTAGACTGAAGTCACTGTGCCCAGACATCGGGTAAAGCAGCTGAAGAAAGCCGTAACAGCACATTCTTCGCAATAAAGCGAAAACGAGCGACAGAAGCAGTCGCGGGACGTCGCCTAGCAACGGCACTTGAGGTCGCCATGGCGACCCGCTGGACATGCAGAGGGGGTCACCGCACCAGTATTGCCATCCTTTCCCCTCAAGTTCAGCTGGCTATCATTGACACGAACACTCCGTCGCTAACCTGTGCCACTTCTCTTCAGTATTGTCTATCTTTAGGAAAACGCGTACCGTTCGTGTAATAAAAACATACTGCCATGTCCTTGCGTGGAAAGTTCGAAGTTATTCTCCATGTGAAAAAAATAAGAGGCGAAAAAATCAAATAAGAAACGTAATTACTTGCCCTGAGTTTCTGTACATCATCTTTGTATCTGAGAAACCATTGCCTGTATTTATGAAATCTTTATTTGTGCGACGGAGGAGAAGAACACTTTACATTACTGCTAAACACTTAATATCCACACCTGGTACAGCGCGATCGCTGATTACGAAAACTGGCGTGACCGAAAAACCGGGAAAATTAGATCGTTTTCCAATGAAAAGATACAATCACCGAACAGGCACTGGAAGACACCGAACTTAATGAAGCAAAGGAACGAGCGGACATAGTTGGATATAGCACAACTGACCGTTTGCAAGCCATGCCCGTAATTATAGGACTTACAAGTGACTATAAATTACCACTTTGTCCGAGTATCGTAGATTTTCAAAAAGCTTTTGACTCAATTTAAGCTAGATCTGTATAAACAGCACTGATGTATGTTGTATACCGAATAATCACGAACAACAAGTAAAGAGCGAAGCGACAGCATGTCGGAAGATAGGTAGATTAAATTAGAAAACATGGCTGCAATATGGGTGTTTTACTAAAGACCGTTAAGACATAAAAAAATATGGATGATGACGACGGCGGCGTTGGCGACATATTTTGTCAGTGTGGATAAACATCAAGCATAATCCACAGCAGAATGTGCGTTGGGTATGCATAAGCGATTTTACGAACGTAAAACTACAGAACATGATACACGAACGTTTTCGTGACGTGATCTGAAATTTATATTTCTAATAACCGCTCCCCTTGCAAATTTCCACAGCCATTTTATATGCTGCAGTTCCTTGACATTTCCAGTGAATTGCATAATAGCTCAGACCAGATTTAATAAACAACTTTTATTACTTATATATCAGCTCCTTAACAACAGCGAAACAATTTTTTTTATTTAAGCGCGTTTTGCAATACGAAAAAAATCGTACAAAAGGCTGGAGAGAGAAACGACAGAAAAAAAGCTCCAATATCGATAAATGAGTCATTAACTTTGTGACAGCAAAAGCATACATTTCCTATCCCAAACCCTACTGAAACACGCAAATATAACGCTGAAAAGGTTTTTTACGACGCATCATTTTATCAACAAGTGTGTCAATTTTTTGTCTGTTGACGCTTTCGACCAGTCGGTGACTTCTCAAAACTATGCACATACTGGTACTGCGAAAATGCTTCTGTAACATATTGCTCCAGTACAATGCCAAAGTTAAGCCATCTGGATAAATAAAGCCTCTCTGGTGCTATTTTATAAAATTCACAACAATCTTCTACGCTTTTTTCGTCACATTTCCATATGAATCCCTGTTGCGAAACCCAGATGTGTTCGTTCTGAAAGGATGTGAACAGGCAACAACAACAAGGGAAAAATGGTTTTTTTAAAGGATTTCATCTTGCTTTCAGCTGTTCGAATTTTATTTTTCGATTGCAGTTTCGGCAATAAAGCATTTTCAGGTATTTACAGTCGGTACGAGCAGTTTTATGTCTTTTTTTACTACACATATACTACAAATGTGCAATTAAAATACACGTCGTTATCTGTACCTAATCGTGTTAAATACGGTGTATGGCTACCAAAAATCTAAAAAACCTTGTACCTACTGTTACTCCTACTCTACATTGTTATAATTACATAGCATTATGTTTTCTAGATGCTTCAAAAAGGCTTAATGCCGAAACTGAAATCGCAAAATAAAATTAAAAGCTGAAAGCAAGATGAAATCTTTTTAAAAAAATTATAGAAGCTGTGGACCCATACTACAAGAAAATAAAAAAAACTGATGCAACAACAAAATCGTGCAAACAATGTAGCTTTCTGGCACGTACCATTAGCTGTTGTCGTTTTATTTGAACACTAAAAAAACAAAAGAGTAAGAAATAGCTTATACCTTGTCTGTGTGACACATTCGATAATTCAAAATGTTTCAAATGGCTCTGAGCACTTAACAGCTATGATCATCAGTCCCCTAGAACTTAGAACTACTTAAACCTAACTAACATAAGGACATCACACAACACTGACCCCGCCGGGAATCGAACCCGGGAACCCGGGCGCGGGAAGCGAGAACGCTACCGCACGACCACGAGCTGCGGACTCATTCGATAATTAACAACAGTCTGCTGTCAGGAACTGTTCCTACCTTCTTTTCAGACTACAGTATTTTGTCCATAGGCGACATGGTACACCGTTGAACAGAGCATGCAAGTTTTTTATTTTACTTTCATACACAGTTTAGACAATAGATTCTCAGCACGGCACCGAGCACCTAACTACCGCAACACTGCTTGTGCGAGATTAGCAACACACTCATTTTTTACTCTGGTCATTTTCATGAAGATTTCCGCATATTTCAACAAACGAAAAAAAAATGAATACGCGAACAAAATACTGTGGAAGTGTAAGGGTTTAATGTTCAAAATGGTTCAAATGACTCTGAGCACTATGGGACTTGACATCTGAGGTCATCAGTCCCCTAGAACTTAGAGCTACTTAAACCTAACTAACCTAAGGACATCACACACATCCATGCCCGAGGCAGGATTCGAACCTGCGACCGTAGAGGTCGCGCGGTGTCAGACTGTAGCGCCTAGAACCGCTGGGCCACTCCGGCCGGCGGGTTTAATGTGCATGCGTGAGAAAGAACATACGCACAGCAATGTCTTGGACCACGGCCTAATGCCCATGAAACAAAAATCATCAGGGGCGCAAATACCGGCTGTAAAAGGTTGCATGTATGATCAAATATGAAATCTTGCAAAAGACGGAAACTCAGAATAAATCCTTCTGAAAGCGGAGACTTAAAAGATATGACTGCTTCAGTTAATGCAGGTAGAGGACCTCTTGCCGGCACATCATATCGTTTGTTACATGTCCTTGCATAGCTCATTTGACCAGAGAATTCCAAAATATGACGCTGTGGTTAGTATATCAATGTTGTGATTTATCGAATGGCCAGTGAACATGCTGTTAATTAGCCACGATGGATTTGCTCGGCTGCAGAAGGCGAGAGTGCCGTTGGTGTAAGAGACGTCTTTGTCTGGTCTACGTAAACGTCAGTTCCCTAACTTTTATCGCTTAATGCTACTACACTGCGCTACAAATCCAAGTCTGACTTCCTTTGAGGCATTCGTTTATGATGCTATAGTTTTTAAAAATTGCAATGTATTCTGCACACTTTTTCAATTGATACAACTGATTTAATCCATAGCAACCTGTTAATCAATGTGGAAACACCATCATGATCCCTATTTGTAGCCCGGAGGTCTGGAAATAGTAACAAGCTTAACTTTTAGAAACTCAGTGTTGCATAGAAGATCTGTATGCAGACGGTACTAACTTATTTTAACCTTAAAATTTTGTGAACGATGTGATGTCAAGATTCTTTTATTTTACTTATACGTTCTGCAAACCAAAGAAAAGAAAATAAGATTGTGTGTGTGTGTGTGTGTGTGTGGGTTGGGGGGGGGGGGGAGGGGGGGCTGATGGATGTCACTGGAAATGTTCAAACAAGTACGGTACAGAAAGCGTACATACGGCGTGAAAAAGATACACTGTTATCTGATTATCTGACCCATCTGCTACTAGCTTCAGATTTCCTCAAATTGAAGGCCAGTGAAGCAGCACGACCTATTTCTCTAATATCGCCTTTGAAGTTTCCCGAGTACTCTTAAGCATAAATCAGTTCGTTCATTTCAACAAAGCGGTCGGTAGCTGATGTGTCGCGTGTAAGTATGATATAATCGAGAAAACCCTGGTTCGACTATCGCTAGCAGCCCTTTTTTTCCTCCAAGATTTGAATTCTATTCTTCTTATTGAATGAATATGTAAATTAAAAACTATTTACCCATAATTTTTAAATAAAAATATTTTATTTTTAACTACTAATTGCATATTGCGTGAAAATCAAATCTGATACGGCTATTTTAACGCTTCTGTGCAGGAAATCCGGAACACGGACTCTCTTTGCGAATCTCTTGAAATAAAGTATTTTATTTTCTACTTAATGTTTCGAACTTCCGCAACAAATTTTCACTGACTTGGAATATTCGCAGTTTCATACAATTAGAAATTTTTGAAAACGTATATTTTTTTAAAAATTATGATTAAATATTTTTAATTATTTTCCAACAGACAATAAATATAGAATTCAAAGTAAAGGAGTCACTAACAGCGAGAATAAAACCACAGACTTAAAAATCTTATGAACTACGCAACTTAGCAATCGGCGGTACCGCTCAAGTGCTAGACTTGTTTTGTACCTGACAGCGCTCGGAATGCTTCAGAGCTTGAAAATCGATTATTTAGGGTTTTTGTGAGTACTGCTTTAGGAACCACATGTTCGAAGATTGAACTGCAAATCCTCGAAGTATGTTTGTGAACGGAAAATAAAACTGGAATGAGATTTTATCACCGTATTACGGTCTCAGTTTGCTGGGCCCATCTGACCTACAGTGCTTTAAACTGAACTGACGGCAACGGGCTGCTATAGTGTAGCAGTGTCGCTGGCTGCCTCTGTGTCCTTCGCGGTCCAGCCGAGCAAAAGTGCTAGAGGCGGCCGTGGCCGGCTGCCGGGAACAGGGCGGCGGGCGCGCGAGCAAGCACTTTGCCGAGGGCCCTCCTCGCACGAGTGTTACTTACAACATTTAGCGATAGCCCTCCTGGCTGACGGCCGAGAGACCACCTGTTACAGATGACTCTCGCCACATTACAACACTCTGCCGCCTCCGCTCTCAAACCGGAGCCTTCTCCAGAGCGCCAAGGAGTGGCCGAGGCGCCACCTTCGCGAGAGTGTGAGTGCTTCCAAATGTAAACGGCCAACTGCCCACTGACCCTCGCTGGAGCGAGCAAAAACGGGACTGGTCTGTGAGTCGAGCGTACGTCGTAGAAAGGACGAGAAGGAAAATACTTTCGATCTGTCGCACTACACTGACAAATAAGACAATGTACATTACAATATCCAATGTAAGGCTATAAAATGGCTCATGACCTGAAGACCTCTCAAAAATGCTTTAAATGTCTCAGATGACTCAATTATCCAGAAGTCCTTTTAACCAGTAGTAATAATAACATGAGATAATGTATTATAGAGAAAGGACAGAGTCAGGAAACAGAGCCTATTAAGTGAACTTACAGCTACGAGAATACTTCAAAAGTAAGTTACAGATTATTGAGGCAGGCCAAGTAGCTTTTACTGAATGATGCACTACACGTCAAACTGGCATAGGTAGATGATACTATTTTTGAAACGTAGTTACCAAGTCCCTGTACCAATCGCTCAATCCCTCGACGACCAAAATCCGCTACTTGATCGCGGAACTGTCAGATAAGCGCTGGGCGAACGTTCTACCGTTGCAAGAACTCTTTCCTACTGATGTTCTTTCAGCTTCACGAAAAGATGGAAATCCCGCGGTGCAAATATCTTGACTTCACGACCAGCATCATCCACGTCCGTGCCGCCGTGGTCTACGGCAAGACGCGACACTGTACTTTCACAAGAATCGTACTGCAAGACGTTTCCAATTGCCGCGCCAATTCAGTACCACACTGTGACGCACCTGTAATCCGTACAGCAACAGAACTGTCTGTGCAGGACAACCGGAACACGTTTTCTCTTCACGAAATGCGCCAGTCTTGTCGCGCAATGGCCTGAGCATGGGGACGAGTTGTGTAACTTACTTTCTCAAGTTCCAAAAGCAAGAATTCTCTTACTACAATGGCAACAACGTTAAGACTATACGAGTACTACTCTCTTGAACAGTCAGTTGTTATATATAAAAACCGAAGGACATCTGTGAAAAAAATTCTGAGGAAAATCCTTTGGGTCGGGGAGAGCGACAGAGGCTTGGAGAGTAAGAAACAACCATGAATTACTACACCTTATAAGAGGGAAAGATACCGCTAATTTATTAAAGCGTAGACAACGCGCTGGTTAGAGCATGAGGAAATGGTGGCAGTTAACAAAATGTCCAAGAGAATAATGACATAAAAATTGTATTCCGCCAGAAGGAAATGTCAACCAAGAGCAAGATGGCTCGACAGTGTGTTGATGGACCTTATCAAAATGTAGATAGCGGATGGAAGAGAACGGAACTATATGTATGTACAGGGTGACAATAATTGAACTATATGGAAAAATTTAAATTAGTTACGACTACGGCGAGTACACACTTCATTCATCACGTAAACGTCACTACAGATTTTCGGATATAGGTTAAAACATGTTCGATATGCCTACCATCATTGGTGATGATGTGACGTAGGCGAATAGCGAAATTCTGCATGACCCGCTGAAGTGTCGGAACACACAGTCACCCGTTAAGGGTGAAGAGACCTCTCGAGCGCGCTCGATCGCGAAATGCGGATTCTCAGTCCCCCAAATGCGACACTTCTGCTTATTGACGAACCCATCTAAATGAAAGTGGGCTTCGTCGCTAAATCAAACAATACATGTGCATACTTATTCTCATTATGCCCCGCGGCCAATCGTGTAGCTTGAACGTCGTAACGTAATCCGTTCAGAAGTTACGATGATTTTATTTCATGTAGTGCAATAACTGTCACCCTGTAGTTGTTGAGAGGGCGCAATCCTTTCAAGGGCTCAGGTACCGAAGACGATGAATAGTGAATTGACTTCCAGTGGATTAGGTTTACAGTTCGTACTAATGTTGAAAGGACGCTATGTTCTGTTTATGGCTGTGAAGGTTTTATTTTGCTTTTGCAATTTCGGCGTTCCGCTATTATCAAGCATAAGTAATTGGTGTCATGTCACGGCAACGGTTTGAGTTGTAAGTAATGAAAACGTTGCGTGGAGTATAACCCAACCATGTTACAACTACTTGTAACTTACATTTGTGCGGTGATGTGGCACCAATTGTTTATGCTTGATAATGGCGTAAAGCGGACATTACAACAGCAAAGTACAACCTTGGCATCCATTCGCGGAAAAGAGGTTTTTTCAACAACACTAGAATGATTTTAGTCAAATAATAAATTACTAGAGACTGAGTGAACACACAAGGCCTTGTACATTAGCAATCTTTATCAAACGCGGAAAAGTCAATTTCGACGCCATCTAGGCAGTGTGTTCATCTCCAGCAGTCACCGACCGAGTACGAAGTGCTGTCATTCGAGCTGATTTCAGCTGTTTTCAAAATTCTGTCAACACGTCTTCTGCGTGTCTTGAGCTACCGATGAAAACGCCATTCAACTGTAATTGTCCTACTATTAGTATGGGCGTAAACAAAACTTGAAGAAATAACGATAAAACTTAGAATTCTATTTAACTTGATAGTGACTTGAGGTCCGCAGAGATAAAGTATCACATTCCTCTAGGTTTTGGATTACATGACGATGTGGTCGAGCGCGCATGGGAGCTCACTAATAAATGCGTCAGACATCACAAAGCTAAACGAGTAGCACGGTCAAAACGCCAATCAATACACGGAATTAGTTGGACGTGGGCAGTGGCGGCTGTGGCGCTCAGCTGCTGTGGGGGCGCCTAATGGGGCGTCGGCCAGCCCATGGCCCACACTAAATTCGCCGGCCGGGGTCGGACAAATTAATCGCCGCCGCATCGCAAATCACGGACTCGCTGCCGCTGCCGTCGCCGCCGCCACGGATCGCAAATTGTGAGTCTGTCGTCCAAATTGGTTTAGTTACCGGGGGCCTCCTCCCTGGCCGCGCCGCCACCAAACGGTAGCAGCTGCCGCTGACGGCTCTAGCCTCTGCATTTAATCGCCGTAGTCCGCATAAGAACGCTTACAATGGATCCCGAACTGCGCATTCCTTCCCGAGTGAAACACAATCCTTCCCGATCAAAACACAACAGGTCTTGTCGCTCTATTTACCAACTAATCACCAAACTATCTAAGATTTTAAGAACAGATATTCACGAGCTATAATTTAACAACGAACCATGTCGTCAAAGAGAGTAGAGAGTGCTTACACGATTAAAAAAGTGGTTTTACAAGAATATTATCAAGTAAACTGACAGTGTTTAAATGCCCTATTGTACAGAATACACCACACTTCAGCATTGTAGTGAGTCGACTGTGTAGAGTTCATCTGTTGTTCTTGTGTTCTTCAGTGCGAAGACTGGTTTGATGCAATTCTACACGCTAGTCTATCCTGTGAAACACTCTTCATCTCTAATAGCTACTGCACTATACAATATGAAACTGCTTACTGCATTCAAGCATTGGTCTCTCTCTACAATTTTGTCCCTACACTTCCCTCCATTAAAAACTGAGATCTCCTTGATGCCTCCGGATGAATCTTATTAACCGATCCCCCCCTTTAGTCATGTTGTAGTAAAATAAACTTGTTTTCTCTTCAATTCTAATCAGTACCTCACCATTCTTTATCCAATCTACCCATCTTCAGCATTATTCTGTACACCACTTTTCAAAAGTTGCTACACTCTTCTTGTCTCAGCTGTTTATTTGTCCACGTCTAACTTCCGCACAAACCTACTCTCCAGACACGCATCTTCAGAAAAGACTTTCTATTTTCCAGGAACAATTATTATGGTAAAGTTGAGGCAAACGGACACCCTAAGAGATTTTTTAAAAATAACTTTTAAAAATCAAAATTTTTATGTTACATCACTAAAAAGCTTATACCTTAGGTCGAAACAATAGAAGTTCAATTTTTTTAAAATTTGGTTTCAGTCCATGAGTATTGAAATAAATGGATGGTGCACTAATGTCCGTTTACCCCCAACTATAGGGGCACACGGACATTCCATTGGGGCAAACGGACACCTAACTTTTTACAGTTGGACCTTCTGTCACTGAAAAGCAGGGAGACTACAATTAACGATTATAAAGAACTACTGTAAAATAAACGCGTAGGTAAACGAAATTTCTCTGCCTTAATTATGAAAAAAACGTTGTATGGGCCTTCCACAGATGTCAGTTAAAAACTCGCTGCAATTACGGATGATCACTGCATGGAAAAACATTGGGCACAACTTTTAAATTTAAAAAATGAATGAAAATAATAATAGATGATGATGATTAGTTTGGGAGGCGCTCAACTGCACGATCATCAGCTTCCGTACCAAGTCCCAAGTTTTTAAACAGCCCATTTTTTGAACAGTCTTTTTTTTTTTTTACACAGTCCAATCTAGCCACAGTCAGAAATTATTATGATGATAAAACAAGAATAATAGAGAAACACCAGCGTACGTGCTGTCAATGAAAATGATGCGTTTCGGAAATTTCGCCGCAGTTTTGGCCAAAGGTTCGGCAGGTAGACCGCGCGGCTTGCCGGCGCTAAGCTGTGCAGAGGGAGCTGTGGGGTGCGGCGCGGCGTGCTGCCGTGACATCTGGGCTCTCGAGCCGGCCGCGGCTTTGTCAGCGCGCGCCTGGAATTACGATATTAGTCGCCGCCCTGTCCTGCCCTGCCACTCCAATCCGCAATATACCGGGGCATCCGCCAGACCGCGCCACTACACCGTGGCCATAATCCCGTTACACGCCACTAGGCATTGTGTCGAAGAACCGCAGAACCAAGTGTGCCAAAACCTCTCCACGGTGCGCTTGGTCTTAAGATGGCTGACCAGTCCATGTGTGCATCGTACAAAGCACATCAGTGGCAAACAGGGGACAGTAATTCGCTGCCTGCTAGCTAGCACTACAGCACAACAACTTGGTGTTAGCAACCGAATGCTGCTACAAGCAGCGAAAATAATGTTAACATATACATTTTGTAAAAGCCGCTGTGAGTAACAATACGTTATTTTATATCAGTGACATGTTCCGGGGCAGTAGCCGTACCGGGAGGTAATCATGACAACCAAAAAATTTAGCTTCTGTATACAAGGTGTTACAAAAAGGTACGGCCAAACTTTCAGGAAACATTCCTCACACACAAAGAAAGAAAATATGTTATGTGGACATGTGTCCGGAAACGCTTACTTTCCATGTTAGAACTCATTTTATTACTGCTCTTCAAATCACATTAATCATGGAATGGAAACACACAGCAACAGAACGCACCAGCGTGACTTCAAACACTTTGTTACAGGAAATGTTCAAAATGTCCTCCGTTAGCGAGGATACATGCATCCACCCTCCGTCGCATGGAATCCCTGATGCGCTGATGCAGCCCTGGAGAATGGCGTATTGTATCACAGCCGTCCACAATACGAGCACGAAGAGTCTCTACATTTGGTACCGGGGTTGCGTAGACAAGAGCTTTCAAATGCCCCCATAAATGAAAGTCAAGAGGGTTGAGGTCAGGAGATGGAATTGGTCCGCCTCTACCAATCCATCAGTCACCGAATCTGTTGTTGAGAAGCGTACGAACACTTCGGCTGAAATGTGCAGGAGCTCCATCGTGCATGAACCACATGTTGTGTCGTACTTGCAAAGGCACATGTCCTAGCAGCACAGGTAGAGTATCTCGTATGAAATCATGGCGGTGAATCGAGGAAGTACAGTACATACCGACGAAACTAAAATGAGCTCTAACATGGAAATCAAGCGTTTCCGGACACATGTCCACATAACATATTTTCTTTATTTGTGTGTGAGGAATGTTTCCTGAAAGTTTGGCCGTACCTTTTTGTAACACCCTGTATAGTGGTTTCAGCAATAGTTCCAATTGAGGCAAAGAGGCTCAGGAGCTGTGTTTCTCCATTCACATTGTCAGTATCGGTTATTTTTGCCAGCAGTGTACACAGGCTGGATATGTAATTTTTTATGTCTTTAAACCGGGTATTCTAATGTAACTCTTTTTAACAGGTAACATAATTTATTCACATTCTGAAATACCTTAGATTTCATTATTGCCAAATATAAGCTAGAGAAACAGTGCTTTTGCCATTCATAGTTAAAAAATGTACCTCCATGTATCAACGCACATGCAATAGATTAGATACAGCGTCACCGAGCGAGGTGGCGCAGTGGTTACCACACTGGACTTGCGTTCGGTAGGACGACGGTTCAAATCCGTCTCCGGTCATCCTGATTTAGGTTTTCTGTGATTCCCTAAATCGTTTCAGGCAAATGCCGGGATGGTTCTTTTGAAAGGGCAAGGCCGATTTCCTTCCCAATCCTTCCATAATCCACGCTTGTGCTCCGTCTCTACTGACCTCGTTGTCGACGGGACGTTAAACACTAACTCCTCCTCCTCCTAGATACAGCGTCATCAATAAAAATGCTTTACACCTTTCAGCATTGTTTCTTGAGATCCAATGGTTTTAATTCGAACCATTAACCTCAATAAAGATGCTTTACACCTTTCAGTGTTGTTTCTTGAGTTCCAATGTTTTTAAATCGACCATTATCTCCATTTCAGTTCATAACGTAAGGTTGGAAAAAAACAGTTGAAATGAGAGATAAAGGACTGGGTTGCGAATTCTGAAATGGAAGTACAAAAGAAGTGAGCATTTGTTGTCAAACCTCCATGAACTTCAACGGTAACAAATCTGTCTTACCTTCGCATGGTGACTGACTATGTAGGAAATATGAATGATGTGGATAACTATGGTAACAGAAAGCCGACATGTGAAACTGACAGGAGTCGGAAAAGTTGGCTTCGCATCTTCTGGTACTTCATGCATCACATAGAATGCTTTCGCGTTTCATATTTGACTGGAGCTACACATAATAACAGCACTGAACGTTTACAGTGAAGTTTCCACGAGATTTGAAGGCTGGACACTGGTCTCTCTAAGAGAGAAAGCAAGGCGTCTCAGCAATCCATTCTAAGTTAAACAAAAGAAACCACGTGTGCCTATAAGCGTGAAAATCAAACCGTTAGCACACCAACCACAAGAACAATATAAAAAGATGTCCAAAACCGTAGCGCACAAAAAAGACCTATAAGAACTGAGTGGCCGTATTTCGAGTGGTAGGTTCCTCCCCTCTTACGTACATTGACTTTAAAATTTCTTTTTAAAATCGCCAGAATATTCGTTTTTTGTCAACTTAATTTGTAATTTATAATTTTGCACTGGAATCTTTGGTTTTTCAAAACTATTTAGTTTAGTCACTTAACATTTTTAATATTACAATAGTAATTTTCATGCCAATTTTCAAACTTGCCGTATTAAGTTCTATATTTGCAAGCTGTCGTCCATCAGGGGTAGTGGCTAACAGTACAGTGTTCTTACTAACAAGGGAACATCCCCATCGCACCCCCCTCAGATTTAGTTATAAGTTGGCACAGTGGATAGGCCTTGAAAAACTGAACACAGATCAATCGAGAAAACAGGAAGAAGTTGTGTGGAACTATGAAAAAATAAGCAAAATATACAAACTGGGTCGTCCATGCGTAAGATAGGTAACATTAAGGGCAGTATAGGGCGAGGAGCGCCGTGGTCCCGTGGTTAGCGTGAACAGCTGCGGAACGAGAGGTCCTTGGTTCAAATCTGCCCTCGACTAAAAATTTTAACTTTTTATTTTCAGTTTATGTGAAAAACTCTTATGTTTTCATCACTTTTTTTGGAGTGATTATTACATCCACAAGAAAACCTAAATCGGGCAAGGTAGAAGAATCTTTTCACCCATTCGCCAAGTGTACTAGTTAGGTGGGTCGACAACATATTCCTGTCATGTGACGCACATGCTGTCACCAGTGTCGTATACAAAATATCAGACGTGTTTTCCTGTGGAGGAATCGGTTGACCTATGACCTTGCGATCAAATGTTTTCGGTTCCCATTGGAGAGGCACGTCCTTTCGTCAACTAATCACACGGTTTTGCGGTGCGGTCGCAAAACACAGACACTAAACTTATTACAGTGAACAGAGACGTCAATGAACGAACGGACAGATCATAACTTTGCGAAAATAAAAAAAGCAAAATTTTCAGTCGAGGGCAGGTTTGAACCAAGGACCTCTCGTTCCGCAGCTGTTCACGCTAACCACGGGACCACAGCACTCCTCGCATGACGTTGCCCTTAATGTTGCCTATCTTACGCATGGACGACCCAGTTTGTATATTTTGCTTATTTTTTCATAGTTCCACACAACTTCTTCCTGTTTTCTCGATTGATCTGTGTTCAGTTTTTCAAGGCCTATCCACTGTGCCAGCTTATAACTAAATCTGAGGGGGGTGCGATGGGGATGTTCCCTTGTAAGACGAAGGTGGTTCAGGTATTCTCCATTAACACGCTTCCCTTTTTTTCCTAGTTTAGAGATCTGAAAAATTCCTCTAGGGCTGTTGTGAACAGCTCTGATTATGAATATATTGGGTCTACTTGCCTGACACGGCTTTTCAAGTCTCAATTTCCCACTCTTCTTATGAAGTCTAATGGTATAATGGAAGCTGCAACACGAACTTTTATATTCTCCAGTACGCTAACTTTAGTTGAATTAATACCCCATTTCTCATTCCTTTTTTGCATGTTGTGGGTCGTAAAAATTTTAGAGAATATCTTGAACATCACAGGTTAGATGTTGAAATGTCTATAGTTTTTCAGTGTCTTGCATGCCTACTATCTTTCGTGGGGTACCATGGCTTCAGTTTTGGTGAAACGTCTTCCTCCGCATATATTCTGAAAATATTCTTAAATTTTTCTGGATAACTGTTTTTCCAATATTAATTATTTCAATGGCACCATCATCTCCAAGTGCTTTTCATTTTTCATTTGTCATGTAGAACTAAAATTTATACAAGTAATCCAGCATTACTTCCAATACTGATTTAATTATTAAGTATCTGTGTTTTCAAGTCGTCTCGTAAACTACACAAATACCCTTAGAAAAGCGCCGCTTCCTTGTTTTAACACAGCTCTCTGTTTTTCTAGATCTCTGCAAACATCACATACATACGAACGGAAATAATACTGTTT
The DNA here is from genome assembly GCF_021461385.2 of Schistocerca piceifrons. NCBI lineage: Eukaryota > Metazoa > Arthropoda > Insecta > Orthoptera > Acrididae > Schistocerca > Schistocerca piceifrons. The sequence goes on along the minus strand of NC_060138.1, from coordinate 631,006,671 downwards.
ATGGGTATTACAGTTTCCTCCAAGAAAATCTACCAAAAAAGCTCATAAAACGTGAATATTCAGGAAACGTGGGATACTGGCGAAATCAGATAATTGTGACTAGCAGAGATTATATTTTATTTTGAACGTATGGCGTCATGCACACTATCTGTATTCACACTATACATGTAGCTTGTCTTTCCTTTAAGGCTGACCATTCCAATATCCGATAATCATTTCACCATTATAGCTGCCTAGGAACATTCAGAAATGATGCAGAAACGGGGCATTCGGGTCATTATCGATTACAATTACCGCTCTAATTATAGTATTTTTAATAGTACAGGAAAACTGATAAAATTTTCAGGTCGCAAGGACAGCAAGGCTACCACGACGTAAACAAAGGCAAGTTGATTTCAGTAAGTCCAAGGCAAACAAATACTTAATGCAAGAGGCAGTTTCCATATGCAATCTTTATCAGCATTTGTGTCCCAATTTCACTTCTCGAGCGTGCCTTTTACTCCCCCAGTGAAACTAAAAATGTGCACACTATGCACGAAAATAGGAAGATTGGAACCACAACCTAGAGAATAAGTGGCCAACTGAAAACCCAAAACTGACTCTTAGCATAATAAAGCTATATTAAACTGGTTGGTTGATGTATTTCTTCAAGTAATTCATCTTTAGCTCCACTACAAATTGCGGACAGCGGAAAGGGTGGAACGTTCCTAGCACCCGTCCTCGAGGTTTCCTCGGATTCTTGCAGTCCTCCTCGCGGCCGCAACTATGTCGGCTCGCCACATAACGTTCTTTTCCGTAGACTTATTTGAGAAAGTTTACTGGCGGACACGGATTAACCCTCTACATTGGAGCAATATTGCATCTTTGTGTCGGTAACTTCGCTTTGACCTGCGTGAAGTGGTTGAACTCCTCAGCATTCCGAAGTCCTGTAACTATCTAACTACTCAGAAGATTCCGAGATACAACTGAAGTGGAATATAACACCGACAACAGCGCATACATCTCCTCCAACTGACGCCTAGCAATTTCCGCCGATAATTTCTAAAACAATAAAATAAGAATACGAAGCATGTTCCGAAAGTAAGTGTACTGTGACCATAACGGGCTGTTCCCCCCCCCCCCCCCCCACCCCTTGAGGGTTGGTAGGGCGAGTGGCTGAGCCGCGGGGAGAGGAGGGGGAGGGGAGAGAGACATCACAAGAACACGATAATACGTAAACTCACGCTGTACTGTCTAATTGCGTGAAAAATGTCGGAAAGAAATCCCGCCAAGTCCGAGTCAATTGCTCTGATCCGCATCCTACTCGCGGAAGGAATAACAGCTACCGAATTTTTTTCGCGAACCAAAACGGAATACGGCGAGGGAATTTAGTGGATGCACAACGAATGTTCATGACGAACAGAGGAGTGGAAGACCTTCCGTTTGACTGATGAGTTGGTGCAGAAAATAGAGAAAACTGTTCGTGAAGAGCGCCGATTAACAGTTGATGAAACTTCTGTGATGCCTACGCAATTCTCCAGAACTATTATATGAAAACACTCACACAAACGCTGCGCCACCGGAAACTGTTCGTAAGACGGATCCCAAAACTGCTGATAGAGCAACACAAGTGAAATCGGGTCAATAGAGCCCACGTGTTTCTTGAGCGACCTGAGTTGGAAGGTATTTTCTGCACTCTATTGTGACTGGGAAACGTGGGTGGCTCATTATACGCCTGAGACAAAAAGACAGTTGCCACAGTCTCGCGTCACACCTATTCCCCATCTGCGAAAAAAAATTCAGAACCACAATTTCAGGTAAAAAAGATATGGCCTCAGTGTTTTGGGTCGAAAAGGCATAGGTTTGGCCGAATTTCTGCCTCAGGGAGGAAAGCATCAATGACAAAGATACTGAGAGACTATAAAAAAGTCAAAAGCAGCATTACAAACAAAAGAAGGAGAATGCAGAGGACAAGTGTGCTTGTTGCACGACAATGCCTGTTTTCACACAGCCTTAGGTCCCGAGACGCTCTTGGACTCATTTGGTTTGGATGTTAACTACCCTTGTATTTCCCTGACTTGGCGCCCTTAGATTATAGTTTTTTCACTTGCCTCAAGACACGACTGGAATTAAATTTTCAACCAATGACGAGCAAATTCTTTGAGGAGCGGATAAAGAAGCTTGTACCAAAGCTCACCACATGCACTGAATGGGATGGCAATTATATGGGAAAATAGGCAACAAGTGTATCAAAAACAATAACTTTTTTCAAATACTTTTTATAAAAAAATATAAAAATCTAGTACACTTACTTTCTGAACGTGCCTTGTCCAGCTGAACGTCCGGAGGTCAAAATACACACACTCAAATTTACACACAAACAAGTGGAATTTATTTGCATCAATTAAACCTTGCCAAGCCCTCTCCGCTCGTCGAACATTATCTCCACGTATCTGATCGTCCCAGCCAGCCTACAATATAGGAAAAGAACAAAACAGAATTCCACAACCGTGCAAGGGAACGTACTGCAGATTCTCGTCGTCCTACCAAATTAACAAAGTAGCTTTGCTGATCGCGAACGATTGCTAGCTCCAGACTTCAGGTAAAACACTTTAAAACACTAACTCGGCTCTATAGGGCCAGTGACATCTCACCTTAACTCCAAGACGGGTGTCGGCCGACTCCTCGATTTCGCTCCGCAAATTATTTTATATGCTGGCCTTCCTGAGCAAGCAGTAAAGGAAACAAAAGAAAAGTTTGGAGTAGGTATTAAAATCCATGGAGAAGAAATAAAAACTTTGAGGTTCGCCGATGACATTGTAATTCTGTCAGACAGCAAAAGGACTTGGAAGAGCAGTTGAACGGAATGGATGGTGTCTTGAAGTGAGGATATAAGATGAACATCAACAAAAGCAAAACAAGGATAATGGAATGTAGTCGAGTTAAGTCGGGTGATGCTGAGGGTATTAGATTAGGAAATGAGACACTTAAAGTAGTAAAGGAGTTTTGCTATTTGGGGAGCAAAATAACTGATGATGGACGAAGTAGAGAGGATATAAAATGTAGACTGGCAATGGCAAGGAAAGCGTTTCTGAAGAAGAGAAATTTGTTAACATCGAGTATAGATTTAAGTGTCAGGAAGTTATTTCTGAAAGTATTTGTATGGAGTGTAGCCATGTATGGAAGTGAAACATGGACGGTAAATAGTTTGGACAAGAAGAGAATAGAAGCTTTTGAAATGTGGTGCTACAGAAGAATGCTGAAGATTATATGGGTAGATCACATAACTAATGAGGAAGTATTGAATAGGATTGGGGAGAAGAGAAGTTTGTGGCACAACCTGACCAGAAGAAGGGATCGGTTGGTAGGACATGTTCTGAGGCATCAAGGGATCACCAATTTAGTATTGGAGGGCAGCGTGGAGGGTAAAAATCGTAGGGGGAGACCAAGAGATGAATACACTAAGCAGATTCAGAAGGATGTAGGTTGCAGTAGGTACTGGGAGATGAAGAAGCTTGCACAGGATAGAGTAGCATGGAGAGCTGCATCAAACCAGTCTCAGGACTGAAGACCACAACAACAACAACGGCCTTCCTGCCCGCTGAAACGCCCCACACACGGACGACTGATTCTAGCGTTGCGTCGCTTGGGCGTGCGGTCACTTTGCAGATCGCTCGTGTGGTGGCAAATCTCATCCATCACTCGCTGATCGCTTGGAAATCCTAAGCAATCTGATGGCTCGTGTGCGATTCGTGTATGCAATGTGGCCACCTGACTGGGCGACAACTATCAATTTTTATGGGGTGGTGTGTAGTTTTTTTTCGTTTCGTTCTGCCATCATTAGTAGTAAGTTAGATTTTTTTATTTGTTCAGAGACAACGAACCATGCTGACAAGTTAAACTGAGGACAGAGTTGCCATTTATATTAAGGATAACATAAAAACACCCTCCGATTTTGCAGTGATTATCATTTTGAAACCTGTGCTGTAGACTTGATGGGAAGTTCATAGTAATAGTCAATCGTCTCAAAGTCGCGGGTTGTTTATGAAACAATAGTTAAGTTTTTAACTTCTAAACATGAGGCACCTGTACCGTAATATTACGTGGACATTTTAATTTAAATGTTTAGTGCAAACCTATTAATAATAACACTCAATTCCCTTTTCGCTTCATACAATGTAACACTCCCTCGCAGTTTATACAAATTGTTATGGTAAATAGCAGTGCTACTATAGACAATTCCACAGACGCGTTGACATTTCAAAACAAAGTTACCTTCGAGACACAGTAGCGTTAGTAATGGCTGAAATTGCGTGGCAAATCGCTCGTGTGTGGCGGAGTCTAGGCGAGCGATCGGTATTACGTAGGCGACGAATAGCTGCGACCCGTCGCTCGTGTGTGGGACCCTTTCCAGAACATTTCCAGAAGGTGCGGCTTTCTGCAACGACCTTCACAAGGTTATCTCCACTACGCAGTGGAAAATACGTACGTGATGTACGAACTTAGTCGCGAAAGCTATCTCAGCAGTTATGCGTGTTTTTCATGACGGAAGATGTGTTCTAATAATCACCTCCCTATAATCTAATACACTCGCGCGCGCACACCGAGAGAAGCGATGTCAAAAACAGCTGCGCCCAACTTTTTAGCAACAGTGCTACCTGTATCGGTTGTATGGCGCGGCTCAGAACTCAGTGCTGCGTGCCCCTCCGGAACACAATGTGGCGGTGTGATCGGCGGCACGTGCGGCGCGCTTTGTGGCTACTAATTGCCAATGTGGGCAAACACCGGCCGGCGCCGGCGCCAACGCCACGGTACTTGCAGCCGCGGGCGATCGCGTGCACGTTGCACCCGCCGCCTTCATAAGGGATTGTCGTCATGTCGCCCCCCTGAGGCGGTGGCGCCGGGCTGACGTCCGGATTTACGCTCTCGTAATTCAACGTCATTGGCGCTGCTGCTATAAAGCGTAGGGTACAACACTCGTCGAAAACTAAAGCTGACTGCTGTTATCAGAGCTCCGTCTCCTGTTCTGCTATTATGCAACAGACACTGGCGTATGCAAAAACTTTATAGTACGTCTATCTACAGAAGGCATTCGAACAGTAGACTTGGAGTTTCTACATTGAGAAATGAACTGGAATAGATTGATAAGACTATCCCCCAATAAAAAAAGGCAATTATACAGAAGAAGATACTAGTGGCGTAAAGAGAGAGGCAAATTAAGGTGTGTAATTGGTTTCTAAATACAATAAAAATTTGAAAACACAACAAGCATTAAAATTAACGGATTAACAGATATATATCTATATCGACGTCTACACCTAGACATATACTCCGCAATCAACATTATGGTACGTGGTGGAGGGTACCCTGCACCGCTACTAGTCGTTTCCTTTTCTTTTCCACTCGCAACGGAAAAACGACTATCTATATGCCTCCGTATGAGCCCTAATTTCTCGTTACGTGTCTTATCATCCTATCCTTACACAAAACATCATATCAACTAGAAATTTTGTGTAAGTCATCTTGTATCTTCCTGCAGTCACTCGTCTTCGGCATCTTACCGTACATACAGCATCACCAACAAACAACCGTAGACTGCTGACCACCCTGTCCGCCAGGTCATTTACGTATGTAGGGGGGGGGGGGGGGAATAGCGGTCCCATCACACGTCCCTGGGGCACTCGTGACGATACCCTTGTCCCTGGTGAACACTCGCCGTTGAGGACAACACACTGGGTTCTGTTACTTAAAAATTCTTCGAGCCACTCACACATCTGGGAACCTATTCCGTATTCTCGAATTTTTGCTAACAGTCTGCAGTGGGATACCGTGTGAAATGCTTTTCGTAAATCTAGGAAATGGAATCTGCCTGTTGCCCTTTATCCATAGTTCGCACTGTATCATGTTAGAAAAGAACAAGCTGAGTTTCACATAAGCAAGTTATGCTTTCTACAACCACGCTGAATCGTGGACGTACGCCTTGCAGTCTCTAGAAATTGTATTATATTCTAACTCCGAATATGTTCTAGAATTCTGCAGCAAACCTATGTTAAGGATATTGGTCTGTAATTTTGTAGGTCCGTTCTTTTATACGGGAGTTACCCGCGCTTTTTTCCACTGCCGGGCGAGAGATTCGCGATATACACAAGCTAAGTAGGGGTCAATGCTGTAGAGTACTCTTTGCGAAATGTTGTTAGTTCTCCTGAATCAAATTTTAAAGATTTCAGTGACTGTCCTAGCCAACCATTAGCTGAATATGCATACAAATTACACAAATTCCGAGTTGAGAGAGAATTAAACAACATCAAATTAGGGAACATACAAAAGTAGCACTTGAAGGAAGTCTGCTATTTCGGCTGCACAGTAAATAATGCTTATGTCAGTGTCGTACAGGGGCACAAATGGATAAGGCCTCAGACACGGCCAACAGATTCGGCTCAAATTTGACAAGTCGCTTGTGTAAAACCTAAAGTGAAGACTAATATATTTTAGCTAAAGCCCCATATTTGAGAAAACTACCCATAAAATTCATGACGCCTAATCAATAACCGACACAAATTGATGGGATCGATAGATAAATGAAAACTGAGCATTTTTCATCATCATATGTGGGGTCCATAAACGTGTATTCTCCTAGAAAACGAGTGACGTAACTGTTACGACTGCTGCTTACGCACCCATAAGGCAAGCGCTCTTCAACAAATGCGCCACTGGTGTAGTGGCCACAGCGTCTGGCTGGGAAGCAGGCAACCTGTGTTTCATTCCCAAATGTGTTCTGTAGTCTTTTCATGTGTATGTATTTTCCGTACATAAACTGATAGAAATAGGAGGGTTAATAAGGCATTCAGTTAGGAGAATAACAAGGTAGGCAAATAAATTTCCCAAACCACTTTGATTAGAAAGGAATTAAAATTTTAATGTTTGTTGTCTTACAATGGTCTTTTCACTCACCCTGTTACACGTCGTCACTTTCTTTCCAATTACATGAATGGTCGTTTTTCATATAAACATACGATGCAAATATATTCAAGGCACAAAAAACATCCAATGAATGCAGTCTTTACGCAACTACATCGAAGATTGGCCGGAAAACAGACTCGATTACATTTTAAGACATTTCTTTTTGGAAAGTAATTTTAATGCATATTACACATACGATAACGTCGCCTGAAAAATCGGTCCTGAAAGCTGGTAGTGAATTATGGCATGAAGAGTCGTTGCTTACGCGCGTAAGTGCTCTTTCCAGAGGCACAATGCAATTCTGAAACCTCCAGATAAAGTTTTGCACAGCGCCTCACTGTAAAAAAGCATCGCGCTCTCGGCTGTCTGTGGTCCCTCGTGACAATTTCGTAGCAGTATTACTCAGAATTCTTTTCATACACAGAGGCTTAAAATTTTCATTCTTTACTAATTCAAGTCATTTGAGAAATTTTTTTACCTAGCTCAGTATTTCTTACTGATACCTTATTTGCCCTACTACTGCTAGCAATTTTGATGCGGGAAAGGATACAAATAAAAAAACTGCGGAATGCATTTGAGAAACGAAACATAGAATCTCTGCTCTCCAGCCAGATGCCTTGGTCGCTACGCCAATATACATTTGCAGACCTCATACATGTTGTCGAAAAGTGATCAGTTTTCAATTATCTAGCGATCCCGCGAATTTGGAGGCTTTAGGTGCGGTTTTCTGAAAAACCAGAGGGTTGTTGAACCAAACTATCTTATAGCCTTTCATTTTACATAGTACACAAGCAAGATGACAATATGACCAGAATCTGTTGACCGTGGTGAGGTCTTCTCCTGCAAGACTACGGATCCAGAAGTATAGCATTTGATCCCCCGTCAGTCGTAGGATTTTTATACCTCATGTACCACTCCTTCCACACCTGACAGATTTGTTAATGTGAAAAATATCGAGCTGCGCCGTGGTTTAGAGTTCACAATAAACTTACGGTAACCGCATCAATGGCTGGGCATGTCTGTTCAAAGGTCAGAGGATGGCAACAGCATACCATATCAAATAGGACCATGTCACTTACGAACAGTGGTATTCAGACTAACCTTGGGTTGCTGACAGCATTACCTTTACCGATATTATAAGAGAAACATCAAACATCATGGATAGAAAGACAACTAACGAGGCAGAGGCTGAAACAACAAAATACAGCGAGTTAACAGGCCGCAAATATGAAAAACCAAACTGAATGGACATTTCATTCGGCCTCATGGTAGAGATGGCAAGAATAAAGAAAAAAGGGCTGCGTTAACAAGGCGTTGCCTCAAGTGGACAATGGTAATGATATTACTTATTTGTTTACAATAATGTAGTATAAATATCGTATTCGGTTCTTCAGCTCCGAGTAATGCGGAACTTTTCCAGCACTTGTTCTCGATCGGAACGAACTGTGAAGGAGTTTACTAACCAACTGTGTATCCGTAGGTGGAGTCATATACTCAAAAAGTGGCGTTTGCTTTGCAAGAATATTGTCGTGGCACGAATTTCAAAGTCGAAGATCATTCAGCTGTTAAACGAAAAAGGTATAACGACGGGTATTTAACACGCATATCTCTCTCTCTCTCTCTCTCTCTCTCTCTCTCTCTCTCTCTCTCTCTCTCTCTCACACACACACACACACACACACACACACACACACGCACGCACTTTGTACTTCAGAAGTACCTATTCGCGCGCACCAGTGGAGTGTAACAAAATTACGTGTGTTACCTGATAAATGAGGTGTTCTGTTCTCGGCACGGAGATTTCGTTAGAGAATCGCCAACAACGGATTGCGCCGCAGTAAGACGCTGTGTACTACAATCTGCAACACGCAGCGCTTCTATTCTCCGCGCAAACCATTTCTGAGGAATTCCAAGCGGAATAGCGCAGCTTGCAGGCATGCCTCTGAGCACTGCAGTGCGCACCGGCTCTAAACAGTCACTCGACACAGCTGCGGCGGCGCTACGTTTCAAAAACTGGCACAACTCTTTTTTTCTTTCCTTTCTTGCTCTCTTTCTTTCCCTTTTTTCTCTCTTTAGTCTCCTGGAGATTAAAAATGAAATTGGTTAAGCGTGGCATACTTATTTTGCTCTTTCTAGAAACGAATACACCCCATGCCAACTGTGCCGAGTGGTCTTTTGTGACGTATAGTAATTAAAACTTAATTTGCGCGCGCGCGCACACGCCACGCCGCCACGGGCATACTTGGCAATGCAGGAAATTTAATGAATATCAAAAACATTCTCGGAGTCTTCTTTAGCTCGCTTTTTTGTGGGCAGGAGAGGTAGCGACTGAGAGAGAACGAGAGCCAGCCAGCAGGTGACGCGAAAGCAACAGTGTAATTTCTCGCAGGCCGGGCCATCTGCGCGCCGCCTGCGCAGTACTTGTCCGTGCACGCGTATCTGCGTGCGCCAGCGTTCGCACAGGCCTGCGCGGCCGCGCCGGCGACATTAGTTATTAATAACTCGCTAATTCGCCGGCCTTTCAGCGAGTGGACGGAGCCTGCGACGCAGTAATTGGAGTGGAATGATAACAAGCAATCCGCAGTAGAGGCTGCTCCGAGCGCGTATCCAGGCCGGCTCGAGCGGCCGTTCCGTTCTGTCTCGATGTTAACAAAAATAAAGAAGAGCGCAGAAACGGTCCACAATGGGGCGGCCCCGCCCTGCTCGCTCGCAGCATGTCCTCTCCCCCCCCGTGGGCCCAATTTGCGCCGCGCCCGCGAGTGGGATGAATTCTTAACGTCGAGGTTCGAGCGAGACATGCAATGCCCTCGGCGACGGCCCATTGTTGCCGCAACGACGCTTCACCGGTGGTGCTCAATTTCTCTCGGAAGCTGGGACGGGAAATTTACCCGTGTACACTGGGCAAAAACTCGGCAGCAGTCGCGACGCCAATGACTTACTTTACGACAATTTCCGTGTTTTGTTTTCGCTACAGTGACCACCTGCAGAGTGACCGAACGGTGTGGCGCCTAGGTTGAGATACTGGATTCGCTTACGGAATGAATATTGTTCAAATCCTCTACGGACGTCCGGATGCCGCACTGGTAATTTCACAAATGATACAGCTATATCCTTCCTCATTCCTGCCCGATTCCAAATTGTTTCTAACGGCTTCGTCCATGATGAGATATTAAATTCAAATCTCTTCCTCTCTTCCCGCCATAATAACCGTTAATGAAAAATGTCGCCAATTAACAATGGCACCGTCAGCAACAAATGTGTAGCTTTTTTAAGGCAGAAAAGGTCGCATCTGAATATTTTCGATGCGCATAAAGATTCTACAGCCATAAATCAGTATTTGTCCTCAGTGGACTACATCTTTTAAAAAAGGGCCGATGACGGTTAGACGGATAGTTAAAGAATAACCAGCAGCACCTCCCTGAAGTTAGTCGTGTATCCTGTCGATGATTCGTTAGTCACTGAAGAAGTATTAGACGCATTTTAAATAACCCCTTCAGATGATGATAACATACGACAAACTAAGTACTGGACTGGCATTCGAATGGGATAGCTGTCAATTTTGGTGGCATTCTACGACATAAACATTGCGCCGATCAATTTTGAAATGCTGTAATTTTACAGCTACCAAATGAACTGAATTTTATTTCAAGTGATCGGACGTATGATACAAGTAATTTAGGATTGAAGTCATGTAGGTACACTCCTAAATTTTAAGTAAACTCTTAAATGTACTTAAAATACATTACAATCACCCATTTATGTGATGCAATCACTCATTTATGATACCTCATGCAAAGCGCAACATTGTTTTAAATCCTTTAGTCCTTCCTGCGTGTCATCAGGGCAGCCCAGTAAGGAATAAAAATGGTTCAAATGGCTCTGAGCACTATGTAACTTCTGAGGTCATCAGTCGCCTAGATCTTAGAACTAATTAAACCTAACTAACCTAAGGACATCACACACATCCATGCCCGAGGCAGGATTCGAACCTGCGACCGAAGCGGTCACGCGGTTCCAGACTGAAGCGCCTAGAACCGCTCGGCCACACCAGCGGCTAGTAAGGCATCCATCAAATACACTCCTGGAAATTGAAATAAGAACACCGTGAATTCATTGTCCCAGGAAGGGGAAACTTTATTGACACATTCCTGGGGTCAGATACATCACATGATCACACTGACAGAACCACAGGCACATAGACACAGGCAACAGAGCATGCACAATGTCGGCACTAGTACAGTGTATATCCACCTTTCGCAGCAATGCAGGCTGCTATTCTCCCATGGAGACGATCGTAGAGATGCTGGATGTAGTCCTGTGGAACGGCTTGCCATGCCATTTCCACCTGGCGCCTCAGCTGGACCAGCGTTCGTGCTGGACGTGCAGACCGCGTGAGACGACGCTTCATCCAGTCCCAAACATGCTCAATGGGGGACAGATCCGGAGATCTTGCTGGCCAGGGTAGTTGACTTACACCTTCTAGAGCACGTTGGGTGGCACGGGATACATGCAGACGTGCATTGTCCTGTTGGAACAGCAAGTTCCCTTGCCGGTCTAGGAATGGTTGAACGATGGGTTCGATGACGGTTTGGATGTACCGTGCACTATTCAGTGTCCCCTCGACGATCACCAGTGGTGTACGGCCAGTGTAGGAGATCGCTCCCCACACCATGATGCCGGGTGTTGGCCCTGTGTGCCTCGGTCGTATGCAGTCCTGATTGTGGCGCTCACCTGCACGGCGCCAAACACGCATACGACCATCATTGGCACCAAGGCAGAAGCGACTCTCATCGCTGAAGACGACACGTCTCCATTTGTCCCTCCATTCACGCCTGTCGCGACACCACTGGAGGCGGGCTGCACGATGTTGGGGCGTGAGCGGAAGACGGCCTAACGGTGTGCGGGACCGTAGCCCAGCTTCATGGAGACGGTTGCGAATGGTCCTCGCCCATACCCCAGGAGCAACAGTGTCCCTAATTTGCTGGGAAGTGGCGGTGCGGTCCCCTACGGCACTGCGTAGGATCCTACGGTCTTGGCGTGCATCCGTGCGTCGCTGCGGTCCGGTCCCAGGTCGACGGGCACGTGCACCTTCCGCCGACCACTGGCGACAACATCGATGTACTGTGGAGACCTCACGCCCCACGTGTTGAGCAATTCGGCGGTACGTCCACCCGGCCTCCCGCATGCCCACTATACACCCTCGCTCAAAGTCCGTCAACTGCACATACGGTTCACGTCCACGCTGTCGCGGCATGCTACCAGTGTTAAAGACTGCGATGGAGCTCCGTATGCCACGGCAAACTGGCTGACACTGACGGCGGCTGTGCACAAATGCTGCGCAGCTAGCGCCATTCGACGGCCAACACCGCGGTTCCTGGTGTGTCCGCTGTGCCGTGCGTGTGATCATTGCTTGTACAGCCCTCTCGCAGTGTCCGGAGCAAGTATGGTGGGTCTGACACACCGGTGTCAATGTGTTCTTTTTTCCATTTCCAGGAGTGTATATATATGAACCTTGTAAAGAACAACCAACTATTTTTTCCCGTGACCATTATGTCGTTTCGAATTTTCCGTCCACAATACCAGAGGCTGTAACTTTGAGTCTCCTCTAGAAAGCAGATCTGTGAAC